>NC_088605.1:0-300000 GCF_036013475.1 Columba livia | reverse complement strand
CGCCAGCGCCCCACAGACACGGCGCAGTCGCCCTGACAAACAGGGCTTTGGGGCAGCGACACCGCGCCCCCCGCGCGCCCGCACGGCCCCGCAGCCCGGCCCGTGAGACCCCCGAGCCAGGTCCCGCTCCGCGCCCGCCCCGCGGCGCCGGCAGCCCCGCCACGGCCCCCCCGCCCCACGGCCAACCCACCCGCACCCCGGCCTGTCCCCGCACGTGTCCCCACACGGCCCGTCGGGCTCCGCGGGTGCCGGGCACGGCTCGGCTCCCCCAGCCCCGCCGCCCCGGGACGGTGCCGCGGTCTCCCCGACGCCGGTCCCGTCCCGCTCCATTGCCCGGGCCGGTACCTCTCGTCCCCGCGGGCTGCGCGGCTCCGGTAGCGCCGAGCGAGAGCGTCCAGCCGAGTGTCGGCGGGGCCGAGCCGGGCCCAGCCGAGCCGAGCCGAGCCGGGCCGAACCAAGCCGGGCCGAGTGCAGGCGAGGCGAGTCGAGCCGTGTGGAGCCGAGCCGTGCGGAGCGGAGCGGAGCCGAGCCGAGCCGAGCCGAGCCGAGCCGTGCCGCCCCTCTCCGCCCCGGCCCGCCCCGCGCCGTGCCCGAGTGTCAGGGGCCGCCCCGCTGCCCCAGCCCGCGCCGAGCGGCCCGGCCCCGCAGCCGGTACGGGGAGGACGGGCACCGCGCCCCCCGCCCACCGCCCCGGGATGGGCCGATCCCCCCAGGGCCCCCGCCCCGTCCGGAGTGCGCTCCAGGGCCGGCACCGGCCCCCCGGGACGAAGGCGCGGAGCCGCCCCGCGGCTCTGGGGCCCGCGGGGGGGCACTGCCCGCTGCGGGGAGACACTGCCTGCTGCGGGGGGGCAGCCCCGGGCCTTCCTCCGGACAGCCCAGCGCTCGCCGCCCGACCGCGGAGGGTCCCCGAGCATCGCTCCCGCCGGCGTGGCCATGGCAATGGGACCCGGCAGCCCGGGAGCGCCGAGCTCCACGTCCAGCTCGGGTGACCCCCGGCAGCCCCGGGACAAGGACGGGGCTGCTGCTGCCCTGCAGGGCAGCTCTCCAGGCACAGCGAGCCAGGGACAAGGGCAGGGCTGCCGGAGTCCCCCTGCTCCTGAGCTCTTGGCCGGCCCTGCCCCAGCCTCCTCCTCACCGCCCGGGCCCGAGGCAGACAGCTCTGGAGGGCACGGAAACCTCCAGCGACAGTTTGCTCCTTACACCCCTTCCATCCCAGGGCTGCAGCAGCATGGCTGGACAGACATCCCCTCCCTGGCCACCCTGCCTGTTCTGGAAGCGCAGCAGCCCCCAGGCCCATGAGGCAGCTGTGACTGCAGGGAATGCCCAGGCCGAGCGGTCCCCTCCCGCAGCAGAGCCCCATCCCGCGGCGCTGGGGAGCCCTGCCACAGCACACGGCTGCTGGCACCTGGAGCTCCTTCCTGCAGCGCGGTGCAGGGCAGGGCCAAGGGCTGGTGAGCAGCTGGAGAGGCGGACGTGTGGGGAGCTGCTTCATTTGAGGTTGCACAGGACCAGCTATAACGACGGCTGGGGTGAGGTGGACAGGCAGGGCTGGCTGCAAGCTGGGCATGAGGGTGTGAGAGGGACATGCTGGTACCCCAACAGTTTCCCCCAAGAGATGAACCACGGCGAGAGCCCAGCAAATACTTTATTGCCAAGGACAGCACTTCCCTCGGGCAGCAGAGATGGCAGCTGCCTCACTGTGTCCCACACCAGACCATGCGGACAAGCAGGTCCTTGGTGCCGAGAGCCAGCCCCGGCACCGGCTGCCCTGCCTAGTGCCATGCGGGATGGAGAGAGCGGGACAGCCAGCCCGCAGGACAGGGACACCCTCTTAGCGCTGGGGCACGGTGCCATGCTCTGTGACCCGAACACGGCCCACGCGGTTCCACCAGGCCTGTGCTCTGCAGCCAGCCCAGGGATGTCGCTGGCTGCCCAGCAAAGGTGGAGGGTGCTTGGCAAGCAGGAACAGTCAGGGGAGGAGCAGAGGGGCCCTGCTGCCCAGATCTCCTGAGAAGGCAGAAAGACCTCTCTGTCGCCAAAGGACCCTCACAGCCGAGTGCCCTGCACACATCCCAGTGACGTCCTCCTCACCCCCAGGCTATGTCCCCATCACGTCCACCTGCCCTGCTCAAGGTGCGCGCTGCTCCCGCTGCCTCGGGCCGATGCCGTGCAGGATGGGGGTCAGCACGTCCTGCAGCACGGCCTCCCTGTGCCTGCACCCCCAGCTGCTCAGAGGAGACGTCCCAGGAGCCGAGTGCCAGGAGAGCTGTCCCAGGCCACTGGCAGGGCGACAAAGCCCAGCCTGCTGTAGAAGCTCAGCTGCTGCTGGTCAGTGGCACTGACCTGGCAAAACACTCCCCGCGACCCTGGAAGGGCGGGGAGAGGTCAGGCCCTGGCACCAGGACCCCAGTGCTGGGGTTGGCGCCAGCGGCTGGGACCCCCTCCCCCAGGGGGGCAGCCTCTCCGCAGCCCTTTGGCACGGGGTGCCTGAGCAATGCCCTGAGACATGGGTCCGTGTGCCCTGGTGGGCATGCCGGGGCCAGTCTGAGCCAAGGACGGGACAGGGAGCCCCGGGGAGGGCTGAGAGGTGGGGTGCGGGTGGGGCTGGCCCCTGGCTCTGCAGTGGGCAGGGGAGCAGGCAGGACAGGGCCGTGCAGGATGAAGGGGACTCCAGGGCCCCGGCTCGGGGGCCGTGCTCACCGTTGGCCCTGAGCGCACTGAGCAGGCAGATGGCCAGGCTGCGGCTGGCCCCCACGTCCAGTACACGGGGGGCCGTGCCCAGCTGCACCAGGGAGGGGAAGCGCCGCAGCACGGGCACGGGCACAGCCAGCGGCTCTGTGTGGAAGAAGAGCAGTGCTTCCTCCAGGGCACCCTGCGGGAGACAAACACAAGTGAGGGAGCTCTCTCCACAGCCCCATACCCGCTCCCCTCTGCTCCAGGTGCCCCCTCACCTGTCCTGGAGCTGGGGTCCCTGCGCCCAGGTCTCGGGGGTACTTGTGCCGTGTGGCCGGTAGCCAGTTGCTGTCTCGCTGTTGCAGGAAGTCTTCAGCGCAGAGTGCTCCGGCTGCGTAGCCGCACGGGCCACCCTCATCCTCCAGCACGAACGTGTACTCGGGGCTCAGGCTCAGGAAGCTGCCCAGCAACCTGCCAGCCAGAGCAATAGCACCGCTGAGCCGCACCTGGTGCCCAGCCTGGCCCAGGGAAGCTCAGCCCTGTCCAGCCCAGCCCAGCCTCCTCCTTCCTGCCCCGGCGGGACAGCACCCCAGCAAAGCCCTGGGCCAAGGGGAGCCCCCGCAGCCCCCACAGCCCAGCTGAGAGCGGGTCCACCTGCACGGACACTGGCGCAGGGACTGCCCTCCCTGTCCCCTTCTGCACGGCAGGGCCATGGCAGCCGTGCTGCAGGCACAGCTGGTCCCCACAGCAATGAGAGGAGGGGCCGCTGCCTCCCAGTACAGCCCAGCATCGCCCTGCGCGTGGCCGGGCTTGGCAAGAGGGAGCCCCCGAAGGGCCACGACTCACCTGTCACCAAGGAGGTCGGGGTGGGCCACGAGGATCTCTGCGACTTTGGGGTCACAGTCCAAACTCTCCCGGCACATCTGGTAAAGCTCTGCCTGGAAGATGCAGACCCACCTCAGCCCTGCTGGCCCTGCCCCATCCCTGCCGGGCCACGGGACCAGCAGCTGCCCAGGGCGACTATAAAGGAGCGCAGCCAGGGCTGTGGCATCCCGCATGTCCTGGCCAGGGAAGGTGCAAGGGTATGCGCTTCAGCCGTCCAAGGGCGCAGGCATCTGTGCCAAGCAATGCACTGAGCACCGCCTTTGCTGGCCTGAGGCTCATTGCCACAGCACAGCAACACTTCCCAGGGGAAGCTGCATTGCAGCCAGCACCCCGGAGCGGCAGCTGCTCAGCCCAGGACCAGGCATGCTCAGAGCAACAGCAGCAAAACCAGCCCTGAACCTCAAGTCTCCACAGAGCATGTGCAAAGTGGGACACCTCAACATTTCCCGTGTTGGTCAGAGCTGAGTTTGCTGGTGCTCGTGGGGCCAGCAGAAAGAGCACCCTGCTAAAAGCCTTGCTTCTCAAAGCACAGGCCCCACCGCCGGCCGGGGCGGGACAGAGCTCTTCCGAGCGCCGCTCCCAGAGCCGGCTGAAGCGCTGAGCTGGGTTTTCTCTCAGAGTTTCACTGAACACAGACATTCAGCTTGTTAAAGCTTAGCCTGATCAGATTAAATCTGACAACAGGCAGATGAAGAAAAGCTCTTGCAACGGAAGTGCTGGCAGCTGCAGTCTGATAATAATACAACTCGCTCTCATGTGCCGGCAGCCCCGCTCTGTTATTTGTGAGCGCCGCAGCTCCCCGTTGCCGGGCGCTGTATGAGCAGGGGTGTGCAGTTGTGCCCGTGACGGCTGACCTGCCGCGCTAGCGCTGCCTTTAGTGAGGGAGGCGGCAGGGCCAGGAG
The DNA here is from genome assembly GCF_036013475.1 of Columba livia. NCBI lineage: Eukaryota > Metazoa > Chordata > Aves > Columbiformes > Columbidae > Columba > Columba livia. The sequence goes on along the minus strand of NC_088605.1, from coordinate 295,540 downwards.
CGGCGTGTTCAGCGCAGGCTGTGGCACAAGGTAAGCCAGGGCTCTGCTGGATTCAGCAGCAGTTTAACTCCCGTGTCTCCCCACCTCCAAATTCTCCCATTCCCTCCCTGTCCCATCGCACGGCTGGGATGTCACAGGCAGGGCTGGCAGCAAGCAGGTCACAGCTGACAGAGGCTGCTGCCTCTCCAGTGGGAGCTGCCCTATAAACTGGGTGAGCGTTTGAAGAAGGGGCTGATTTGGAGCTGGACCCGGACAGGCTCAGGCCGTGCCCAGAGCTGCAGGCTGACGAGGGCTGCAGGTCGCCATCCACCCTTGTCTGTTCCAGATGGCCTTCCTCTGCTTGTGGCCACTGCTGGAGATCAGCACCGGGGCTGATCTGGAGAGCCCCTCGCAACCTGGTGACCCCAAGTCTGTGCTGGTTTATCCGCGGCTCCTGCTGCTTGCACCTGGGCTGGGTCTCCCTCCCCGGCTGCTGGCTGCCAGAGGGGCAGGTGACGGCCCCTGCCGAGGCCGCCGGGGCTGGCACGCTGCTGGACACAGCCCCGGGTGACCTGCCCAGGCTGTCCTTCTCTGAGCGGGTCTGGAGCCCAGACATCCCTTCCCACCTGCATCACCTGCACTGCGAGCTCAGTACTGCGGCAGCAGCAGATGAGCACGTGTCTCGTTAGACCACGCACGGGTGAGCTCCGCCACCCCTTCGTGCCGCGGTCTCACCTTGTCCGGGGGCAGCAGCGGGCGCAGCAGGTACAGCTGGCTGCATGGGAAGAGCGGAGGTGGCTGGTAGAAGAGGTCACAGCTGTTCCCCACGGGCAGCAGAGCCTGGAAGAGACACGGCCCAGCAAGGAGCAGGTTGTCCCGGCTCCAGAGCTTGTCCGGAGGCAGCAGGAGGAGGGTCCCCCTGGGGCACCCTGAGCCTCAGGAGCTGCAGCCGAGGCACAGAGGCCCAGGGCACCTCTGCCTTCCCGCGACCCAAAGGCAGGGCCGGGAGCAGCAGCTGGGATCCCAGCTCCCCAGCGGCTGCAGGAGCCCTGCAGCCCCACAGCCTGGCGCGGGCTCTCACCTGCAGCTCTCCAAACAGGCCCCCACGGCGTGCCCAGGGCTCGGCGTCCCCCCCCAGCAGGATCGGGGCAGTGATGCTCTTGCACCCTGGAGGCAACAGGCAACAAATAGGTGAGGTGAACAAAAAACCTGCTGGGCTGAGGGAGATCAGCCTCCACTGCACAGCAATGTCATGACGCACTCTGGTCACAGCTCCAGGGGTCTGTCCCAGAGCCGTGCGGCCCCGGCACAGGACCTCTCCTGGCCGCGGCGGCCAGCCGCACGCCTTCCGTGACGAAGCCTGAAGGGGGGAGCGGGGAAAGGTGCGATCTTGCCTCCACAAAGAGCGTGAGGTAAGACAGCTCCGGGGTACAGCCGCGGAGCTGCAGCCTGGCACGGCGTGCGCCTGCTGCCCTGCACAAGGGGTTCGAGGCACATGGCCTGTCCCACACTGGACCTGGAGACCCTCATTTGGTAACAGGTCCTGGCTGGTAAGAGATAACAAGGCTCACAGAACAACTAGGGCACCCTAAACCAGAGGAACTGGGGCTCCCAAGGTGGTGCACAGGCGTTCAAAATCCAGCCTCATCTCTGCCACCCGGGGCATTACTGCTTCCCATGGCTCCTGGATCCCTTCAACCAGAAAGGACAGAAGGTGCCTGGATTAAAAGGCCTGAGGAACCATGTCCTAGGAATAGGACTGTGAGAGATGGTGAGGAGCCGCTCCGATGCCTGCCCTGTCCCCGCAGCGGTGCCCCATCCTGCCTCGGTGTACCGGGCACGCAGCGCGCCGGCCTCCCTGTGGCCATCCCGCCCTGCCGGCCGCGGGGTGCCGGGGGAGGCAGCCCCATGGCCAGTGCCGCTGCTGCGGGGCTGGAGGTGACCGGGCAGCAGGCGGGAGGGGAACTGGGCAGCACTGGTACTCACAGCCAAAGCAGCTTCGCCAGGTGCCCTTGGGGTCGCGGTCGCAGAGGAGATGCCCATCTGCAAGGGAGGCGAGGCAGTTACGTGGGTACAGCACAGCAGGAGGTGTTCTCCCAGGAGAGACCCTGCCACCCCCTGCTGGACACAGGGGCCCCAGACTGCTACGAGGGGTCCCAGGCACCTTCACCTCCTTAAGGGGAGGAACAGTGGATCACCACAGAACAAGCCTCGGATGCGCGGGTGTACCACAGTGCCCAGGGGCTGCTGCCCTTCAGGGAGTCTGGATTTGGTGCAAACAGGGACTGCAGGGCCTCAAGGCTGGCTCAGGTCTGGCACCAGCACGCACCCAGCCAGAGGACGAAGGCACTGGCGGCCAGCAGCACGTTGCGGATGTCCCAGAGGTAGCGGTGCAGGTCGTAGAGCAGCGCCCGGCCGGCGCTGCTGACCAAGCGGCTGTGCAGGCGGCAGATCTGCGCGCAGAGCAGCTGGAAGGACTGGGCTCGGCCGCGCCACCTCGTGCCCTGGGGACGGACGGGCGTCAGTGCGACCATGGTGGGCACCGGCCCGCAGCAGTGCCTGGACCAGCCTTACCCCACTGGCATCGTCTGCTGCCGCCGGGACACCCACGCTGAGGCTGTTTGCCCAGAGCCACCGAAAGTGCTCCAGGAGATGCTGTGCCTGCGAGCCGTGGTGGTAGGGCAGGTAGAAGAGCTCTACCAGCATCCGCACCTCGTCTAGCGTCAGTGGTGCTGTGGGGTTGGACCTGGCCTCGTCTGGGGTCACCGGGGCTGTGGGGTTGGACCTGGCCTCCTTGGCAGTCAGTGGTTCTGTGGGACCAGACCCAGTCTTCTCCAGAGTCAGCAGGGCCATGGTGCTGGACACAGCCTCCTCTGGGGTCCAGGGTGCCGGGGAGCCAGGGCTGGCACCAGCCCCATCGGGGAGCGGGGCTGCAGGGCCAGGGCTGGCACCAGCCCCATCGGGGAGCGGGGCTGGGGAGCCAGGGCTGGCACCAGCCCCATCGGGGAGCGGGACTGCAGGGCCAGGGCTGGCACCAGCCCCATCGGGGAGCGGGGCTGGGGAGCCAGGGCTGGCACCAGCCCCATCGGGGAGCGGGGCTGCAGGGCCAGGGCTGGCACCAGCCCCATCGGGGAGCGGGACTGCGGAGCCAGGGCTGGCACCAGCCCCATCGGGGAGCGGGGCTGCAGGGCCAGGGCTGGCACCAGCTCCAGGCCCTGGGTGTGTCTGGGACATGTCAGCCCTGCTGGCCTCGGGCTGGGCGCTGCAGGGGGCCTGCGAGGGGCTGCCACCCCCTGTCCTGGCACCACTGGTGGGAAGGGGAAGGTTCTGGCTGGCACTGGCCCTGTTGCTGCAGCACATGGCAGGGCCTGGGCTGTGCAGGGTCTCCGTAGCCACCGGGGCTGTTGTGGACGGGGTGCTCCCGGCCGTGCTGGGCAGAGCAGAGGGCTCGCAGCTCTCTCTGCTCCCTGTGGTGAGCTGGTCCCAGGCCCCTGTGGGGCTTTGCTGACCGTCAGCAGAGGTCCTGCTCCCGCTGCCCTTCCCAGGCTCCGAGGTCACCTTCCTCCATCCCTGCCCCGGTGCCATGCCGCAGGGCTCACGGCCACCCTGCTCCGCCGCACCGGGAACACAGCCATGGGGCTGGGGGTCAGACACCACCTCCTGTCCTCCTGAGTCGGGCTGCAGCCTCGTTCCTCCCTTCAGGCTGACGCTGGGGTGTCCCAGGGCCTTTCCTCCTGGCAGAAAGGAGCAAGGGGAGGCCCCGCTGGCACCTGCATGGAACCTGCTGCCCACAGGCAGGACAGCCCTGGGGCGGCTGTGCCGGGAAGCTCCATCTCCAAGCTGGCGGGACCAGGGAGCTGCCAGGACCGAGGGCTTTGGTTTGCCCTGTGCCTTTCAGGCTGCCGTGGCAGCTGAGGCTTTGCAGAGGCAAACACTGTGAAGCACCAAGCTTGCTCCTGGCTGAATCCGCTCCTCCAGAGCCGTGCCACAGCCTGGGCCAGCGCGCTGCCAGCCAAGGACATCCCCTCTGGCGTGCGGCTGGGCCAGCAGCACCCACGGGGCAGCACGGCACGAGGGACACCCACAGCCGCCCACCACGGCACACAGACCGTGCAGCAGCACCAGCCACAGCACCCCATCCAAACGGGCAGGGACGGGGCTCCCTCACCCACCGAGCGCCCAGCAGAGCCCGACCAGCACTCCGGGGGGGCTGAGGGTGCTGCACAGTGAGAGTTCATCACCTACCTGGCTCCAAGGCCTGCTGGTTTATCTCGGCCACCCAGTCAAGCAGCGCCAACTCCAGGGCCTCCTGGGGGCTGTATGTGCCCTCCCGAGGGCTATATGTCCCCTTCTGCGGGCCTTGGCTGTCCCTCAGGGCTGCTGTAACCTCCATCCCTAAGGAACCGGTGCTCATCAGCCTGGGCAGTCCCATTCTTTGCTTGACAGAGCTGTCGCACACCGCACTGGGGGCAGGCAGTCCCTCCTTGCCACCCCAGGGAGATGCCCCCGGGATGGATGCCATGCCCAGGGGTGCCGACTGGTGCCCATCCGGGTGAGACACCTCACCCAGGTGAGACAGACACCCCACCCCAGTGAGACACCCCACCCCGGTGACACCCCACCCCGCTGCCACGCGGAAGCCTCAGAGCCGAGGCGCAGCCAGGCGGCGATGGCCAGGCCCTGTCCTGGGGGCACGCAACCCCTGCCAGCCCAGGCGCCATGTGCAGAGCTGCCTGGTGCGCTGGGACCAGCTACCTGCGTGATCGGGGCGGGCACAGCTCCCCAGCTCGCTCTGAAACCAGCTGCCCAGGGTGTGTATGGGGATGAAGTTGGCCTGGAGCTCGCAGTTGGGGTTGAGGAGCAGTCCGCGGAGCCTGGACATGAGGCCGGGGGCACGTCCCGTGTAGGGGCCCAGGAAGACACGTCTGCAGTCGTAGTCGTTGGCGTAGAGGTTGTCCCAGATGACGGGGCGGCGCTGCAGGACGCCCTCCACCTCCTCCAGCAGCGTGGCCGAGAGCTCTTGTGACACCACCTTTGGGCCTGGAGCACCACAGCACGGACACGCGTGGAGCAGCAGAACACGGCCCGTCACGCGACAGGGACGTACACGTGGCCGGGCACCGAGCATGGGGACGAGGGTCACCCCCCAGCACACGCTCCCCAGCCAGCAGAGCAGACCCACAGCCCGACCCGCTGTCGGCCCCACGGCACCCCCAGCACCGGGCCGGTGCCCACCTGTCCAGATGACGCCGATCCCCGGGAGCAGCTCCTGGCCAAGCGTCAGCAAGTAGCAGGACTGGCTGGGGCTGGGGGAGCACAGGGAGCTGCAGTACTCTGTGGAGAGAGCAGAGAGCAGCCCCGTGGGGCAGAGACCAGGAGAGGAGAGGCTGCCTGGGACCAGCGGGTGGGGGCGGGGAACGTGTGCATGGGAACAAGCGCGCACGGCTACTGCTGTGCCAGCCCGTCTGCCGCCTGGTCCCGTCCCAGCCCTGAGATCCCCAGGGCTCCCGCAGGAGCAGGACGGGGCCAGCCGGCTCTCAGCAGGCACGGGCACCGGTGCCGCCAGCCCCGGCTGCTGTGGGGCGCCCGGGCCGGTCAAGCACTGGGCCCCAGGCATGAGGGGCTGGGGCCGCGCTGCTGCAGGCGGTACCTGTGGGGCAGAAGAGGAAGATGGAGGGCTGGCCCAGCTCCTGGTACGCCTCGTTGGCCACAGAGGCCTGAGCCTGCGCCAGGGAGGGGAAGACGTCTCTGTCAGCTTGGCACATGCAGGGGTCGATGTCATCAAAGAGCAGAGCGAAGGAGTGGCACCCCATGGCAGCCACCTGTGGGCATGGGCACGGACTGCAGGGATCCCTGGGCAGCAGAGAGAAGGGAGGCAGCAAGCCCTGGACGAGCCCCCGCTGCCCGGGCAGGGGTCTGGGCGCCCAGATGGGCACAGCGGGCAGAGCAGCCCCCGCCGTGTCCCCTCGCACAAGGCCCAGCCGTTCCGTGGGCACACGCCAGCCCCACAGCCACGGCCCCAGAGCTGGGCACGGCCACGTTTGCTGGAGGTGGTGGCCAGGCACGGCGCAGGGCAGCGGCCGCCGGGCTGTGCCGCGGGCAGGAGCAGCTGCCAACAGAGAAACCCGCTGTGCCGGCGGCTCCTCACCCTCCTTGAGGAGCCGGGGTCAGCACCACCTGCACCGGCCTCCGGTGCTGCCCGGCGAGCTCGGGGCTTGACCGGTCCCTCTCCTGCCCCAGCGCTGCCCAGGCACCGTCACCGTGACGGGGACAGCACATCTGCCACCGGCCACCCCACAGCTGCTCCCCAACATGCAGCAGCAGGAGGGGTTTACGGAGCCCGCCAGCCTTTGGGGTGGGCATGGGGCTCACGCGCAAGCTCCTGTGCCCCTTGCCCAGCGGGGGGAAGGAAGGACCACGGTACCTGCCTGAGTTTTTGCTGCAGCAGGAGCCGATCCCCAGCACTTGAAAACACCATGTCCTGGCCAGCAGAAATGGCAAAAACAAACTCCACACCCTGCTCTTGGGCGGCTTCGATGAGAGACCGCATGCGGGCTGGGGACAAAGCGGGTGCTGTGAGCGCGGGGAGGAGGGAGATGGAACCACAGTGGCCCAAAAGGAAGGATCTGAGGGCATCGTGAGGCAGGAGAGAGCACCTGGAGATGCCCAGGGGAGAGTTTCCAGCCCCTTGGGAGATAGAGGGCTCTCTGCAATGGTCTCCAGGCCCTGGCACATTCAAACATATTGCCAGAGCCCCGTGGGGAGCTCCCTGTGCTGGGTGGGCTTGCGGGCAATGCCGTGCGATGGGGTCTGGGAGGCTCCTTGCACCGGCAGGGTCTGGGGTTGCCCGCAATGGGCAGGTTCTGGGCAAGAAGAGCGGTAACAGCCCGCCGGAGCCTGGCTGGGATGCAGACCTTGCTTCCCCCCGCAGACCCTGCGGCCGCCATTTGGGGCCCAGCGGAGCCTCTACCTGCCTCGTGCTCCGTGTAGGGCTCTCGCCAGAGCAGCCGGTGCTTCAGCTCGTCCTTGGGCGCGTACATGTAGCAGTTCAGCTCCCGGCGTTTCAGCCTGTGCAAGGACAAGGGGTCACCCGCGGCTCCAGACGGCTCTTTGCAAAGCGGCACTGGGGCAGGTGCCACCACAGCACCAGGAGCCCGTGTCCCTGTCCCTCCGCGGATCTGCGCGGGGTGCCGCAGTGCCAGCCCCGGCCCACACACAGCGCAGCCGCGATTCCATCCCAGTGCTCCCAGCGCCAAGCCCAACAACTTGTGTTGTTTAGGGACCCCTGGAAAGATCGCATCTGGATGAGAAGGTCCCGGAGACCAGCCGGACATTGTCCCCCGGGGGACGGGTTAACACCTTTGCTGAGGAAAATGCGAGTGGGAGGGACCAGCTGGGCCTAAACGGCCCGTTGTAACCGCTTGAGAAAGTCTGTGATGATGAAAAGCTCCATGTCCTGAGCAAGGGGTGGAGGAGGGGCGAGCGGCCAGAGCGGCCGCAGGGCGGACAGGGGATCCCGGGAGACGGGGAACAAAGCGGCAAGGAGGTGAACGGGGCTGGCGCTGCAGGAGCAGCTCCGTGTGCTGCAGCTGCATGTGCTGCAGTTCGTGTGCTGCAGTTCATGTGCTGCAGTTCGTGTGCTGCAGTTCATGTGCTGCAGTTCATGTGCTGCAGTTCATGTGCTGCAGTTCATGTGCTGCAGTTCGTGTGCTGCAGTTCATGTGCTGCAGTTCATGTGCTGCAGTTCGTGTGCTGCAGTTCGTGTGCTGCAGTTCATGTGCTGCAGTTCATGTGCTGCAGTTCATGTGCTGCAGTTCGTGTGCTGCAGTTCATGTGCTGCAGTTCATGTGCTGCAGTTCGTGTGCTGCAGTTCATGTGCTGCAGTTCGTGTGCTGCAGTTCGTGTGCTGCAGTTCGTGTGCTGCAGTTCATGTGCTGCATTTCATGTGCTGCAGTTCGTGTGCTGCAGTTCATGTGCTGCAGTTCGTGTGCTGCAGTTCATGTGCTGCAGTTCATGTGCTGCAGTTCATGTGCTGCAGTTCGTGTGCTGCAGTTCATGTGCTGCAGTTCATGTGCTGCAGTTCGTGTGCTGCAGTTCGTGTGCTGCAGTTCATGTGCTGCAGTTCGTGTGCTGCAGTTCGTGTGCTGCAGTTCGTGTGCTGCAGTTCATGTGCTGCAGTTCGTGTGCTGCAGTTCGTGTGCTGCAGTTCGTGTGCTGCAGTTCGTGTGCTGCAGCTGCATGTGCTGCAGTTCGTGTGCTGCAGTTCATGTGCTGCAGTTCGTGTGCTGCAGTTCATGTGCTGCAGTTTGTGTGCTGCAGTTCGTGTGCTGCAGTTCATGTGCTGCAGTTCATGTGCTGCAGCTGCATGTGCTGCAGTTCATGTGCTGCAGTTCGTGTGCTGCAGCTGCATGTGCTGCAGTTCGTGTGCTGCAGCTGCATGTGCTGCAGTTCGTGTGCTGCAGTTCGTGTGCTGCAGCTGCATGTGCTGCAGTTCGTGTGCTGCAGTTCATGTGCTGCAGCTGCATGTGCTGCAGTTCGTGTGCTGCAGTTCATGTGCTGCAGTTCGTGTGCTGCAGTTCGTGTGCTGCAGTTCATGTGCTGCAGTTCCATGTGCGGCAGCTCCGTGTGCTGCAGTTCGTGTGCTGCAGTTCGTGTGCTGCAGTTCGTGTGCTGCAGTTCGTGTGCTGCAGTTCATGTGCTGCAGTTCATGTGCTGCAGTTCGTGTGCTGCAGTTCCATGTGCTGCAGTTCATGTGCTGCAGTTCATGTGCTGCAGTTCGTGTGCTGCAGTTCCATGTGCTGCAGTTCGTGTGCTGCAGTTCTCGTGCTGCAGTTCGTGTGCTGCAGTTCGTGTGCTGCAGTTCATGTGCTGCAGTTCATGTGCTGCAGTTCATGTGCTGCAGCTGCATGTGCTGCAGCTCCGTGTGCTGCAGTTCATGTGCTGCAGCTGCATGTGCTGCAGTTCATGTGCTGCAGTTCGTGTGCTGCAGTTCGTGTGCTGCAGTTCGTGTGCTGCAGTTCATGTGCTGCAGCTGCATGTGCTGCAGCTCTGTGTGCTGCAGTTCGTGTGCTGCAGTTCATGTGCTGCAGTTCATGTGCTGCAGTTCGTGTGCTGCAGTTCATGTGCTGCAGTTCGTGTGCTGCAGTTCGTGTGCTGCAGTTCGTGTGCTGCAGCTGCATGTGCTGCAGCTGCATGTGCTGCAGTTCGTGTGCTGCAGTTCATGTGCTGCAGTTCATGTGCTGCAGTTCGTGTGCTGCAGTTCGTGTGCTGCAGTTCATGTGCTGCAGCTGCATGTGCTGCAGTTCATGTGCTGCAGTTCATGTGCTGCAGTTCATGTGCTGCAGCTCCGTGTGCTGCAGTTCATGTGCTGCAGTTCGTGTGCTGCAGTTCATGTGCTGCAGTTCGTGTGCTGCAGCTGCATGTGCTGCAGCTCCGTGTGCTGCAGTTCTCGTGCTGCAGTTCGTGTGCTGCACTTCATGTGCTGCAGTTCATGTGCTGCAGCTCGGTGTGCGGCAGCTCCGTGTGCTGCAGTTCGTGTGCTGCAGTTCCATGTGCTGCAGTTCGTGTGCTGCAGTTCGTGTGCTGCAGTTCGTGTGCTGCAGTTCATGTGCTGCAGTTCATGTGCTGCAGTTCGTGTGCTGCAGTTCATGTGCTGCAGTTCATGTGCTGCAGTTCATGTGCTGCAGTTCGTGTGCTGCAGTTCATGTGCTGCAGTTCATGTGCTGCAGTTCGTGTGCTGCAGTTCATGTGCTGCAGTTCGTGTGCTGCAGTTCGTGTGCTGCAGTTCGTGTGCTGCAGTTCGTGTGCTGCAGCTCGTGTGCTGCAGTTCGTGTGCTGCAGTTCCATGTGCTGCAGCTCGGTGTGCGGCAGCTCGGTGTGCGGCAGCCGTGGGTCTGGCTGCAGGCTCCATCAGGCCAGACCCCGCTGCGGCTGCACCGCGGCTCTGCCAGGGCCTGCACTGGGTCCTGAGCCACCCACACCCGGGACACAGCGGCGTCCAGATGTGACTCACGCGGGAGCGAGACGGGGAGGAGAGCGCCCAGCTCCGCGGGGGCTCCGCTTGCAGCTGGAGGGAAGGGGAGGGAGCCAGAGGGAGAGCAGAGCCCGTCTGCTCGCGAGAGCAGACTGCACCGTCCCCCGGCCCTGGCCTCGGACAGCACAGACGCCTTCCAGAACTGCACAGTAATCCCAGACTCACTGGAAATTACCGGGATGGGGCAGACGCCTACCTGGACAGCTCTCCTGGCTCCCCTCCACGGAAGCTGTCTGATATACTCATTTATCTTTATTTATCCTCCTCAGCAGACAATGTTTTACATGTTCCCACAATGGAACAGACCAGGAAGCACTTTGTGTCCCACATGATGCAGACACCTCATCTTGTTTCTTTCCAGAGCAGCAAACACTGAAGATCATAGTGCTCACACATCGCAGTCCTGTCCAGACAAGGCCACCGTTAGACCTTCTCAGCCCTAGCGTGCTTCAAAACACCAATACTGCTTTCCTTTCCACGATTCCCCAAACTTTCTAAGCTACATTTTCCTGTATCTGCATCTCTGGTCCTGCACTGGTGACCAGCACAGTGTCACCAGCGCGCCCCCAGCACGACCAGCACGCTTCCCCACGGTGCCCGGCTGCCAGCGCCAGCGCCAGCACAGCCCCCGGCACACGGCCCGGCGACACTGCCCACTGCCAGTGCACTGCCGCGCCAAAACCACCGCACTGCCCACTGCCAGTGCACTGCCGCGCCAAAACCACCGCACTGCCCACTGCCAGTGCACTGCCCACGCCAAAACCACCGCACTGCCCACTGCCAGTGCACTGCCCACGCCAAAACCACCGCACTGCCCACTGCCAGTGCACTGCCCGTGCCAAAACCACCGCACTGCCCACTGCCAGTGCGCTGCCGCGCCAAAACCACCGCACTGCCCACTGCCAGTGCACTGCCGCGCCAAAACCACCGCACTGCCCACTGCCACTGCCAGTGCACTGCCCACGCCAAAACCACCGCACTGCCCACTGCCAGTGCACTGCCGCGCCAAAACCACCGCACTGCCCACTGCCAGTGCACTGCCGCGCCAAAACCACCGCACTGCCCACTGCCACTGCACTGCCCGTACCAAAACCACCGCACTGCCCACTGCCAGTGCACTGCCCGTACCAAAACCACCGCACTGCCCACTGCCAGTGCACTGCCGCGCCAAAACCACCGCACTGCCCACTGCCAGTGCACTGCCCACGCCAAAACCACCGCACTGCCCGCACCAAAAAGACGGCAGTGCCCGCGCTGTCCCCAACACACTGCCCGTTCTGTGACCAGCACGCTCTCCTCACTGTCCCCAGCACACTGTCCATGTCACTGTCCATGGTGGCAGTGCACTGCCTGGCTCTTGGCCACGGTGCTGCCCACGGCGGGTCCTGCGGGGCCCGGGTCTGTCACTGGTCCTGTCCCTGCAGCTCATCCCGCCCACGGCCGGTGCTGGGGCAGCAGCTGCCAGGACACCCCTGTGCCTCCCCTGAACAGATCAGCTCCCACCCCAGCACAACTCTCACTGCCAGCCAGTGGCAGCTCCTGCCCACATCCTTCCATGCAGGGACACGTGGTGACACGCAGACATACATGGCGACTCACAGGGGCACAAGGGCCACCTCAGCACCAGGCAGGGATGGCAGCCTCTGGCTAAAGTCACCACCTGTGCCCACGGTTGAGTGAGGCGGGTTTGCTGTGCCATCCGTTCCACAAGGACAAGCGTGGCTCCAGCGGGCCGGGCTGACCGGAAACCCCCGCGGTGCCCCCGCGGGGAGCAGGGCACGGAGTCCCAGGCAGGCCGAGCTGGCCGCGCGCGGTGGGCGGCAGCCGGGACACATGCGCTGTCCTGCAGCCAGCGCACCCGCTGGGCTGGTGCTGTGCAGAGATGGGGCAGTGCGCATTGTCCTGACAGCTCAGCACTCAAGGTGTGGTGAGCAATCCCGTGTTCTCTCTCACACGGATCTGACTTCCCATTCCAGCCCCTCCACCTGCTCCCGACACCCTCCTGTGCACGGGCTGCCGCAGCCACCCACACCGCGGTGCAGCGGGGCAGGGCAGCTGTGCCGGTGCCTCCAGAGGCAGCACTGCCGGGCTGGCGCTCTTCCCCAAACCCTGCCCAGCCGCCACTGCTCTCCCACGGCGTGGGCAGCAGGTCTGGCGCTGTCCCCTGACCCCACCGCTCCCCATGACAGCAGGTCTGGCGCTGTCCCCATGACCCCACCGCTCCCCATGGCAGCAGGTCCTGTCCCTGTGACTCCACCGCTCCCCATGGCAGCAGGTCCTGTCCCCATGACCCCACCGCTCCCCATGGCAGCAGGTCCTGTCCCCATGACTCCACCGCTCCCCATGGCAGCAGGTCCTGTCCCTGTGACTCCACCGCTCCCCATGGCAGCAGGTCCTGTCCCCCTGAACCCGCCGCTCCCCATGGCAGCAGGTCCTGTCCCCATGACCCCACCGCTCCCCATGGCAGCAGGTCCTGTCCCTGTGACTCCACCGCTCCCCATGGCAGCAGGTCCTGTCCCCATGACCCCACCGCTCCCCATGACAGCAGGTCCTGTCCCCCTGAACCCGCCGCTCCCCATGACAGCAGATCCTGTCCCCATGACCCCACCGCTCCCCATGACAGCAGGTCCTGTCCCCATGACCCCACTGCTCCCCATGACAGCAGGTCCTGTCCCCCTGAACCCGCCGCTCCCCATGGCAGCAGGTCCTGTCCCCCCTGACCCCACCGCTCCCCATGACAGCAGGTCCTGTCCCCATGACCCCACTGCTCCCCATGACAGCAGGTCCTGTCCCCATGACCCCACCGCTCCCCATGGCAGCAGGTCCTGTCCCCATGACCCCACCACTCCCCATGGCAGCAGGTCCTGTCCCCCTGAACCCGCCGCTCCCCATGGCAGCAGGTCCTGTCCCCCTGACCCCACCACTCCCCATGGCAGCAGGTCCTGTCCCCCTGACCCCACCGCTCCCCATGACAGCAGGTCCTGTCCCCCTGACCCCACCGCTCCCCATGGCAGCAGGTCCTGTCCCCATGACCCCACCGCTCCCCATGACAGCAGGTCCTGTCCCCATGACCCCACCGCTCCCCATGACAGCAGGTCCTGTCCCCATGACCCCACTGCTCCCCATGACAGCAGGTCCTGTCCCCATGACCCCACCACTCCCCATGGCAGCAGGTCCTGTCCCCCTGACCCCACCGCTCCCCATGGCAGCAGGTCCTGTCCCCATGACCCCACCACTCCCCATGGCAGCAGGTCCTGTCCCCATGACCCCACTGCTCCCCATGACAGCAGGTCCTGTCCCCATGACCCCACCACTCCCCATGGCAGCAGGTCCTGTCCCCCTGACCCCACCGCTCCCCATGGCAGCAGGTCCTGTCCCCATGACCCCACCACTCCCCATGGCAGCAGGTCCTGTCCCCATGACCCCACTGCTCCCCATGACAGCAGGTCCTGTCCCCATGACCCCACCACTCCCCATGGCAGCAGGTCCTGTCCCCCTGACCCCACCGCTCCCCATGGCAGCAGGTCCTGTCCCCATGACCCCACCGCTCCCCATGACAGCAGGTCCTGTCCCTGTGACTCCACCGCTCCCCATGACAGCAGGTCCTGTCCCCATGACCCCACTGCTCCCCATGACAGCAGGTCCTGTCCCCATGACCCCACCGCTCCCCATGGCAGCAGGTCCTGTCCCCATGACCCCACCGCTCTCCATGGCAGCAGGTCCTGTCCCCATGACCCCACCGCTCCCCATGGCAGCAGGTCCTGTCCCCATGACCCCACCGCTCCCCATGACAGCAGGTCCTGTCCCCATGACCCCACTGCTCCCCATGGCAGCAGGTCCTGTCCCCCTGAACCCACCGCTCCCCATGACAGCAGGTCCTGTCCCCATGACCCCACCACTCCCCATGGCAGCAGGTCCTGTCCCCATGACCCCACCGCTCCCCATGGCAGCAGGTCCTGTCCCCCTGACCCCACCGCTCCCCATGACAGCAGGTCCTGTCCCCATGACCCCACCGCTCCCCATGGCAGCAGGTCCTGTCCCCATGACCCCACCACTCCCCATGGCAGCAGGTCCTGTCCCCATGACCCCACCACTCCCCATGGCAGCAGGTCCTGTCCCCCTGACCCCACCGCTCCCCATGACAGCAGGTCCTGTCCCCATGACCCCACCACTCCCCATGGCAGCAGGTCCTGTCCCCATGCCAGCCAGGCGCCCCCCTGCACTAGGGACTGGTGCCCACCCGCTCCACCCAGCCCCTTCCAGGCCCCATCCCCAGGTCCCCATCCCAGCACATCTGGCTGCAGCTGGGCTGTGGCAGAGTCCCAGCACCCTCTGCCGGCACAGGGCAGCACAGCCCACATCTGTCCGGGTGTCCTCGGGCCGCCTGTCCGCCCCCTGTCCCTGGCTGGACCCGGGCGCAGGAGTGCCCTGGGGGCACCGGGAGCAGCCTGAGCTCCCCGGCTGCCGGTGCCCGGTGCCCCAGGGCTGGCCGGCCGCAGGGGCCTCCGTCCCGCATGGCGTCCTCCCCGCTCTGCCTCCACAGCACTCCGCCTTCCACCCCGTCACTCCACCGCAGGCAAGTACCTTCAGACAGGAAAGTTCGGGATACTTGCCATTGAAAGAGAAGTTTCCTCTGTTCCATAGACCATGGTCTCCCATAGAAACCTGTAAAAGTGAGAAAAAAAAACCACAACACGACACCAAAATGCATTTGTAACTGCCGTAAAATCAAGTCTCTATGTGCTGTCCCCAGGTGGCTGCTCTTAAACCCAGATATCCGCCAGCTGTTCACCTCTGGGCACGTCAGAATCGTTATCCTGATAGGGCCCTGCAGGGCACCGGTTGCCGATCCGGGGGTACGGCGCCGTGCTGCCAGACTTCCCGGGAGAGGCAGCTGGCAAGAATGACACAGGGTGGCTGTGACCTGGGGGGCTTTGCACAGTGAAACCGAGCCTGGAGGAGACAGCTGAGGGCTGGCTGCGTTATAGGGCACCCGAGCATGAATTCAGGGTGCACCAAGGCACAGAACTATTGTACATCCATCACAGAGTTTTCTGCCTGGGGATTTTCTTCTTTACAGAGACTGGTTCTGTCTTTCTTTGCATCTCCCTGTGTCTGTGTAGTGTCAGGCTGTGTGAAGCAAAGCATCATCACTCCCACATGGGCTGTAAAAGCTGCTCTCTGTCTTTAACCACTGCAAAAATCAAGCTGCACCAAAGCCGCACTGACAGATCTCCCCTCCAGGCTGCAAACACACACCCGCACTGCGGCGGGGCAGGACTCGGCGGCGTCCCCGTCCCACTGCGAGTGTTCGGGTCAAGAACACACACGGCCTTCCGGGATGCCCACGAGCGCTGGACTGTGGCTCCACAAGGTGTTTCACAGACACCTTGTCTGTCCCCCACTGGAAAACACCCTCCCCATGAGCTTGCAAGGGAAAATCCAGAAAGGGACAGCACACAAGGAGGCAGCTGTCTGCTAACAGACCCTCCTCAGCGCCCGCAAGGACATTGCCCTTCCAGAAGGTTCACACCGACAGAGCCGAATGCAGGAACTGCAGATCTGGACTCAGCAAATTCCCCAGTGTTCCTTAACATTTCCACTCCTGCCGCCTGCGCGCTCTGTGCCTGCGCGCCGGCGCCTGACAGCCGCCTGCCCAGCGCTCCGGGGCTGGGGACGGCAGCCGGGGCACTGCTGGGCGTGCAGCGCCGCTCCCCCACCGAACCGCTTCCAGGGAAGGGCCCGTCCTATTTCTGCATGTAGGAAGACCTGGGAGGCGCAGAGCTGTGTGCAAAGCCAGCGAGAAAGAACACCTGGTGGACAGCAAGCTCACTCGGGGACAATGGGAGAACCGGGAGGTGAACGTCTCCGGCCAGATGCAGATTTGACAGCTTCTTAAAGACGAGGTTAAGAGGAACCTGTAAGTGTTCCAGCATCGACTCGAAATTTAGCAAGAGAAGGATCTTTAACATTTCAAGTCTCTGCGAGAGCCGGCAGCTGCAATGGGAAGTCTCACAGAAAATGCATTGTGTCTTGAACAGGGCTGGCACCGAGCTATCGAGGCAGCTTCCTAGATTTGGATGGGCTCTGCTTTGTGGGCAACTTTTGAACCAGTCAACGCACCTTCCGGCAGAGGAGGCCACCAGGAGCAGATATTCAGGGAAGTGGATGCATCTGCTGAACTGTGCACCGCACAAGGGCAGATGGCAACTACCCTGCAGTCTGGGAGCAAGGACCGGCTCTCGGCATCCGGCACCAGGCCCAGAAAACAGCCACGTTTCCCACACACCCGAGTGCACCGGAGCTGGTCTGTGTGGGGGAGACCCTGCCGCCCCGCTGCCCCGGGAGGGGCCGCCCGACGGCCCAGCGCCAGCCACGGGCAATGGCGTGGTCGTTGCACCACAGCACTGACCATTATCTTCTTTTTCTGCCTGCCTGAACATGTACGCTGTTCCATCTACTTTGAAATAATATATATCTGTCCCACACCATGCACAGGGCCAAATATGTGGCCACTCAGGGATCAAACATTTTACCCAAAGAAAGTATTTCCATGATAAACAGATTTTCCATTTCTCAGCCCCCCGGAACCCCTGCTCAGCTCACAGTGAAGTCCCAGGAGTCCCCGTACAGCACCTGCCGGCAAGCCCCTCCCTCACGCTTTGCTGTGAACTGACAGGACCCTGCAAGCGCGCTGCCCACCCCGTACGCGTGCCCTGCCAGCAGCTCTGTTGAAAACGCCTGCGCCACCGGGGCGAGGGAGCCTTTCCATCCTGTATCAATTTTTCTTGTCTGACTCGTATTTCTTTTCACTATCAACCTCCCCACCCCTGTGCTTTCTATTTATCTCGTGTTTATTTGCACGGCGGCTCTGCTCCTCCCGGGCAGGGCGGGCACTGCTGCCGGGAAGAGCAGAGGTGCTGTTGCCAGGCCTGGCCCCAGCGCAGAGATGCTGCACAAACAGGAGCTGGGGGCGGGCCGGACAGGGCTGAGCCACACGGGGCTGCCGGGCCGGGCGGTGTCCTCGGGCAGGGACGGGGGGGCACACACGGGATGTGCTCCCATGCCCCGGGCAGGCAGAAACCCTTCAGGGTGCTGAAGCCGGGAATGGCTGCGGGATGCAGCAGTGATGTGGGGAAGAGCTGGGCAGCGTCAGCAGAGGGTGCTGGTCCATCACCCCCGGGCAGAGGTGGGGGTGTGCAGGGGCCCGATCCCTGACTCCCCAACACCCGGGGGCTCGGGCGCGGCTCGGGTCCCGGCGGCCTTTCCTGGCCCTGCTCGCTCCGAGTGGACCGGGCAGGGCCCCGGAGGGACCTACCTACCTTCCACCACGCCGCAGAGGAAGCGCGGCCGCCCCGCCATACCGCTGCTGAGGCGGGCGGAGGGACGGGGGGGTGCGCGGAGGGATGCAGGGAAGGACAGAGGGGTGAGCGGAAGGATGGAGGGACGCGCGGAGGGATGGAGGGTGTGCGGAGGGATGGAGGGTGTGCGGAGGGATGGAGGGTGTGCGGAGGGATGGAGGGACGCACGGAGGGATGGAGGGTGTGCGGAGGGATGGAGGGTGTGCGGAGGGATGGAGGGACGCACGGAGAGATGGAGGGTGAGCGGAAGGATGGAGGGACGCGCGGAGGGATGGAGGGTGTGCGGAGGGATGGAGGGACGCACGGAGGGATGGAGGGTGTGCGGAGGGATGGAGGGACGCACGGAGGGATGGAGGGTGTGCGGAGGGATGGAGGGACGCACGGAGGGATGGAGGGTGTGCGGAGGGATGGAGGGACGCACGGAGGGATGGAGGGTGTGCGGAGGGATGGAGGGACGCACGGAGGGATGGAGGGACGCACGGAGGGATGGAGGGACGCACGGAGGGATGGAGGGTGTGCGGAGGGATGGAGGGTGTGCGGAGGGATGGAGGGTGTGCGGAGGGATGGAGGGACGCGCGGAGGGATGGGGGTGCGCGCAGGGGCTGCCGGAGGAGCGGCTCCGCCGCCTGCCCTCCCCCGCCCGCCGCAGAGCAGGGGGCGGCCCCGGCGGGTGGCGCCGCGGCGGGGCCGGGGCGGGGCGGGGGACCCGCGTAGCCCCCGGGCCGAACCGCCCCGTGGTGGGCCGGGCGCTTCAGCCCCTGCGGGTCGGGCGGGCGCAGCTGCCCGGTGCCGTGCGGGAGCGGGGCCGCGGCCCGGGGCGGGCTCGGCAGCCCCTCGGCAGCCCCGCCGCGCCGGCACCGGGGGGAGCTCAGGGCAGCGCCTGGTCCCAGCCCGCTGCCCGCGTCAGCCCCGGCACCGCGTTCCCCGCCGCGGGGTTCTCCCGGTGCAGGCCCAGGGCAGTTGTTTTTCCTGCTTTTGTAGCGTCCAGGACCCAACAGCCCCAAGTCCGAGCCCTGTCCCCAGCGGCCGGACGTCATTGTCCCCTTGTGCTCGGCACTGAGCTGGCACCCGCCCGCGGTGCCTCATGCCGGACCCAGGCTGTGACGCCTCTGGCTTGCCAGGTTCATGGGATCAGGGCTGTTCCATGTGCCTTGCACGTGCCTCGCCTGCTCGTGCATGTCAGGCTGCTATTTGCCTTTCTGACACTACTCTGAGCTGCTGACACGTTTGGCTCGTGATCCGCTCCTTCCCACAGGTTCTGGTTTGCAGAAGTGCCACGTTAGTTCCCCATCCTGCAGCTGCAGTCACTGCAGGACTGCGTTTGACATCACTGCCTTGCTCGGCTGTTTTTCTGATGACTTTTCCTATTTGTCAGTCTCATTGTAAGGTGGACCTGCGTTCTGCAGCCTTCCCCAGGCAAATGGCCTCCTAACCCAGAGAGCAAACGTGCCGCGATGAAGAGACGGGGACGCAACTTGATGCAAGCAAAGTGTCCACTTTATTGTTCTCTACACAATCCTTTTATACTGTTACATACATTACAACTACTATCGTGGATTATACTGATTGGTATACCAACTAATTAGCTCATACATATTACAAAAGCTGAGCTCATGATAGGTTAGTAAGAAAGCATGCATATCTTATCTTAGGTCCTTGTAACTACATGCCTTTCGTGTTAGGAAAGCTTCGCGCGACTATAACAAGATACTGTTGCCAAACCACCAGTTCCTGTGCTTTGTTCTTACACCCATCGGCTGTAATTTTCCACAACCCCCCAGTAACTTCCCATGCTAACACAGCAGGTCCAATAACTAAAATCAGCACATTGCCTATAAATACAGCCAAGATAACCCACATCTCCCCCTTTTTGTTTTCAAACATTTGCTTCTTCCCAAGGTCGGCGCCCAACCAGTTCGAGGACGTCTTGCTTCTGTACTGGGAGTTTTCGGGAGGTCTTGTGCTTGTACAAGAAAAATCTTATTTACTGAAGCGGTTATCGACTTTTGTAAGCACTGCAAAATACATGGAATCGTTAGTAATAATACACAAATTACTAAAAGGATCAAAATTCCCTGTTTAAGTAAATCTTTTATCCACCCTGTAATTCCCCAAGAAGCTAGCCACCCATCGAGTCCATCCATTCCTTCCTGCACATTGTGAATCCTTTCTCGTAGTTCTGCAATCTGTTTATGAATGCTCACAGAGTGGTCAGATAGATTCATGCAACACATTCCTTCAAATTCTTGACATCCATGTCCGTGGGCTAGTAAAAGGAAATCTATGGCGGCACGATTCTGTAAGACTACATGTCGTAAGCTATCTACATCTTGAGCTAATCCTGACAAAATGTCAGAGGTCGTGTTAAATTCTTTGACAGCCCAGCATGCCAATTGTTTTATTTTATTCCAATTGCTTGCGGCCATTCCACCAGGCAAAAATAGGGACAGAGCTATAGTAGATCCTAAAGACCCTAAATTGACGTGATCATCGCAATCTGGTTGTAATTGTCGCAATGACCTTTTTGATCTGGTACTATTGCTCAGGGAACGATTAAGCACGTCCCTCATATGGGGTGCGAACAGCGTAAGTCTCCCAATATAACAAGGTCCTCCCACAGGTTTAAAAGGAATTCCGGGCCATGCTCTATCTCCACAAATCAAGAAATAGCCTTTTGGCAACCTTACCTGTCCAGTGATATTGGCCACATCTCTAGTCCCTGTATTCATCGAAATGTTCCAATGACCAGAGTTACCTGACACGTTTTGATAATGAATCAGTGAATCTAATGTCTCTTTGTGACCATCTCGAATCAAATACCCAGTCCAGCTATCACCAAAATAGACCACTCCAGTCCCGTTAACAGGAAGAATCTCCGGACTCATATTAGAGCAATTTTCGCGATTTGAGATGTTCTCCCATTCCCCCTGTGGAGGGAAGGAGCCCCAAAGTGTCAGTTCCTGAAACGGTAAGTGATTAGAGAAATTGAGCCTTTGAATTAAGCCTTGCTGGAGCATGGCTCCCTGCTCTACTGGCCAGTCGCTACTTTTTATACACCATCCGTCACTGTTATTTCTCCTCCATTGCCAATATGAGGAATTGAGTACATTCGACAAATCAGGGGTGTTAACGTAACCTCGAAAATCGTCTAGGTGTACATATGGGTACCCAATTAAACATGTTCTAAACGGATCGCTTACTTGCGCCAGGGACAGACAAAAGTCTGTGGTCCCAGTACGATTTGCCCACGTGAGCCACACATTAGTACGAGGGTCAACATGATGTAAATCAAAGCTAAGACCTAAGCTTATAGTACTTAACAAAAAGATTAATACTTGGCCCATTCCTGCAGGCTCTTAGTCTTCCTTCTGTTTCTCTTTTTCCGACACCTCCTTTTTGTTTCCTCCCACTTATCGGGGTTTACTTCCCAGGTCTGTGGTACTGGAACAGATTTATCACATTCAATGGCTTTCCAAAGGACAATATTTGATTGCTCAAAAATATACCTATGCCATTTTTCTAATTTTTCCTGATAGGAGCGAGTTCTATCGCCCTCAATTCCAGTTTCCACTGACAGCCTCTGTAAGAGCCCTTGATAATCCTGCAAACAATAGTCACACCACCGTTTTACGCGGCACCTATTTACCCACTGTGGTCTTTCGCAGTCAGCACAAATTCTAAGGATCCAGAAATTGCACACTTCGCAGTCTGGACATTGAAGCTCTCGCTTATCTGTTTCTGAGACGGAATTCATTCGGGAGCAACGTTCTCCTCATCGAACGCAGGTTCTGGAGCGTTATCAGAAGACTGCCGTTGCAATGTTTCTCGGAAGGGTCTCACGTTCTTTGCCGGGATCCAGCGAGGACCTCTCTCTGTGGAAACACAAGCATAACCTCTACCCCATGTAACAAGGGGATAGGGTCCCATCACTTTACCTGTTTCGGGGTCCCGGATCAATACTGGCGGCTTAATCTTGGGTTCAAAAAGGGTGTTTGTGCTAAAATGACGAACTACTGGAGGATTGCTGTCTAACAGGGAACAATTCAAAAAATTAAAAACATACAAGGCTTTCTGTAAGCGCTCCTCTGGTGTAGCAGCCCCTATTCCCCCTTTTTGTTTTAATAACAAACGTAAGGCCTGCAGCATTTTGATGAAAAAAGGAGTGGCTGAGTCGAGCTTGCGCTAATCGATCTGGTAACACCTGCACCGGTAGCGTAAGCAAATCCGCTTGTCGGTTCCCTTCTGCAATAAAACCAGGTAGAGAAGTGTGAGATCGGACATGCATAATAAAATAAGGGTGAAGGCGGGAATCTAACAGGAAAATGAGTTCTTGTAACAGATTGAACAGTGCCGCATGAGAAATATCCCGTAGCACAGAAGCTTCTGCTCGGCTAACAATTCCTGCAACATAAGCAGAATCAGTGATTATATTGAGAGGGGCAGACCATTTTCGAAACACTCGAACAACTGCAGATAATTCTACTATTTGAGGAGAACCCTGTACAGTCTCTACATCTGAGCTCCACCGTTCCCGATGTTCATCCCACCAAAGGATAACAGACTTGTGAGATTTGCCAGACCCATCTGTGAATACAGTGAGGGCTTGTAAAGGCTGGTCACTCCGCTTTGGAACAGGTAAAAGGTGAAAATCAATGCTTAACAGCTTGTGAGAAGGCGGATGAGAAGTGAGTTGGCCTGCGTAGCCAGTCAGGGCTATACCTAGTGCATCTGATTGTTGTTGTAACCATTGTAGGTAAACACTTGTTACTGACATACATATGAGGGCAAAGTCCGTGCCCGCCAGGGTAAGTAATCGCTGTCTGGCCCTGATGATTAAAGATGCAAACATCTCATGTTGGGTAGAAATCGTCTTTGTGGCTTGGTTAGGCAGAAAAATCCATTCAATGATTAGTAAAGGGTCCATTTTCTGGCAGTCCCATTGAAAAATAAGCGCATAAGGCTGTCTAGCAGGATTAAGGATGATTAATTGAAAAGGCAATTCTGGTTCCCATCGATGCGCTTGTCTGGAGGCAATTGCTGTTGCAGCTTTATGCAAGGAAGCTATGGCTTCAGGACTGAGAGTTCGCGGAGCGTTTAAATCCGAGCTTCCTTTAAGCATTTCGAATAAGGGACGAAGGTCCGCATTACTGATTCCTAACAATGGTCTGACCCAATTGATTGTACCCAGCAGTTTTTGTACATCATGTAAGTTCTTTACATTTGCCTGTATCTGTAAGGGTTGCGGGGTAACAGTCTGAGCCCTTATACGCCATCCTAAGTATTTCCAAGGTGGCATTCTTTGAATTTTTTCTGGTGCAATACAGAGGTCTGCTGATTTTACAGCAGCCACGACAAGGGCTACAGCTTCCTCCATGACTTCATGGTGCTGTGCTGCCACTAGGATGTCATCCATATAATGATATAACAATGCAGCAGGCACTGCAGTTCTAACAGGACTAAGTATTTTTGCTACATACCATTGGCATATTGTAGGGCTATTTTTCATTCCCTGCGGTAGCACAACCCACTGGTATCTTTGCAAAGGGGCTTGCATGTTGACGCTTGGTACAGAAAAGGCAAATTTAGGGGCATCATCTGGATGCAATGGAATGTTGAAAAAACAATCTTTGAGGTCTATGATGGTTAAATGCCAATCTCGAGGGATCATGGTAGGTGATGGAAGCCCAGGTTGCAGGGCCCCCATGTCTTCCATAGCGTCATTAATTTTTCTGAGGTCATGGAGCAGGCGCCACTTGCCAGTCAGTTTTTTAATAACAAAGATAGGCGAGTTCCAAGGACTCGTTGAGGGTACAATATGTCCCATAGATAGTTGTTCGTTAACTATTTCTTGGAGGGCGTGAAGTTTTTCCAGTGGCAGGGGCCATTGATCAATCCAAATAGGAGTGTCTGTCTTCCAGGTTAACTTTGGGGTTTCACGCCCCTCAATGGCCCCACCTAAAAATGTGTCTGGATAGACACCCCCCACTGAGACAACACATCACGTCCCCACAAGACCATAGGTACTGGTAAGATAAACGGTTTGACTGAGGCAACTTGTCCTTCTGAATTTTGAACTTGTATCATTTCTGCGCTTTGGCGGCTAGCTCCGCACCCCCCAATCCCTGCTAACGTCTGAGAGACATCAGCTAAAGGCCACCTAGAAGGCCACTTCGCTTGAGAAATAACGGTAACATCTGCACCTGTATCAATAATTCCACTCAACACGACTTGCTGACCTCTGCAAATGAGGGTACATTGACATATAGGACGTTTTTGTGAGATGGCTTGAGCCCATAAAATTAGTGGTTCTCCCGTAGACCCAAAGCTTCCCTGTCTCTGCGGGAGCATTTGGTCAGGGATTGAGACATAGTCCTCCTTAGGGATCAGTATCAATTGAGCAATACGACTTCCCTCTGGTACTGTGCAAGGAGGAAATGGGGTCCAAGCCATAATTTTGATTTCGGAATTACTGTCAGGATCAATTACTCCAGGCAATACAAAAAGCCCTGACAGGGTGGTGGATGATCTTCCCAATAATAAAGCCTGCGTTTGAGGAGGCAAAGGGCCTGCAACTTTGGTAGGCAGTAAGTGAACAGAGGAATCAAGCAGCGTTACTGTGTGGGCGGTTGCCAGGTCCAGGCCGGCGCTCCCTGCTGTTGCGGGAGAGAGACTGGAAACCCTCCGGTCCCCCGCTCCTCCCCCCGCGCTTGCAGGGGCGTTGAGGCTGGCCGCGGAACTTGTGTCTGCACGCGCCGCGGGTTCGCGCTCCACTGCCGGTTTCCCGGTATGGGATGCCCATTCACATCATATTTAGATTTACATTGGTTTGCAAAATGCCGTCCCTTCTGGCATCTGGGACAAATACCAGGTGCTGGGGGTCTCTTCCCCCCGGCGCTGCGACAATCTCTTTTAAAGTGACCTGGCTTCCCACAACCGAAACAGTTCTGTTGCTTACTGTTTCCCACAGGTCCGCGCATGGCCGCAAAGGCAGCAGCCATCGCTTCATATTTATAATCCATAGTGCCAATTCTGTTACACGCCTCAATCATCTCAATCAAAGTAGGATTTTGGTTTGGAAGCGATTTTAAAAGTTTTTTGCAATCAGCGTTGGCATTTTCCACTGCTAATTTAAGTAATAGGATATCTCGAGCCTCGGTATTATCTACTTGCCGATCTAAGGCTTGTTTCAAGCGGTCTACAAATTGCATATACGGCTCTCGGGGCTCTTGGGTGATATTAGTAAACGCTTTCTGAGGCTTTTGAGAATCAGGAACTTTCAATAAAGCCTTTTTCGCTTCCTCCCGGACTGCTTCTAAGGCTTCTCGGGGGATATCCCTTGCCTGTCCGGCCGGGTCTGCATGTTGCCCAGTCCCAGTAAGATGTTCTATGGTTAAGGCAGCTAGGGCAGCATTCGCATGTCCCGCATACCCCAACAAAATTGTCTGCAGCCCCGTTCTCCATTGAGACTCCCACATTGTATATTGCGTCGGGGTTAATAACAATCGCGCGAGAGATTTTAAATCATGTGGGGTCATGACATATGTATCGAATACAGAAGATAAAAGGCTTGCAAAATAAGGAGAAGACAACCCGTGCTCGGTAACCGTACGACGCAACTCCTTAATCACTGAGAAGGATAATGCTTCCCATTGAGCCGCCCCCCCCCTTCCTTGATATATAACAGGCGCTACTATAGTCCTTGCTATCTCTAACTCCCCCTCCTTTAAGGCTTGGCGTTTGATCTCTCCCCAGGCATTATGAGGATCAGGAGGGAAAAGATCGGGTTCTTTTTCGGGATCAACAGGTCCGGGATCAAAGGGATCATCCTCCGGGGGATACCCCGCTGCACAGGCCAAGGGGGGTGGTGACGGTAATGATGGTGCAGAGGGCTTTGTCTCCCCTTCTGAACCTCGTTGGCTCTGCTCTTGCGCTTTCACAGTCTCAAAAATTTTTCTCCATCGTGGGAGCATACGTTGCGCTTCCTCATTTCCAGAGGTAGCTGCATCCCATAATTTCACCCGTACATCGTCCCAAAGTTCCCGGGTAAAAATCGAAGAAGCAGTAACTGTAGGGATCTTAACCTGGACCCATTTAAGGATCAGCTTGAGGTCCTGACCCGAAAGGGTCTTTTCCCCATGCTTATTAAGTAAAGCTTTCATTAATTCATAAACGTCTCTTTCAGGGGAACTCGTCTGATTCCCCATTTTGCTAGTTTCCCGCAGCTCACCTCTCGTTCCAGACGGGGGTGATGACTTCAGTAGCCGGCTTTTCCCTGCTCCTTGTAGCAGCGTTCCCAGTTCTGCGGGACTCGCAGCACGCCACCAGATAGGTGATTATCAGCCTCCGGCGGAGTCTTCACCAAAGATCACGTCGGGGGGCACCATTTGCCGCGATGAAGAGACGGGGACGCAACTTGATGCAAGCAAAGTGTCCACTTTATTGTTCTCTACACAATCCTTTTATACTGTTACATACATTACAACTACTATCGTGGATTATACTGATTGGTATACCAACTAATTAGCTCATACATATTACAAAAGCTGAGCTCATGATAGGTTAGTAAGAAAGCATGCATATCTTATCTTAGGTCCTTGTAACTACATGCCTTTCGTGTTAGGAAAGCTTCGCGCGACTATAACAAGATACTGTTGCCAAACCACCAGTTCCCGTGCTTTGTTCTTACACCCATCGGCTGTAATTTTCCACAACCCCCCAGTAACTTCCCATGCTAACACAGCAGGTCCAATAACTAAAATCAGCACACTGCCTATAAATACAGCCAAGATAACCCACACAAACGCACGACTTCTTTACCACGCAAGTGCGAGGGAGGGCGGCAGGAGAAAGCAGATGTGCTTCTGCCTGCAGCGAGGCACTGCCAAGGGCCCTCCCTGCAGCTGTCGCCACCTGCAGCTGTTTCCTCTGGCCCACAGGCACGGGCTCGCATGGGAGAAGTGGGAATCAGAGGCCTAGAAAATCAGGATCAGTGGTATCTCCCTCTCCCCTTTGCAGGTCAGCGTAGTGCTAGGAAGCCAAGTCATGGAGTCTGGGCCATCAAAGCAGCCAGGAGCCCAAGAACGCTGCGCAGCAGTGGCCGGGCAGGAGAGAGGCCATCAGAGCGCCCGCAGGCCAGCAAGGTCTGCCCGAAGCGCAGCGCTGCAGCACGGGGAGCGCGCAGAGCCCCAGCCCCTGGACGGGGTCTCACGACCAGAGTCGCACACAGCAGCAAACCCACACTCATAACCTCAATAAAACCTCCTAAGCAGACTGGCACACAGCACCACAGCCGTGCGCTGGGGGCAGGGCAGGAAAGCCAGCCCAGCTCTACCGGGGTGGGTTATTCACGGGCCGGGACTGCGGGCGCAGGCCGTGCTGGTACTTGCTCCTCGCCCCGTGCCCCACCAGCCCCAGCGAGTCCTGCCCGGAGCGCCGAGTTCAGCCTGGCCTGGGAAGACCGCCGCGCAGACCGGAGCGGCCGCCGCAGCGCTGGCAGCACCCGGGGCCCCCGCAGTGCCCAGGAAACGGCTCGGCCAGAGGGGAGACGTGGGTGACGCTGCCCTGTGCACAGAGACTGGCAGAGGTCAGGCAGGGCTGTGCGCACACGGGCGTGCTTGCGGAGCCCTCCCTCTCCCTGCCGTCTGCGGGAGCGCCCGGTGCCCGCTCTGCGGCCTCCTGGGACTGGGAGCGGAGCTCGGCGTCCCCCGACTCTTCGCCTCCCGCGCTCTCCCCCAGCCGGGGCCGCGCGAGGGCCCTCCGGACCCCGGACCCCACACCCTGCAGCCCCAGGCCCCGCGCGCTCGTGTCAGGGCGTGGCAGCACACGTGACCACACGCCGCACGCACGCACGCGCCTCCCTCCGTCGCTTCCCCCGCACGTGCGTCCCTCGCGCGGCCCCGCCCCCCGGCGGCGCGTGCGGAAGCGCGCGGCGCGTCCCGGCGCGTCCCGGCGTGTCCCGGCGCCGCGGGATGGACCCGCCGGCCAAGGAGGGGCCGCTGCTGGTGCAGCACAGCCACAAGTTCGGCACCAAGGTGGGTGCTGCCGGCACGCGCCGTTCCGCGGGGCGGGGATGGGGCGGGACGGGCCCGCGCGGCGGGACTGGACCGGACCGGGTGGGCGCCTTCCCCTCCCTCCCTCCTCTCTCCCGGGGCCGGGCGGGCTCCATGCCGGCCCCGCGCCGCCTCCCGGGCTGGGCCCGCCGTCCCCGCGGCCCGCGGCCGCCCCGGCCCTGCGCGCTGCCGGGCGCCGCCGGGCGATTGGGGAAGTGGGGCCGGAGCTCTGTCGGCCGCCGGTACCCGCGCCCGGCCGGGCGGCGCCCCGGGGCTGTCTGGGCACGGGGACCGGCGGGCGCGGGTGGGGCCGGGCTCTTGCCGCGGGCCGGGCCGGGCGGGGGCAGCCCCGGCCCCCCGCGATCCGCCGGCCCGGCCCGCGGTGACGCCGCCGCTCGCAGCGCTGGAAGCGGAGCTGGTTCGTGCTGTACCCCGCCAGCCAGCACGGCGTCGCCCGCCTCGAGTTCTTCGACTGCAAGGAGCCGCTGTCGCCGGAGCGGCTGGGCAGCCGGCGGCTGGCGCGGACCGTGGTGCGGCTGGCGGACTGCACCAGCGTGGGGCCCGTGCCCGACAGCGGCCCCCGCGCCGGCACCGCCGTGTTCCGCCTGGACGCCAGCGGCAAGAGCTACCTCTTCGCGGCCGAGAAGCAGCAGAGCGAGGAGTGGGTGGCGAAGCTGTGCGAGATCGCCTTCCCGGTGAGCCCCGGGCGGAGGGGGCTGGGGGTGCCGGGGCTTCGGTGCGACCCCTTCCCACGCAGCGGGAGGGGACCCGTGGCACGCAGGGGTGGTCCCACGCCCCGGGACTCTAGTTCCTTCTTGATAGTTCCCCTGTGCCAGCAGCTGCATGGGTTATGGGACTGCTTGGCATGCCGACAGTAATTCTTGGTTGCAGCTCGGAATTTCAAGGGAGCTCTTCCCCGCAGCAGGGAGCCTGTCCTCACGCCCCGCAGAGAGCCCGCGGGGCCGGCGGTGGCTGAGCGGCGTTTCCTCTTGGCACAGACACCGCTGTGCTTCCTGCCGCGGCGGCAGCGGAAGCAGGGCTGAGCGCGGTGCGGGGCTGAGCGTGTTGCAGAGCTGCGTTCCGGGACCCCCGGCTCCTGGGCGGCAGCACCAGCAGCAGCTGCAGGGCCGCTGCAGCCCCTTGCCCAGCCCCAGCCTTGGGTCTCGCTCCTGCCTGCTGCTGGGAACACCCCATCAGTGCCGGGCCCGCGGCACAGCCCTTCAGCTCCCTGTCCTCTCTCTGTGCCCTTGTGTCAGCCCTGCAGCCTCTGCGGGGGCAGCTTGCACCGCAGGTGGCCCATGAGCACGGTGATCCCCGTGGCCCTGCAGAGCAGCCCGTGCCGGCCCTGCCCCGTGGTCTCCTGCTCTCGCTCCTGGTGTCTGCACAGCGCTGGGTTGTGTTCCAGCCAGCTGCAGGCTCCGAGCGCTGGGCTGCGTTGCAGGATGGCTGGCTGCACGGCTGCATCTCCCAGCAGTCCCTGTGAAGCCAAACGTGTCTGTGCAGTAAGAGCCCCGCTGACCAGGACAAGAGGCACTGGTGGAATACTGGACATCGCTGCATGTCTGTGCTCGTGTCTGTTTGGTGCGGACGGCGTTGCAGCCTTCGTCCCGGGTCAGGAACACAGCATGTGCCTTTGGGGTGGTGCAGGGTGCCGTCTGCTCGGGGCAGGGCGTGCTCCCGCCTGCCTGCGCGTGCTCGCTGTCAGCCGGCGTGCCTGAGGTCCGGAAACAAGCGGGCGCTTGAGCGGGAGCGCGCAGGGACAGCGTGTGCTCTGCAGAGGCCCGGCCCGGAGCGCGAGGCGCAGGAGCCGCCTGTGGCCTCTCTGCAAAAAGCTGAAGACCATTAATTGTGATTTCTGGTCATCCGCACAGAGAATATGAGTTTGTGTCCCGTTTGTTGCTGCCCAGAGGGTGAGCGGGGTCCAGTAGGTTGGGAACTGGGGCTAGGAGCCATTTGGAGTTCAGAACAGAATTTCTCTTTCTTTTGAAGACGAGGGAAAGCGCCGTCACGCAGTGCTGAGGGGCTCTAGCAGATCGGCTGGTCCCCGGCCGGAACCTGCCGTGTTGGGGCTTTAGCTGAGCAGAAGCTGCTGCTGTGAGCGCTAAGGACACGGGGGTTTAGCAGTCCACGCTCTGTGTAGGGGCCAGACAAGGGGGCCTGATGGCCCTTTTTGGGCCTTGTCTCTAGGTAAGAAGCTCATCTGGCAGGGCATTTGGGAGCTCTTGGTTCGCATGGGGCTTTCCCGGAGGAGGATCTTTGCTGTTTGGTGGCAGCACCGTGGGTGTGTCGCCCACACAGGCCCTTAGGGGACCTTGCTGCAGGGACGCAGCTGCTGACGCGTGCGCGTTGCACTTTCAGTTCTGCATGTGCTAAAATA
The DNA here is from genome assembly GCF_036013475.1 of Columba livia. Lineage (NCBI taxonomy): Eukaryota > Metazoa > Chordata > Aves > Columbiformes > Columbidae > Columba > Columba livia. The sequence continues at coordinate 265,741 of NC_088605.1, read as the reverse complement.
GAAGCGCTCGCTTCCCTTCCGCGGGCCGAGCGCTGGTGCCGGCACCGCCCTGCCCGTGCAGAGAGCACACAGACCCTGCGTTACCGGGTCATCCCCTCGGCTCCTTCCGTTGCCGTGATGCTGGGACAGTGTCCCAGGCCCATGCGATGTTTTGGGCACCGGTGTCACCTGTGCTGGGGCACCTCGGAGAGGAAGCAGAGCTGTTCTCTGCCTCGGCACCCCAGCAGCCGCACGACCGTGCTGGAGTGGGGAGATGAGCAGCGATCTGGGCACACGGGACCCCCAGTTGCTGCCCCACATCTCAGTGCTGTGCTGGGGCAGGGTCTGCTGGGCAGGGCCACCGGTGTAACTGCTTTTATCTGCACATCATTCAATGCACTGCCCAGCTGGGGCCGAGTGTCCTGCCAGGAGCGCCAGGGCCGCTCATCAGTGTTCACGCTGGACCTGGGCGGGCAAGGGCTTGGCAATGGCTGCAGGACGACCGAGCTGCGTGGGGCTGGCCAGGTCCTCGGGGAGGGCGGTGGGTCCCAGGCGACACGGGGCTGGGGGCGCAGGGGCTGATGTGGGAGCTGGGGGCTGATCTGCTCTCCCTCGTCAGGGAAGCGGCTCCAGCAATGCTGGCGTGGCGGCCCAGCGTGGCAGAGAGGGCAGCGGGGAGGCGCCGGCCCTGGAGATGGCCGTGAACTCCATCTACTGCTCCAGAGACGAAGGTGGGACCTGCCCTGACCTTGGGCCGTTTTCTGCGGGCCTGTCCTGCTGCTGCTCGGGGGGCAGGACGAGGCCTCGCCTGGGGACGCGGCTTCCTCTGCCGTCCCCTGAGCCCCTGTCCCCACAGTGAACGCCTTCTGGGTGACGGTGCAACGGACCGAGGCTGCGGAGCGGTGCGAGCTGCGCGGCGCCTACGTGCTCAAGGCTGAGCGTGACAGCCTCGTCCTGAAGGACCCGCGGACAAACGAGACCCTCTACGTCTGGCCCTACCGGCTGCTGCGGAGATACGGCCGGGACAAGGTGGGGGCAGGGGGTGCCCGTGGCAGGGTCCCCAGGGTATCTGTGGTCCCGTCTGCCCTCAGCTCCCGCCTGTGCCAGCACGCAGGAGCGTGGGCTGCCGGACACCCGTCCCCGCGAGGGCGTGGCTGTGCAGGGCCCCGCTCTGGTCCTTGTCCCGCCGCTGTGCTGCAGCCCGTGCCGTGGGCTGGTGTGTCCCTCCGTGCTGCGCACAGGCCGTCCCCGGCCTCCAGGGACCGCGGTTCCCTCTGAAGGACGGTGGCCAGAGCAGGAGGGGCTGTGTGAGACACCAGTTACTCTGGGCTTGTTTACCTTGCGGGGCACGCTGCTCTTAGCCGGGCTGAACCGTGTCCCCTCTCCAGTGCCCTCCAGCAGCGGGTCCCCAGTCTCACTTGCTGCTCCCTGGATCGCAGGAGGCGCCTGTGGCGCTGGGCGGGAGGAAGTGGCTCCCAGAGCCGTTTATAGAAGTGATGGTGTCAGCTGCAGTTTGCTGGCGGTGTGTTCTGTGGCACTTTATCAAAACAGAAGCAGAAGCGGAGCTGCTCCTGGCGAGGCGTGTGGCGCGTCCGCAGGGTCTGTGGCCGGGCAGGACCAGAGCCGCACCGCGAGGGGCAGGCGCTGCTCCCCGTCCCCGCGCAGTGACAGCCGGCTTGTGCGTGGCAGCGCCGACCCACAAGCGGGGTCTGGCCCCCGAGGCTGCTGCTGCCCGCAGGAGGTGCAGCGAGCAGAGAACCCACCTGGGTTCGGAGGCCGAGGTTCGGGGGGGCTGCGTTCAGGCCTGAGGAGCTGCCTTGGTGCAAGACTTCTCTTTATGGTACTTTGTACCATTAACAGAGTAACGCTGGTGAGGCAAATGCTTTGCTTGCTACTGGTAGCCAAACTGCTGGTTCTGGCCTTTTTCCTGTGGAAAGCCGTGTTCCTCCGTCTTGTGTTTCCTGCTCAGGATCGTTTCCCTGCTGCCTGACTAATGCTGGCTTACCCAAGGTACCCGTAACAGTTCTGGCCGCTGAGCTGTCACTGGTCTTCTCGCCCTGCTCCGTTCGCAGTGCTGACTGTGTGTGATTTCCTACGCTGACGCCGGGTGCTGGAATTGCTCGCGTGAGGCAGCAGGGCCTGCGTCTCTGACCCGGGTGTCTCGTAGGGATGTCCCCTCCAGTGTGCGTCCTGCTCCAGCTTGACGCCTGCTCTGGCCCCGCGCAGCGTGTCCCCGGGGCGGCGCTGGCGGAGCTGCGGCCCTCGCTGCGGGGAGCGGGATGGTCAGGGAGGTCTCGTGCGGGGCCGCGGCCGCGCGCCCTTCGGCAGGATCCGCAGCCTGCGCAGCGCGGGCCTGACCCCCTCGCTCCCCCGCAGGTGATGTTCTCCTTCGAAGCTGGCAGGCGCTGCGACTCCGGCCCGGGGAACTTCACCTTTGAGACCAAGCAGGGCAACGAGATCTTCCACCTGGTGGAAGCCTCCATCCGCCAGCAGAAGGCGCAGGCGGAGGAGAACCGGCAGAGCTGTGGCTCGCTGGACTCGGACGGCCCCGGCGTGGTGCTGCTCCGCCAGGCCCTGGCCGACTCCCTGAGCCTGGAGCTGCCCGCGCAGGGGGATGACGCCCCGGCACCCAAAGCGGGGCTGGCGCCCAGGCCCGGCGCGGCGGCAGAGGAGAGAGACGCCGCGTGTCTGCTGAAGAGCCGGACTCTGCCGGAGCTCCCCGTGCCGCCGGCCAAGCCCGCGGTGCTGAGCAACCCCCCGCGCTCCCCGCTGCCCCGGGCGCCCTGCGCTGTGCTGCCGGCCGAGGACCCGTCCTGCGTGTACTCGGAGCCGCTGGACTCGGTGAAGGGCGCGCGGCCCCGCCCGGACCCGCTGTACTCGGACCCCGTGGACAGCAAACCCGCCAGTGGGGCCAAGGACGAGGCAAAGCTCCGGCCGCCGGCGCTGCCGTACTCGGCCGCGTACGAGCGGGCACAGGCCGAGGGGCCCGGCCCGGCCCCCCCGCACAGGGAGCACATCTACGATGAGCCCGAGGGCCGTGCCCCCCGCTCGCTGCCCCCCGCCGCCTGCATCTATGACGAGGCGCGGCCCGCGGGCGACGCCTGGCGCACCCAGGGCCATGATGGCCACGCCGGCTACGAATACCCCTACAGCCCTGGCACTGACGACTACTCGGTACCCACCTTCCAGGCCAAGGCCAAGGGCCCCAAGCCGGTGCCTGCCCCCAAGCCCCCGGCAGCCTTGGTCCCTAAAGGTGCCGAGCGGAGCAGGGACGTTGGCCGGCGGCGGGGGAACGCTGCTCCGGAGAAGGGGGTTGTCAAACCTGGCCTCAACAGCAGCAACAACAACAACAACGTGCAGGGGCTGTACAGCCGGGTGGTGAAGCCCCAGAACAAGCAGAAGAAGGAGCAGTCTGTGGATGAGTGCAGCTTGTCACCCGTCTATGAGGACTTGGGAGAGATTTAGCGTGCTGCTGCTCCATACCTGCCCAGAGGGGCTGGGGTTGGGGCTGCTCGTGGCCGGCCGTGGCTGCTGGCCCCAGGTCCGGGGGGCTCGGGGCCGCGGCTGCTCCGGCTCGGGTCCCCGAGGGCTGTGTCTCCCGGAGGCCCGTCCGCAGCGAGAGCGGCACAGCCGTGGCCGGTGTGGGTACCGGCGTGGCCCCCGCTCTGGCGCTGGTTCTGCTGCCACCCCGACCAGCTGGCCCGGCTGCCCTGCTGCTGCTGCTCCGCTCGCTCTGACCAGCCTGCGGGGCCGGGGCGCCCATTGTGGTGCCTGGGAGACTGCTCGCCATCAGTTTCCAGAAGTATTTTTATACAAAATTATTTTAATATTAAAATCTGTGTGTCTGAGAATGAAGCGTTTGCCTGTGGCATGTCTGGGTGTGAGGCCCGTGGCTGGGGCGGTGCTGTGGAGGCGGCCAGCGGAGCCGTGCTCACGTGCTGGCTCGTTTGGTCTGTGCCGCAGCTGCTGAGCCAAGGGGACCACCGAGGAAAGAGCGCGTGGTGCTTTCCGCTGCGGTCGATGTCCCGATGTCAGGGGATCGGGGGTTGTGGGAGTCAGGCAGGCAGGTGCGCTTACGCGCTGATCGGGGCACAGAGTTGTCAGTGTAAGGCTGGGCAGCTCTGCTGCAGCTCAGCGACTGGATCAGTCACAGGATCTCTCCTTCCCCACCCGGATCCCTCTGCTGGTTTCCTCCTCTCCCAGCTGCTCTTGAAAGGCCTGGGATGGCCCAGCCCGGGTCCTGTTGACTTCAGCGGCCACGTCTGTGATCTGTGCTGTGTGCTCCGAGGCTGGGGGCTTGGCTGTGGCTGGGCAGAAACCTGCGCGGGGGAGAAAACAGCTTGTCCTTTTGGTGCTGGTAATGGTTTTGAGAGATGCCATGTCCCTTTGCGTGGGGCTGGAGCGGTGCCTTGGGATCGGCTGGCGCTGCCGGTGACGCCTGCCCGTTTCCTGGCCCGGTGTGCTGACGGCCGAGCGGCGGCTGTCGCGCAGCTCCGCGATGCGCCTGCGCGGGGCACCGAGCGCGACCTCTGCAGCCCCGCGCACACCCGGGAGTCCGGAGGGTCAGGCCCCCAGGCTGGTGGGATGGTGACAAGGCAGCAGGTCCCGGCTGGGCGTTTGTCTGATGCCCGGGTGCAGGGGGGAGCCCAGTCCTGTGGTGACACAGCACAGCTGTGGCCGGGACCAGTCTGTGTTTGTTCTCCTGGGCCGGGTCCCGTTCCACACTGGGGTTTGGCTGCCGGGCAAGGGAAAAAGGCGAAGGGGTTTCTGAGGGAGGCTGAGGCGGTTCCTGCCTGGGACGAGCAGCAGGTACCTGCTGCTCACGGCTGCGCTGGGTGGTCTCGTGCTTGTGCAGTTCTGCCGCCTGCCCCGGAGAAGAGCTCTGGGCGTTGCTCGGTGGGGAGGCCAAGCCCCTGCCCATCGTCCCTGTCTGTAGTGTGGGGCTTCAAGGCTTTTAAGGATGAGGAGCAGCCTCCCAGGAGCGGAGCCCCCGGGCCGTCCCTTCCGTAGGGCTGGGGGTGTTTGTGCATCTCCGTCACCGTGGTCGCTGCATCGCAGCGCGGTGTCCGCTCTGTCCTGCGGAGCTGTGCGTGACAGGCACGCGGTGGCTGACCTGGCTTCCAGTAAAGGGGGTGACGGTGAGGAAGAGAAGTGCTCCAGCACCTGTGCCGGATTAGTGATGGCTGCACAGCCCTAAGCTCCTCTGGGCTGATAGGAAAGTGGTTTTATTTTCTTGCTTCAGCAACGGCATCCTCTGGTAACAGCAGTCTTGGGACTAGAACCTACACGCACAAGACCTGAGGGGCACTCCTGCACGTGACCTGCTTTGTTTACGCACCCTGCCGTGCGACAGGCGCGTGCAGCGGGGACGGCTCTTAGTCTCGGCTGGTAGGAGAGACAGTCCGGTCTGTTCTGACTCGGCGTTGTGGACCAGATCCGTCGTCCCGCCCAGGCTGCTCTGTCACCTCCGCTCTGGCAGCACTTCGGGTGCAAGAGCAGCTTTGGGAAAGCATGAGAAGGTAAGTGTGGAGCGAGCCCTTGGCTGGTCACAGCCTTCCTGTTGCCAGAGCAAAAGTCTTCAGTGAACCCTGATTTGAGGAGCACATTATGATCTTCCTGGCTGCTGCCTAGATTAGGGTTTCTCCTGTCTGCCTTCACAGAATGGTTTGGATTGGCAGGAACCAACCCTAAAAGATGGTCTAGTTCCACGCCCCTGCCGTGGGCAGGTACACCCTCCACCAGCCAGGCTGCTCCGGGCCCCATCCAGCCTGGAACACACGTGGGGCATCCACAGCTGCTCTGGGCAGCCTGGGCCAGGGTCTCGCCACCCGCGTGGGGAAGAATTCCTTCTTGATACCTGACGTAAATCTCCCCTCTTCCAGTGTAGAATTGTGACCCCTTGTCCTGTCACTCCCTGTCCTTGTAAAAAGTCCTTCCTCAGCCTTTTTGTAGGTCCCTTTAGGTACTGGAGCCTGCACTGAGTTCTCCCTGGAGCTTCTCTCTCTAGGTTAAACAACCCGAACTCTCAGCTTGTTCTCACATGGAAGGTGCTCCAGCCCTCTGATCTTTGGCCGCCTTTCCCTTCTGTTTGCCTCACTTCCACTGTCTCCGTACAACTAATTTCTGTGTGAAGCACCTGGTGCAGCTGGAGCGCAGCCGTGGCACGTCCCATTCAGTCTGTGCCCTCGGACGTGGCACCGGGCAGCCCGTCCTGATGGCGGCTGTGCCGAGGTGCCGGGGTGCGGCTCGCGCTTGGCCGCTCGCTGCGCCTGTTTCTTACCCTGCAGAAATGGTCCTTTGCTTTGTTTGCTTTGTTTGTTTCTGCCCAGCCCGAGGGCCGTGGGTCTTGGGGTTCCTCATCTGAGGACACCCGGGTGCCCCCGCTCTGCTGAAAGCCTGTGCCCCAGCTTGGCTGGGGCGAGTCAGTACGGGGCCAGCAGCTGCAGCGCCTGTCACCGAGCGGGTCCCGGGAACGGAGGTGGCTCTGCTGGCTCTGCACCACTGCTCAGCCCCCGGGAATGTGGCGTTTGCGTCGCGCCCTTGGTCACCGGCGGACACCTCTCAGGACTCGGGTGGATGCGGGGCTGCTGCATGCAGTGCACGTTAGGAATTACAGCCAGTGAGGGAACGTTCTGTCAATAACTTTATTTTGAAACAGCTTGTCAGAACAAAGTAGAACACAAACTCCTGCTGGTGCTTGGTCCCCAGAAGCCCAGTGAGACCCCCACACACACCTTGGCTCAGTCGAGCTGCCCTGCCAGGGGCACTTGTCCCAAATCTGCACCGAAAACCAGGCTGGTGTCTGTGCGGGTGTGGGGCAGAAGCTCTGGAGAGCCCCACACCAGCTCCCTGTCGTCTGAACCCTGCCGGGAACACTGCTGTGCTGGCTGCAGAACCGCCCCGCGGGTGCCATGGGCCGCGGCGGGACAGCGGCGCTGTGCCGCAGCTCTGAGCGGCACCGCGCAGCAGCCAGCGGGCGGCACAGCTGGCGCGGCACCGGCCACAGCCCCGTCGGGAGCTGGGGAGCTGGACGGACACGTTGTCCGTGGGAGCAAGCAGACGGACGTCACCACAGGTAATGCTGCTCTTGGTTTCTGGGCTTTAAGATTAAATTCAAAGCCCTGTTTTATGAACCTGTTCCTGCAGGGTGAGAGCAGCTGGCGTCTCTACCTGCTCTAGCTGTCCGACTTCCTCAGCGCCTGCCTTGCAGCTTTTCTGCACCCACTGACGGCAGCGTGTGGTTTGTGGCCTGTACTAACCCAGTCCTGGAAACGCAGATGTGAGGTGTGCTGGTGATGTGCTGACGAGAGTGGGAAATAGGGGGTGCTGCGGGGGGAGCTGAGTGTCTGCACAGAGGGCCCCGGAGCAGCAAGCGTCCTGCACACTGACCTGCTGACTAACAGAACCATAAAACAACGAGGAGGAACAAACGATGGGAAGTGTTTGTCTGCCCAAGGCCAAGCTCCGTGTCTCGCCTGACTGCTGCCGGCCCAGCGCGCAGGCTTGGCGGCCGAGGAAGCAGCCAGGCCCCTGGCTGCACGTGGGCAGGCTTGGCAGCGCCGGGTTCACTGCAGGAACTCTTCGTCCTCTGTGGGGAACAGGGAGCGCTCACAGGAATCCCTCTGGGTTGCTGCTGGTCTGAACGCTTGGACAGGAGAAGGAGCCATCAGAAGAGGTGCCACCGTGGCTTTGGCTCTGCTCTGATGCTGCAACACAGGGACAGACTGTGAATGCACCTCTGGCAGGAGGCGCAGGCTTGTCCAGCTGTGCTGCGTGTGCCAGCTGCTCAGCATCCCCGTTCTCAGCTGCAGGAGCTCCTGCTGCAGCCGTCCCTCTGCCCTGCCGGCTGCAGGAGCTCCTGCTGCAGCCGTCCCTCTGCCCTGCCGGCTGCAGGTGGACGCTGCCCCCGCCACGCGCTGCCGTCCCTGTGCCGCGGAGCTGCCCTCGGCCCCTCGCGGGCAGAGCCAAGAGACGTACCTGCTTGGGCTGATGCCGCTCCGGTCGCTGGTCCCTGGGCTGGGCCGGCTGCCTCTGCAGAGGTTTGTACAACACGCTCTTCAAGTATTTGTAGAGGTTGCTTTTGAGGTGCAGGGGGTTATAAGCAACTTCCACTTCCAAGCTGTTCAGGGCACTCTGCTCAGACAGAAGAAAGAACCCAGTGGCTACAAGATCTGAGGGGCAGAGGCTGTGGGGTTTGTTCGCGTTTTGTCACGGGCTGTTTCTGCAGGTGTGAACGCTACTGTCACTCTGTGCCACCCTGCAGTCATGGGAGAAGGACCTTGGGCTGTGCTGCTGCCCACAAGGACCTCTCTTAGCTGAGCATAGAACAGGAGCCGGCTGCAACCACGTCCTAATGCATGTAAGTGTTCCCTTGGAAGGTGCAGCCCCACCTCCCCCGTGCCCAGAATCGGCCGAGGAGCTGGAGCGCCCTTTCTGCGCACTGTCACCCTCAGCCTCCCGACAGCGTTCCCACAACAGACGTGCAACGCCGCTCAAAGGACAGGCATTTGCTGTCCGTGAAGAGAGCTGCAGGACACACTGGCTGCTGGGAAGAAGGTTTGGAGAGCTACATCCTCTTCCTGCTGTCACTAGACATTTGCACAGCCGTTTCCTCCTCTGCTCATCTGCTAAGATGGATAGTGAAGGCTCTGCCCTTCCTGGCATCACCTGAAGCAGAGAACTCAGGAGAAGAACACATGGATGCACAGTAGGAAGTGAGAAACCTGAATCTATTGGAAGAAACAGAGACACTTTATGTATTGATGCCTAAAGCACCTCTCTGCAGCCTGGGGAGATCTGTGTTCCCCAGCAATGAGGGCGGTAGATGCACCTTCAGCAGCAGCTGCGTGTCCTGCGCCTGAAGGCCGACGGTGACTCTGGTCCCTGCCCGTGCACCCCGGCCCGTTCCCGCCGCTGGCGCCCGCTCACCTCCACGGCGCCGCGCGCTCGCTCGGGATGCTCGGCCGGGAGCGCCGGGAAGGTCGACGGCAGCAGGAGCTCTCTGGTGGCCACGGCTTTGAGAAGGAGCGTGGCGGAGTCGGAAGGAGCAATGATGTAGTAGGGATGCACCACGCTGTTCCAGTTTGCACTGCTGTTCTGTGGCTCGCGTTTGGCCAAAAGCATCCACTTTCTTTTCTAAACACAAAAACCAAACCTGATGTGAACAACTTGCAATAGCCGCTTCGTCCAGCGCTTTCACTGCAGGGGCTGCTGGGTTCAGGAGCAGAGATAGTCACACACATCAGAATAAGAATGCTATTCTGCATTACAGTCAAGGATAGTATGAAGTTTGGGGCTTTAATTGAATGCAAGTAAATTCTTAAGAAAAACATCAAATTTGGCTTTACGATTTGTTAGTAATGGAAAGTCCTCCACGTCCCAAGCCTTGGGGAATCATTTTCGCAGTTAGAGATGCATGTCTAACTCCAGCCCTGACCTTTTCCCCCCATACCTGCAAACACTGGATTTCTGATAGGCAGGGAGTCTTCTCTAAGGTTCGATGTGCTGTAGCATCTTTCCAGAGGATGCACCGGCTGGGAGGATTTACAAGCCCAACTCTGGCCCACGAGAGGAAGCTGCAGCTTTTGAAGCATTTTCTGGCACGGTCTCGCTACACGTGCACTAACTGCTGCTTTCCGGGGCGATCCCTGCCACGAGGCTGCAGCCTCCGCACACTCACCAGGAGGCCGCGGCACAGCGCCTGGAAGCTGTGCTGGTTCATCTCCAGTTCATCCCAGTCCAGCTGCCAGCAGCTCGTGGGCCTGATGATGAAGGGCAGGCCGTAGAGCACAGACTCGCAGACGCCTTCGGCCTTCAGAGCCCTGCGGATCACAGCTCGGGTGAGCGACCCAGTGCCGTCAGCGAGCGCGCAGCTCGCGTTAGCGGCGGCAGCCAGCGCAAACGCGCCGGGACTCTCCCAGGGTCGAGGGGCTGTGGCAGCGCCAGCCCAGTGCTGCTGCAGCACTTCGCGTCTGCGCTGCGGTCACTATGACACCTTGCAGAAAAGTCCGACTGCAGTGAAAAGAGGCTTTCCTTCTGATTTCCAGATTCCCTCGTATCTGCATTGGCAAGAGCACGCCAAGAAGTAAATCTGATATTCGTGCGTTTACACAAAGCAGAGTGCTAATCTGGCCTCTGGGGCAATAACTCACCCAGGCAATTACATCTCTGCCTAAGTGATTTTTACTGGACTGCGTTATCTGTCATTAAACCGACGGGTGCTCTGCTGCGCAGAGCCACCGTGCCGCGCCAACAGCCCCGTGCCGGACGCTGCCCGCGCGCGGCGCTGCTGCTTCGCCACAGCGCCCCGGCGAGCAGGCTCGGCGCTTGGGCTGCGGCCGTTCACGCACGGTTAGCTCGGCGCTCCTCAGCTGCCGACACGATGAGCATCGCTTTAAGAAAACCTGTGTAGTTCAAAAACTACACATTTTTTTTTCCTATAAATAAACCTCAGACAAGACACTAGAGAGCATCACTCTTCTCGTGCTCTGTGCTCCCCAGCCATAGACTGCCGATGGGAAAGTGAATCAATTATATGTGGTCACACAGCACTATGAGGCTTTGCTTGCTTTTTTACTACTAGTCAACTAGTGGGCTCAGGCTCTAATATGAAGTTAATTGCTGTGGCCTCATTAGGTAATGGGAGAAGCAGAATTATCTGTGGAGCAGCGGCCGCAGTCTACAGAACTTCACACTGGAGGGAAGTAACTGTTGCATGAATAACATCCGTGGTGTCACACTCACCAAGTGCTGGTGACAGGTAACAGCACTTTTGACCCTGTGCCCCGTCTGCAGGTGTGGGTTGTGCTGTTCCACTGACTTACAGCAGGTGAGGGTCTCTGGGATCAGAATTTTGCTCACGAGCCCTTTGAGGACCCCGGTGCTCTATAGTGATGTTACCAGGTCCTACATGAAACTGCACAGAAGGAGTGAAGGCTGCTCTTTCAGTCTTCCAGTTAACAAGTGTGAAGCACGTAACACTTACTTTACAACCCGGAGTTCATGCAGCACCGTAGCTGGCCAGGCTGCCATCTGGCACGGGGAATTCACATCTGCTGCTCTCGTGGTGCCGTCAGCCGCCCCGGAAAGCAGAGCTGGGTCAAGCAATCTCTCCTGCAAATCGCACTTCAGGCACACTAGGAGGAGGAGATCGGTTTAGACTGCTGGAAATAGCCATTTTTAGCACATGACATGCTCAAAGCACTTACAAGCCAATGTTTTCTAGCAACAGCAAATATTAAGGGAAGAACATGCTGCAGTTTGTGACACCAGGCAACAATCCATCCCCATTTTACACACCAGGAAACACCCCACGCTCAGAATGTTACTGAAACAAGGGCTGGCTGGTAGCTGGGCAGGTGAATCCAGCTTTGGCGACGAGCGGCAGCTGCACAGGGGACAGACGCTCGTGTCCCAGGGCCACGCGGTTCCTGACACCTTCTCTGTGTCTGTGGGGTGTTCAACCTGGAGAAGAGAAGCTCCAGGGAGACCTTGGAGCAGCCTCCAGCACCTGAAGGACCTACAGGAAAGCTGGAGAGGGACTTTTTACAAGGACATGGAGTGACAGGACAGGACAAGGGGTGACAGTTTTACACTGAAAGAGAGGAGATTTATATCAGATGTCAGGAAGGAATTCTTCCCCGGGGGGTTGGTGAGAGCCTGGGCAGGTTTCCAGAGAGGTGGTAGATGAACCATCCCTGAGACAGCCCGGGCCGGGCTGGACGGGGCTCTGAGCACCCTGAGCTGGTGCAGATGTCCCTGTCATGGCAGGGGGCTGGGGGGCTGGGGAGGGCCCTGCAACACAAACCATCCTACAATAACCGCATGTGCAGATTCCCATGGCTGTGCAATGGTGACAATACAGTTCACAACACCTTACGGGAAACACCTGTGTCTGCTGGAGCTGTGGGTGTTCTCAGTGCTCACCTAAGCATGGGTTATGGATTTGGACTCAGACAAGACAAGGAAAAAAATCACATATTCCTTATAAACTTTCCCATGCATTATTACAACTGCTGGCAGCTCCAGACAGAACATTCGCTATTTCAGTGCTAAATCAATAGATATAAATACAAGCCAAGTCCCTTTGTAAGACAGCCTTTATTTTAAGTGCAGCTCTGGCACAGACTTAGTATCAAGCACAAGGGACAGAACTGAAGGCTCTGCAGCTGAGCCAGAAGGTCCTGGGCTCTCAGGATGTAAAGCCCCTTTGACCAAGCAGCTGCAAATTCACGTACTCTTCAAGGCACGTTTTTGCTGCAGAGTGAAAATGATTTATCAGCAGCAACCTAGAAATATTGTAAGCAAATGGCCCCACTCAGCTGGAGACAACAGGAACCCCAGAGAGCTGCCCAAGTCACCCGGGGACCCTGCGTGGGTCTCGGAGTGTGAGGGAATGTGCCATAGGAGGGGCCTGGGTGATCTTTAAGGCTGTGGAATTCAGGAGCTCCCTGCAGGGGGGCAGAGAAAGTTCAATACTTAGGCTGGGCTTGGGTGCGGTGGCGTGGCCGAAGGCTCCCGAGGGCAGCAGGAGGTGGACGTGTTCTCTCTCTGTGCCGTAGTCGTGCAGCCACGTTTTAAACAGCATCTCCAAGCTGATGACGTTGTCCTCTATGGTTTGCACGTCGATGTCCATTCCCAGGATTGCAATATCTGCAGGAAAAAAGATGAAAAAGCACACATGTTTTCAGCCATAGAAAAGAATATTCTTTTGCGTTTTCCACTGCACTATACCTCCTTATTCCCTCAAGTGCTTTTGTTGGACTGGGTGATCTTTAAGGTCCCTTCCAACACAAACCATCCTCTGATTCTATGATATGTAGCCACTTACACATCTTAAGTTGGCACAATAGATGGCAATCGTAGAAAGAAATTCACCGCATTCCCTGCTGTCCATCCTTGGGAAGAACAGGCTGGGATCCCAACATCTGTTGTGCGATGGGTCTTAAAATTCCTGGAGAGCAAACACGCCGAGGCCAGAACGTCTGCTGCGGCCCCCGGGGAGGCAGCCCCTCCACGGCCAGAAGCTTTTACAGCATACGACGGTTGAGGCAGCTCTGGGCACCTGGTCACACAACCGGGGTGTGATTTGGTCTGCAGCCGGAGCAGAGGCAGCGGGGACCGCGGGGACAGGGCAGCAGCCATCGGGGCAGCCAGGTGCACTCGGTGCTGTCCCGCGCGTGGGAAAACCGCGCGAGCTCCTGCCACCCAGCAGTCGCTTCATCAGCCTCGCGAAAGAGCTGAAACAACCGAGCAGACTCGAAAGTCAGGAAAACCGAAACACAGCCGCGAGCGCTGCGGTTCCAGCAGCGCTGCAGCGTGCAGGCTCTGCCCCGAGTCGCTGCGGGACTGGACTTCGGTCACCACGGGGCTGGTTTATTTAGAGCCTGCTCAGCACCTTTTGCTTTGAAATAAAAAGCTTCAAACCAGGAGCAAACAGGAACTGCTGTTTCTGAATTTCTTATTACTATAGCTTAAATTCTCACTGCTGAAAACTGCCAGACTAAGGGAGGAATTCTTCAGAGATATGGCCAGGAAAAATAGCATTTGGGGTCTGGGGTGTGCTCGCTCTTTCACTAATGGTGTGGCTGGGTGTCCAAGGGACGGGCCCCTGCTGTGCTAATTGACCTGAAATTTGGAACTGCAACCAGGAAAGAAGAACAGCTAGAGACAGGTGAGGAGCGACATCCAACATGGCCTGTCACTCCGTCAAACAGCATTGTCATTGCTACTAACAGGTCTTGCGCCAACTGCAAAGCATCAGGACTCAGGTTTTTAAGCTTGTTAAGTAATTGTGAGAACTTGTGTGAACCAGAGCTTGGTACCAGGTGTGTCTTGTAGATGCAGAGTTTAAGTGTCAGCAGTAAAGGCCTTTGAATTGTAGACCTGTATGGGAAAACAGAGGCTGCAGAGCTACGAACAGCTCACTGATGTACAGTTACTGATCACTGGAGAAGCACAACCTCCGGAGCTCACGAAAAGCTGCCCTGAGCATGGAGAAAACTGGCAGCACCAAATCAAGAACAATTTCAGTGACAAAACCAGCTGATCAACAGGGTAAGTATCCGACTTGGTCTGGGCAAGTAACTCTGCGCGGTACTGTGCAGAACGTAGTGCAGGGGAAAGGACTGGAGGTGAGAACTCTCTGGGAAGCAGACATCCCGAAAAGGACAAGACCTGGAGCCGAGGGGCGGGAGGGGCTGGCCGTAGGACCGTGGAGGCTGAGGTGGTCTGCCTGCGGCTCCGGCCCCAGGGGCTCGGGCCACCTCCGCCTTCCCCGAGGGCCATTGCCGGGGGGCGCTCAGCCGTGTGTGCGTCTGAGCATTACCCCGTGAACTCTGTGCGTTTTTCTCTTTAATCCCTCAGTAAAGCTGTGCTGCACATGAAATTAATTTTAGGTAATGCTAGGAGATGCAGTAATGCATGAAGTCTCTACGCTAATTCTGCCCAGCTGTGATAAAGCCCCAGAGAAGTGCTGCGGTACCAACACTTGCTGTTCTCCAGGCACCGTTCCCACTGACAGGACAGACCCAGAACGGCACACGGCGGTGTCTGTCGGAGCAGGAGCTGGTGTCTGTCCTGCTGCCCAAGCCCTGGGTACTCACCAGAGCCGCCGGGCTCCTCCGCCGGCCCGCCCTGCTCCACGGCCTCGGGCTCCACAAAGTCTCTCCTCAGAACCTCGATGACTTGTATCCTTCGCAGACTCATGAGATCCACATCTTTTAAGTTATTTTCCAGCTGCTTTACCATTTCTTTGCTGGGCTGGCTCGTTAGAATTGTGATCTGAAACACAAATTGGAGAGTGCAAGAGCTGCCTCTACCCAACCTCTATTGGTGGGCAGCGACGCCTGGTCTGCTCAAATAGCGCAGGTCCCGCTGTGCATCAGGAGAGACATCTCGCTAAAATACCTCATCTATTCAAAATCAGATTTAAAAACACTTTTTTGTGCTTTGGCTTGTATGTAAGTCATGTGAAATGGACGGAGAGGTTCACTGCAGGAGCCAGCAGGTTTGTGTCACTGCTGGAGAAGGCTGAACCACCCACAACTGCCCGATACTCTGCGCGGGGCAGCGCGGGCGTGGGCGCAGCGGGGACGGGGCCGCCCCAGCCCCGCATCGCTCACAGCAGCGCTTGATGTAACGCTAAGTACGTGACTGCAGAGAGTTTGTTCCTCGTCGACAATCAGGACAGTTTCCAGGAACGCCGGGGTGTTTGACACCAGGTTCTGCCCTGAACGAGCAGTCTGGTGAAAGGGTTCTGAGTTCTGAGCTTGCCTGACATTTAGTGATGCTGAAGTACTGAGTCTTCTCGGCACAGCTGCTCATTGCTCCCGAGGACGATTTAATAACTCTAAATAAAGGATAAGGTGTATTTTAGGTAAGGCTGCTAACAAATGTCCTGTAGGGAACACTTGGGGAAGCTTTAACAGCAGACCTTCACAAATTAGTTCAGAGATATTAAAATAAAAGAAGAGACTATAAAATGCCAAGAGAAGTGACAGTTCAAGGGTGAGAGATGCGGGGAGCTGGGGGGAATGCAGCGGGCAGGGACTGTATCTTCTCCATCCAGATCTGTCCTTGGTGTTTATCTGTGAGATACTGGGAATGGAGCAGTAGTTACGATCTCCTTTATGAACTGACAAAAGTAGATAACAGGAACCTTTCTTGAGTTTGGGGGGAGCAGAACCATCTAAAGATACTATTGTTCTTTTAAACAGCCATAGGTTTAAACAGCCATAGCATTTCCTTCACTAGAAAAACCTTTAGGTTATACGATGGAAGGTGATCTGCACACATATGAAGAGCAGAGCCACGGTGATGGGCAGAAGAGCCCAGGCGATGCCCTGTCCTGGCTGCTGCCCCAGCCCATCAGGCCGCACAGAGCACAGGGACGGTGTGAGAGCAGGAGCCGAACCGGGGGCTCGGAGGAGGGGGCACCCACGGGCCGCTGCCCCGGCCGTGCCCAGAGCGCCCCTGTCCAGGTGTGGACACACAGGGATGAGTCGAACCCCGAGCACCTTCTGCCTGACACAGGGGGCTGTGCCTGGGGTGTGGGACACGTCGTGGGATGTGGGGAAGAGCAGTCTGGGGGTGCACAAGGCTTCTCATGGCATGTTGAACAGACGAACCAAACGTGGGCAAAGGGATGGAGCTCGGTGACTTGGGAAGGAACAAGCGTGGGAAAACAGAGTGGTAAGGGGTTAAAAGAGCCGGTGCTGTGTAAGCGGCTGGCTGGTCAGTACACCTGCCTGGCCAGGCCCTGCCCGCCGCCGTCTGTCCGTCTGCTCCTCAGGCTCCTTCCCAGCCGTGTCCGGGGGAGGGGACGTGTGGGGCTGGTGCCGCAGCCACACAGGATGGAGCAGCCACAAGTGTGCATGTGATTGTTGGCAAAGATCAAACCGGCGAGCCATGAACAGGGAGAGGCTGTGGGAGCGAGGGGTCTCTGAGGGCAGCCGGCTGGCGGCGGGACGAGGGGCGTCCTGGCCGGTTCTGTCTGTGTGTCCCGCCGCAGTCTGTGCCGCAGCTGCCCCGGGGGTCCTGCGTCCAGATGTCAGCGACTGGGGACACCGGGGTCCCCGAGCAGCTGCTGGGCAGGCCGGGTGTCTGAGCCCAGCTGCTGGGGGGTCCGCACCGTACGGATGGAGATAGATGTATTTGCACATACGCACACACAGAGCCGGCTGAGGCCGCTGCTGTGCGAGTGTTTGTGAGTGCTCTGGGTGTCTGTGACCAGCCATGTGTGTATATGTTCTATACATGCGTTCTGCCCGCATCCGTGGCTGGGAATACGTGCTCAGCTGCGGCAGCCTCGCTGTGTCAGATCCAGCCTGATTTCCACTACAAAGTGCACCCCCCCGACCGAACTTGTCCCAGGGGTTTGCCTCTCAGTCACTGGGAATGAAGAATTATCATGGGCTTCTTTTAGAAACTAACGCAATGGCTGACAGGGACTGTTCTTGAGCTGGGGGCAGCGGAACTGTCTGAAACATACGTAATTGTCTTTTGCAGAGCCGTAGACAGAGCGCTCGCTACACTGATGGTCCTTTATTTCACCGAAACCACGGCTGCATTGTGCCTTAGCTCGTGGGCCCCGGTTCACCCTTTCACCGCCTGACTCGCACCAGTACGTGCTGCTCCGGGACCAGGAGGAACATTCCACCGCATACAAAAGCCGAGGCAGCTGCCGTGACTTCCTTTCACGGTACCACGTCTCTAGATATAATCCCTTAACGCCACTGTACTTCCTAATCTGGCAGAAATGGGCTGCTGGTAACGTGGAAATGCTCTTCATCTCTTGCAGAGCGGCCGCGTTCCCTGCCCCGGAGCTGCCCGTGGTTTTTCTCTCTGAAGGCAGGATCTCAAGAGAGTGTTTTCAACACTTTTAACAAATATTTGCATTTTAAGTGATTGCAGGTTGTAACAAAGTCTGCCTCCTGTGCTTGCTGCTCAGATAGGAATATTCTTGCCTCTTTGCAGTTTGTGAGGAAAATGCACATTTGCCTAAAGCTACATCTGATTAGCACAAGCAAATTGCCAGCGGTGCTCTCGTGGTGTAAAGACGGGCCACCGTGACGGCTGACCGTTAGAAGTCATGGTGACATTATTTACGCCAACAAGGAACATACTGAAGACAATGAGGAACATGATATTTATAATGAAACACAGAAGGTCAAAAGGATTTAAACCAACAGATATTTACCCTTGAATGTCGGCATCCTTTCCTAAACTCACTTGGAAAGCCAGCCAAGTTCCGCAGTTCTGGAAGAGAACTGTCTGACTACAATAGGAAACCCACGCCTCTGCTCTGGAAGTCGCCCGCGGCCCCAGGGAGACCCCACCCCACCGAACGTGCATAATGAACTTTTGAGATGCTGTATCTTTAAATGAAGGTGGGAATTAACACATAGGTAGGAACGCACATATGTTAGAAAGGAGGGGTTCGATACAGGCCGATGCATGTAAACCTGAAGTCCTGGCAGCTGCGGCGCTCTGGCTGCGTGGATTTACCACCCAGCGCCCATCTGCGCAAAACCAAAATAAATATCTCAACCCTGATTTTTGGGACAACAATAGTGGTCTCATGCTAAAGAAACAGTGTTTCTAATACAACTGTAACTCATCCTTAAGCGCTTGTTCTTCTGTCACCTCACATGTGACCATACTTAGAATAACAGAATCACAGAATCATTCCGGTTGGAAGACACCCTCCCGGTCACCAGGTCCCATATTCGCAGACAACTTCAGTTTGGCGGTGGCTATCGCCTTCCTTCACCTACACTACACGACGTCCTGGATTTTGTTGTGTGTCAGAAAAGGTCTTGTCTCAAAAGCGTTCTCTGTTCCAACCCCCAGCTTTGAAGTTAAAGCACAAACCGCATTCGCAATGGTCAGGAAAAATGCCTCAAGGGCCTGAGAAAGCACAGAGAAGCAGCAAATTAGGAGAGAGGTTTCCTGGATAGACACTAGAAATGAGTCTTAATTAGAGCCGGGAGAGTCTGCCTAATGAGAGCGTGAGTCTGGAAGGGCGTGAGGATCTAAATAAAGCAGCAGGACCTGGGGGAATTTCACTGCCGTGAGTCTGTACTCCTTTCTAGGACGGACAAAGCTCCAAACCCAGGTGGACCTGAGCCTGTGGTGTCTGAAATGAAAGAGTCTGGAGTTGATGTTTCCTCATGTCCAGAAGAAAACACCACTCCTGGGTCCTTCCCTCTTGAGACCTGCCTGTCCTTCCACATCAATGGATTCTACTTAGAAAACATCTTTCTGTGACCCTTGCTCTGCTTTCTACGTTCGCACATATGTGCTCGTGTGTTGTTAGCGGCTTCTCCTCCACGTACACGAGGATCCGCGCCCAGCCGAGAACACACCTGGACCTGTGCGATCCTGTCCCGGGCTGCTGCACGTACGCTTTTCCCTGGATATGTCCCATTTTCTACCGCAATCTGCCTAGAGGGATGTGAGGGCTTGGTCTGCTCGTGAAGGAGCTCTGGACGCTGATCTCTGACAGCTAGATTGCTGAGTACCTGGAATTCTCTGGTGTGTTCACTGCACACAGTGAATGGTGACAACACACCCGAGCAACCGGCACAGGGGCTCCGGGCAGAGCCGCCGTGTGCGTGTTCGTCCCGAGAATCCCGACAGACAACACACCGGTGTGCACGTTTACTGAGGCCCCAGGTGAACCGCAGGCTGTCCCGCCGGGCTCACGGCACCGAAGCCCCAGGTGAACCGCAGGCTGTCCCGCCGGGCTCACGGCACCGAAGCCCCAGGTGAACCGCAGGCTGTCCCGCCGGGCTCACGGCACCGAAGCCCCAGGTGAACCGCAGGCTGTCCCGCCGGGCTCACGGCACCAACCTGTCCAACGGGCCGTACTCAGCCCAAGTTCCTGTTCTTTCTGCTTTCTCCAGGCAAATCATCAATAGCCAGTCCCAAGACTTCACAAGCCTGAGTGGAACAGCAATGTTTGCACCTGCTATTTCAGAACACTTTACTCCTAGGGCTTCCTCCTTAGATGGCAGTTTGAGAACTGGTGTGCATGGGATACAGGATAACACACAGCCTAGAGCCCAAATCAACAGAAATACCTTCATGATGCAGAAATGCTTATTTAGCTGTAGGACTTGCTTTTACACTGCCTTTAAAGAATTTTCCTAAGCTATGTGTGGGTAGGTGGAACGTGAGAGATACACATTTATAAAGCATGATCGACAAAGTGGGAAGTGAGAGGGTGGTCTTAATTCATTAGGAGCTGCACCTTATCCAGGGCCTTGTAACATGTGAGGAGAGGGGATAACGTACCAGTGCACCAGGATGGAGATACAGTACCAGTGCACCAGGATGGAGATACAGTACCAGTGCACCAGGATGGAGATACAGTACCAGTGCATCAGTGTTAGAGCAGGCGCAGTTCTCCCCTAATTCTCTGGAGCACAGGCAAAGCAACTGGCTTGCCCCATTCTCTCTGTGTCTGCCATGACCGCGTCAGAGGTGACCCCTTCTCCGCTCACCCCGTGTCAGGATGCACGACAAGAGCAAACATGATGATTCCTGACCTTCTTATGCTAGTCTTTTTAGACTTTTTGGTTATTTCACGCAGCCAATGCCAATGAGGTGTGGTAAGGGATCTCTGTTACAATTTGTACAGTAGGAGCCCTGTGGAACTCCCAAACTGCCACTGGGAAAAGAAAAACACTAATTATAATCAAACCCTCTTGTTACTACAAATACTGACCATATTTTCTCTTTACTCTGGAAACTGATTTGAAGAGGAATGTGCCAAGATAATGCCTGTTCTGTAGGCTTTTTCTGTCCTTTGCGACTACCCCAGCAGTTCTCAAGATGAAATGTATGTCTTTTGTCTGTATGAGTTCACTTTCAGCGAACTATGGACATGGCTTCAAGCACGAGGACTTTTGTACAAACATCCTATCGCGTCAGTGACACCATAACCACAAGCTGAGAGGAAAACCATGTCCATGCCTTTGCTTTTGACACAGTTCTCCTGTGAAAGTAATGAAAGTAAAGCTGAAAAAACGTCCAGTCTTAAGTGCCTGGAAACTAAATCCATTTTTCTATAGGGTAAAGTCAGTCTCCATAAGCAACTCGAATGTCCTGTCCCCATGAGTATTCAGGGGACACCCCCGACGGGGCAGTCGGTGGCTCCCCAGCAGGTTTTGTGGCCCGCTGTCCCTGTCCCCCCCGAGCTCCGCGGTCAACGCCGGTGCCACCTCCGGTCCCGGGCACGGTCACCCCTCGGGACAGCCCGGCGGGGGGGTGGGCGGAGGGGGGGGGCGGGACACCGGCTGACAGACAGGGGCCTCAGCCAACCACAGCCCTGCTGGCCCGGCTCCTCGCGGCCCCGGCCAGACCCGGCCGGACCGCCGCGGGTGCCTGGGTGCTGTGGGCGGACCTTCCTTCCCCTGAGCAGGGACCGTGTGGGGAGACGCGCCGGGACGGAGCCCGCCCCTGTTCCGGGTGAGTGATTGTTTCCTCTCACTGCATCCTCGGCTGAGCCCCCCGGGCAAGCGGTTGTTGCTGCGCGGTGCCCCGAGTGAGCGCGGCCGCTCCTGGGGGGCGGGCCGGGGTCTCTGCGGTGCTCCTGCCGTGATGTGCCAGCCGGTACGTGGGGCTTCGGTAAACGCTGCCGGAGTGCTGCCCGCTTCTGAATTACGCGACCCTTCCCCCTCCTCCCCCGCACTGGTTTCTGCCGTTCGGTTTCGGTTCCGCGTTACAGTCGGTTTAGGCCACATGTGCTCGCGGTGGTTTTGGTGTCCGGGACAGCGCCACGTGGGGTTTTGGAGAGCTTGTTTCCGTAGTGACTGCCCCTCCCGTGGCCCCGGGGACCGCACAGCCCCCGCGCCAAGGTGCTGCCGAGCGGCAGCTCTGCTCCCAGCCCTCCCGGGCCCCGGCCCCCTCACCTCCAGCGCTCCGTGCGCCGAGTGCCGGCTGTGCTGCTTGAACTGCTGCAGCGCGTCCTGCGCGGCGCGGGCGGCCCCGCGGGGCCCCGCCGGGAGCGCGCCGTCCCGGGGCAGCGAGCGCAGCTCCGACAGGCAGGCCTGCACGCGCGGGAAGCTCTCTCTCACCGCCTGCAAAACAGGACGCAACGACATCGAAAGGCTGGAAATGTCCATCTGGTGATGTGTTTCTTTGTGATGTGGAAGGAGGCTCTAGGGCTCACAGCGCTGAGGCAGGGCTGGGGGCAGGAGCCAGGACACGGAGCCGTGAACGGTGACATAGCTGAAGCAGCCACGGTCACACCAGTCACAACAGGCATGATCGCTCAGCAGGTTTTCAGCTGTCTGCCTGTTGCCTGCTGGGAACCCAAATGTGGTAGTTTGGCAGAACACAGGCACAACCTGGGACACGGACAGGAGCGCTGTGGTGGTGTGATGTCCCCAGGCCACAGTCACCCCACCATAGCCATGTTACTGTGCTCGGGAGATGGGGGCTGGAGCCTGTGTTCAGGAGGTGGGAACAGGCTCAAAAAGGGGTTCAACAGACCCATGGGGAACAGGAGCCCATACCACGAGGAACAGCCTCAGGTGTGTCCTCTGCTGTTCTCAGGCCAGCTGTGGAACCAGGGTAGTGCGAGGAGACTGAACTGCAGAAGCGACTGGGCTGCAGCGCTCCCCAAACCAGCCTGTGCTGTGGGGTGGCTGCGGGTCTGTTGGTCTGACCCAGGACGGCGCCTCCTGTGCTTTTATACTGCTCTTTTAGGACATGCACCGCAGTAACCATCATCAAAAAAGCAAACACTGGTGGAAGGTCTGTGGACCCTCCTGCTTCAACAATGACCTACTAGAGCAAGCGTTAGAGGGGAAAAATGATCTGTGTACTTAAAAGACATGTAGTTGTGGCACTTCGGGACATGGTTTAGTGCCGCACTTGGCAGTGTTAGGTTTATGGATGGACTCAATGATCTCAAGGGTCTTTTCCAACCTAAATGATTCAGTGATTCTGTGATTTTTGGGATATTTTTCAAGTTTGGCAAAAATATTTTGAATTTGGATCCTTTCTCTTTAAATATCTGGAACCTCTTGCGAAGTGGTAATATTTGTGTAACCAATAGCTGTGCAGACCATTTCACAATCCAGGTTATTACAGGTGTAGAACTGTGTTCGATAACTTTGACAGGCAGTACAGATAGTGCAGAAAGTCGCATGTGAAAGGGAGAGGCACACCAGACGTTTTAGAAGGGAACAGCACAAAACCTAATTCATGCACACGAGCAACTTCACAGGTCAAAATGATTACACTCCTTTTAAACATCTTTCTTTCATGATAATTCACCTCTTCCGTGAAGTCTATGAAACTGTGCTCTTTGATTAACCTTTAGATAGGCGCTTACAGTACATCATAACGTTATGAGGTGCAGCAGTCTACTGCACTGTTTGTCGGCCCCGAGAGCCGCGGCGCCGCACGTACCGTGAAGGGCAGCAGACACTCCTGCTGGCGCTGCACCGCGTAGACGCTGAGCAGGGGCACGCGGCAGGGGCCCGCCAGCGCGCGCGCCAGGCAGAGCGTGTTCTCCAGCGCTTCCGACAGCACGGAGCACGTGTTGGCCCAGGAGGGCGACGTGGCATCCACGATGAGGGTCCGCGAGGGTTGCTGGCACTGTACTTCAGTAGCAGGAAACGTTCTCCGTGTTTCGGAGAGTAATTTTTTGGAATTCATGGCTTCTGAACAGGCGTATTAGATGTCTAGTTATCCATCTGCATCTGAACAGGAAAAAAATAACAAATAATAGCAATGAGTGAGGCTCTCCCTTTCCCATTCACTCGAAAGCAACCTGAGGCATAGCAGACAGTGATGGATTAGCCTCCTGGGGCTTTCTCCAAAGCAATCATTGCCTGTTCTCTAATATAAATCCACACAAAGGCAAGGGGAAACGCATACAGTCAGAAACCATAATGGTTCAGCTAAAGGTATGCACGGCAGGTGTACTGGTACAGAGGCACTGGAGCAGTTAAACGTTGACGGCGTGGCCGTGCCTGCGCTGTGGCCGAGCTGCGTGACACGTCGCGTGGCCCCCCGCGGTGCTCGGGTGACTCGAGCAGAGACGGCGTGTCCGGCAGCCGGTGCAGGGCCGGCCTGTGGCCTGGTGCCGCGGCCAGGGGGCCGCACCAAGCACCCCGAGCAGAACGTGGTCCCCACGCCTTCATGCCGGTATGAGACAGGTGGCTGTCGTAGCCAAAAAAGGCCGCATGTTGCAGCTAGGAAACGTTGCTTATGCATCAGTTTTACTTTGTGGAGAGTGGAGAGCCGAGCTTTATGCTTCGGAGTTTCTAACACCCGGGTCAGCTCTGCGCTGACAAAAGCCTCGGTGAACGCAGCACGGGGCTGCCAGCAGGATCTCTTGCTGTTCAGGAACAGGGAAGTGTCGCCAGCCTCGGAAAACCTGTCATGGCAAAACCTCCAGCAGAAAGTGTTCTCAGGCGAGCAGCAGCTTTGGTTCCCAGAGCTGGCTGGGAGGCGGGGATGCTGTGCGTGGAGGTGGCTCCAGTTCGTGTGTCACAGGGCTGTGCCGGGTGACACCGAGAGCTGGTAGGACAGCTTGGCAGTGCTGCAGGTGCCAGCTTGGCAAGGGAAGGATCAGGGCGCCTCCGTTCCAGGTCCTGTGTGCGGTACCAGAGGCGGTTCTGGCTGCCGAGCCTGGGACAGCCCAGGTCCCTGCGGCACACGGGCGGTGCAGTCGGACACCGTTCTCCCCCGTGTTCTCCCTCTGCATCCTCTCAAACATCCGCCTCCCATCCCGCAGCAGCACCACAGAGCTCAGCTCTGCTGTTCCGAGAGCCTTCCCTGCCATCTGGAAGCAACTGTGACGGTTCCTGTGGAACCGTATGCAGAGGGGCAGCGAGCAGCAAACAGGAGGGCTGTGCTGTGGGTCCTGTCCGTGCCTCGCGGCTACCAAACGGGAAACCCCTGCCCTGAGCCCGACGACGCCTCCTGCTTCGGCTCAAAGGGTTAGAAAAGCGTTCACTCGCACTCCCCTCTTGTTTCCCTTCAATGCGTGTATCTTAAGCACAAGAGCCCACACTTCTAAGGATCTAGAAAATGCTTTACAAATGCGTCTTGGCCTTGGTAGTGGCAGTAGCCTGTAATCACACGAGTCTCCGTGTGCCCAGAAAAGCGTTGGTATGGTTGCATGTACCTTCTCAATATGAACTAGAACCAAGCCTTCCTGCAGCTGGGTTTCCCTGGCAGGGTTTCCGTAGTTGGGCTCTCGTCGGAGCGCCGGCCTGTGACTCGTGTGGCGTGTTCAGCTGGGACGAGTAACTCCTGCGTGTTCACCGGGGAGCCAGGTTCCTGCATGGCCACAGCCCCCGGCACTCTGGAGTGAGAGTTTCTGTAAGCCTTGAAAGGGCAAGAAATCGTATTTGATTAAGTATCATCAGAAAAGAATCTCTGTATTTCCGGGATGTTTGTCAGTGAAGGCAAAACAGAGTGATCGCACATTGAATTTCAGAACTGAGGCTAACATTTCAGAACTGGTGAAAATGTTATAGATCGTGTACATATGTGACTGGTAGCCTGATATAATTTCATCAGAAAATGAAAAACTGCCAGATGCCACTTTAATCAGTGTCTCTTCTGGAGCTTTGCAATTTACAGGAGAGTTCATGGAGTTACCGCAGTGAGCCTGGGTGACCGTGTCCGTCGTTTTGTGATGAGGTTCCAGCGCCGAGCTGCGCGCCCCGGGGCTTTGGGAGCAGGGAACGCGCCCCTTCTGCAGCCACAGACGGAGCGTGGGGTCCCTGCTCTGCGCTGGTTTCAGACAACGATAACCTTGGTTCTGAGAAAGACAGTTTTCTTAAATTTGAATGATTTCTCTCATTCTTGACACTTGACAGGGCTGTGCTTTTTAAACTGCTTTAGTAAAACGGATCCCTTGTCAGCCATGCTCTTGATCACCTGAATGGATTTCTTAGTTTAATTGTGGTGCCTTAATTAATCTCTGCTTGGCAATGCTCGTGTGATTTGTATGCAGCTCTGTACAATATCTGACATATGGTGTAAGCCGCCTGCATCAGCTGCACTTGGCTGTGATGAGGTTGGGTCCCCTTAGACTTCTGTCTAGTAGTCTGATTGCTACAGTAAAATTATCAGTTAAGCAGCAGGTGAACTGCCAGAGCCGAGCCGAAGGAATCCGTGCCGTGACCGAAAACTGCGAGTTGCAGCAGCCGCCGCGCTCCCTCGTTGCTCAGCAGCCCAGGCGTTATCAGCTGCCAGAGCTGCTGGCAGTGCTGTACGTTTTGCTCAAATTATTGTGAGTGCTGATCAGCCAGCGTGTTGACGGGTAAAGCAAAACAAGGACAAGCTAATGCACACTGCGTGTGCCCTACAGAACAACAGCCAGCGCGCGAGACCCGCCGGGAATGCCCCGAGGAAAGCCCTGGTACCAGGAGGGGCGTCTGTTCAAGAGGTTGTGCTGGAGCTCTCACAATTACAACTTCTACGTATTGTAATATCTCTTTTTGATGAGATTATATGTACAATTATTGAAGCCTCATAGGGTATAGACTCTATTTTGCCTGACATTTTGATGGAGAAATTAGAATGATATGAAGACACTAGAATGATATGATGTCAACATACACGTCAAACGGATAAAAACCTGCATAATTCCTAAGTCTCGGAACAGAACTGTAGACGGGTAGTCATCACTGAGGGGCCTTAGTAAGTGCACGTGAAATCAGGAGCTGCATCTATGTGCCAGAGCAGACTAGAATTGCTCCCCCAGTAACACCCTTCACACAGACAGGCTCGCTTGCTCCATTTCTGCCCCCTTCGCATTCCCCCGCCTCCCCAACACGAGGCATCTTGAGTCCTTTTCAATGCAGTGAGACAGGATGAAGAGGGGACTCTTATTTCCCTTCTATCACACCTTGAAACATCCTTTAACCTGCTGGTCAGGGCACTTATCTGAGAGGTGGTGCATCTTATGTGAACTCTTCACCCTGAGAACGGTATGGAATCCATACATCGCACATTCTGGATGTCTTTTCTAGCCATTTGTCCAGTGTACGAAATGATAAGTTTCGTACAGTAGCCGATAACCACGTCATCTTCAGCAGAGGAGCGGTCACGTCTCGGTCGCTGGCAGCAGGAGCATCTCTGGCGCGTGTCCTGGGAGGGGGCAGCGGCCCCAGCGCAGCCCCGAGCCTCCCGCGGGCTGGGGAGGGCTCAGACTGCTGTTCTTTTCTCTGCTTTCACCTGGTCAGCCGAAATAATGCCTTGCTCAGGGTTAGACCCAGAAATCTGACACCGTGGTCTGGGTTTGGCTTTGGTTCTGCACAGGATCGTCCCAGCTGGGACTGGGTAGGGCTGCACCGGGGTGACCAAGAGCCATGCTGAAATCACCAACAGCAGGCCAAAGAAAATGGTCCCATTTCTCCACCAGCACGGAGTTCTGCTGGGCTGTGGGCAGCCCGAGGCTCTGCGAGGAGGGCTGGGGAGGTCTGGAACAGCTGCTCCTCTGGGGAGGCGGAAGGTGGCGAGGGGAGCGGGACAGGACGTCCCGGCAGCGCCCGCGGCTGCCCCACCGTCTGCCGGCTGGTGCAAGAAACAGAGAGGCCCCTGTCAGGTCCCGCGCAGAATAACGTAGCAGGGGCTGCATCTCCCTCCTCCTCCTCCCGCCCGCCCCAAGCACCCACGCTTCTTGAGGCTGCACGTTACGCCGGGGGCAGTCGTGCTTTGCCCCGGTGGGTGACTCAGCAGCAGCCTGGTGGCGGTGTGAGGACACCGATGTCCTGCTGCTCTGCTCAGTGAACCTGTCCTTGGCGTCGCGGTGTCCTGCGGTTTCCCCGTTAACTGCTCGAGACTCGCTCTGAAGGCGGTTACAGCTTCCCGGCCCGCCGTTCCTGTCGACAGAACTGCGAGCCTCAGAAACCTTCCGGTAACTTCCATCTGCCCATGTTGCACCGTTGGTCTTGTGCCAGCGCTATCCTTTCATACATCTTCTTCCGCCTCATTATTTGCACCTTTTAATGTTTGTAGACAAAACCTCCCATCCTGCTTGGCTCTGCCTTCCCTTTCAAGAGGAAAAGCTTTTCTGCTTGCAGCTTTTGAAACGGGCTCTGTATTTCTCCCGCTATCCCAGTGACTAATTTCTGCACATGCTCCAGTTTGAACATTTCTGTACGTATTTCACATCTGTTTATCTTTTATCCGGATTGCACAAAACATTTCATGTGGTATCTCTCAAAATTGTAATGGAATGATACTTCCCTGTTATTACAGAATGGCGTTTGTCATATATGATAATTGAAAATATGGAGTACTTTACACTCGGATGATAAACCGAAGCGCATGATTTAGTATGTGTATTTTTTCAATGGCTTTGTTTTCCTAAGGTGTAGTTTAGGATTTTTCAAGTCTGGAAGTTGTCCTTGAGAGGTTTTATAAAATAAACAGATTTTAGTGCACACAAGTGGCAGAAAGCACAGTTTACCCGTTAATAATGTGTTAATAACAATTCTTGTTAATCAAGAATAAAATCCCTACAATACTAAGGTATTACAAACACAGTGTGTGTTTAGATTCTGTGCTGCAGCCCAAACCCTTTGCATCCTGGACGTGATTTCAGTCTCTAAGCGTTCAGTCTCACTGACATTCCCGTCGGTTCCTGTTTCCTGCGCCGGCTTTGGGAGCTCCAGGAGGCGATCCGGCCTGCGGAGCCCCGTCCTCCGGCCCACGCGGTAAATTCCACGGTTAGCTGCGTGTCCCTCTGGAGCACGAGCAGGCCCCGGGGCGGCCTCTGCACCGGGACCCCGCGCAGGTTCCGCAGCACGCGGGCGGGTGACCGGGCGGAGCGCTGCTGGTGCCGTTCCTCCTCCAGAAACGGAACCACAGAATCGTTTAGGTTGGAAAAGATCGCTGAGTCCAACCATTAACGCTACCAAGTGCACCGCTAAACCACGTCCCTGAGCGCCGCCTCCGCAAACACCGGCTCAGGAGTTCTCCCGCCCCCGGGAACCTGCCCGCAGGGACGTGCCGCGGCCTGGGCCCGCGTGGCCAGCCGAGCTGGGCCTGCACAGCGCGGCCCCGCGGGCACGGCGGGTGTGGGGTTACCTGCTGCGCTGTCCTGGCAGCGATCCCGGCGGGAACGCGGCTCCGCTGCGCTGGGCAGGGCCCTGGCACGGCAGTCCGGGCAGGTTCTGCGCTCGCTCTGGCCAGGGCCTGTGGCGCGGCCTCAGGGCACAGGGCGGGCCCTGCGGGGTGTGGGCAGGCGCGGCACGCGTGGGCTGGCACGGCACGCGTGGGCAGGCACAGGCACGCGTGGGCAGGCACGGGCACGCGTGGGCAGGCATGTGTGCACAGGCGTACGGACAGGCAGGCACAGGCACGCGTGGGCAGGCACAGGCACGCGTGGGCAGGCATGTGTGCACAGGCGTACGCACAGGCAGGCACGGGCACGCGTGGGCAGGCGCGTGTGCACAGGCGTACGGACAGGCAGGCACGGCACGCGTGGGCTGGCGCGGCACGCGTGGGCAGGCACGGCACGCGTGGGCTGGCGCGGCACGCGTGGGCTGGCATGTGTGCACAGGCGT
This sequence comes from Columba livia, assembly GCF_036013475.1. Taxonomy (NCBI): domain Eukaryota; kingdom Metazoa; phylum Chordata; class Aves; order Columbiformes; family Columbidae; genus Columba; species Columba livia. The sequence continues at coordinate 236,714 of NC_088605.1, read as the reverse complement.
ACGGACAGGCAGGCACAGGCACGCGTGGGCTGGCACGGCACGCGTGGGCTGGCACGGCACGCGTGGGCTGGCACGGCACGCGTGGGCAGGCGCGGCACGCGTGGGCTGGCGCGGCACGCGTGGGCTGGCACGGCACGCGTGGGCAGGCGCGGCACGCGTGGGCTGGCAGCAGGAACAGGGAGAAGGCCTGACGGTCGCTTCTGCGCCAAGGCAGCTGTTTTTCATCCGTGCCCTTGCCCTCTCGGCTATTAAGAAATGGGTCCTTAAGGGAAAACCTGTGTTTTTCAGAAGGGATTTTAGTCTAAAAATACATGCTAGAGATCTCAGGCTAAAGTCAGTGAAGAACCTTGCAATTTCAGCATGTTATTCTAATTTACAAATTAAATGTGCTAGTTAAAAAGTAAATGATAAACTAAACTAAACTAAATACGCATTGACTCTCTGTTACGTGCTGATACCTCATCAGATGGGATTGTGATCAGATGCAACAACAACGTGTTATCTCCCATGTCTTTATCATTCATTTGAACAGGTGTTCCTAGTGGTTGTGGATCAAAATTATCAATAATACAATAACCAGCACAGTAAATAATAACAAATACAGATTAGCTGGAATAGAAATATGTTGGCCTTATTTGCAGGTTGCAGTATATTTGTGGGTAAGAAGAAGAGAATTTGGTTCATCGTGAGAACTACAGAACATCTTAGACACAACTGTTGAGAGAGGCAGCGCCGTCCTCTTAGGTGAAGGGGAGTTCAGATTGGGGTGCAGATGCGGTGTCTGTGTCCCGGTGCAGAGGATCCTTTAATCCATCAGACTGAAGAAGAGTAAATCCGAGGGCTGCAAGCTGAAGCAGAGGCATATTTAACTTTTAGAGTACTTTCTCAGGGTTGGAGGCTGGAGTCACTGAATGTTATTAGTCACAGTTATAGTATAAACTCACTCTTACTACCATATAAATATAGTTCACAGGATCACAGAATGTCTGAAGCTGGAAGGGACGCACAAGGATCTCGGGTCCAACTGCTGTCCCTGCGCAGGACACCGCGCAGTTCACACCGTGGGTCTGAGGACGTTGTCCAGCCGTGTAGTTTATACTACGTGTGTTATACGGTCATGTAGCAGGACCCCGAAGCACTGGACACTGCTGAACCATGAACAGACAACCCAAGGGACTACAGAAAGCCAGGACTATACGAGTGACCAGCATCGCAGAAAACACTTCTGCATTGTGTTAGTCCCCATGAAGCCGTTTTTAGAGAATCCACGTCCTTCCAGTCCTGTTGTCTTACAAGGGATAAAGTATGATTAGAAAAAGTAAGGGAAAAACAATGGTTATGGAATGTATGTCAGCATTTCTGAGCAAGGAGAGAGTAAATACAGTGCGTTTCAGAAGGATGGACGTGTTACAATTACACAAAAATTTACAAACGTTTTAATGAGTTACTGAGTTTCATTAACCTCGTTATAAATGCTGTATGTTGCGCCCCTGCTGCACAGACTGAAAGAGGCTCATTCATAGGAGGTTTGTGGCTGCAGAGATACCGTGATTTCAAAGCGGGTCCATCGTTTTGGGGCACCCTGTAGAGTCTGATCCCTGAGCTTCTGAGAGAGTGGCCGAGGGGGTACGTGACAGAACCCTCTGAGGTTGTGAATGGTGCTGAGAAAGCAAATAGAAATGCTTATCCACGTTTCTGTTGACAAAGTCGGTACCAGACATTGAATTAAATGATCCGGTAGAAGTTTAAAACAAAGGAGTAAAAGGCCTTTTCTCATAGAGGGCATAATGAGAGTTCCCTGGCAGAGGATGGCCAAAAACTCCAAATGCTTTTGGAATTAGGTCATGAGTGTGACCCACGAGTGGCTGTTAAACTGAACGGTGCAGGTAAAACCTTTGTCGTAGGGAAGGTTCCTGATGCGGAGAGGCTGCAGTGGCGTTGCCAGCTGCTGGTGCCCGGTTCCCGCCGCCAGCGTCCCCGCAGAGCGGCTGAGCGGCCCGGCGCCGCGCCTGTTTGCGGGCACCAGCAGCGCGCCCGTTCAGGGCACCAGCAGCGCGCCCGTTCATGGCACCAGCAGCGCGCACGTTCAGGGCACCAGCAGCGCGCCCGTTCAGGGCACCAGCAGCGCGCCCGTTCAGGGCACCAGCAGCGCGCACGTTCAGGGCACCAGCAGCGCGCCCGTTCAGGGCACCAGCAGCGCGCACGTTCATGGGCACCAGCAGCGCGCCCGTTCAGGGCACCAGCAGCGCGCCCGTTCATGGGCACCAGCAGCGCGCACGTTCATGGGCACCAGCAGCGCGCCCGTTCAGGGCACCAGCAGCGCGCCCGTTCAGGGCACCAGCAGCGCGCACGTTCCTGGGCACCAGCAGCGCGCCCGTTCAGGGCACCAGCAGCGCGCCCGTTCATGGCACCAGCAGCGCGCACGTTCAGGGCACCAGCAGCGCGCCCGTTCAGGGCACCAGCAGCGCGCACGTTCAGGGCACCAGCAGCGCGCCCGTTCAGGGCACCAGCAGCGCGCACGTTCATGGGCACCAGCAGCGCGCCCGTTCAGGGCACCAGCAGCGCGCCCGTTCATGGGCACCAGCAGCGCGCACGTTCATGGGCACCAGCAGCGCGCCCGTTCAGGGCACCAGCAGCGCGCACGTTCCTGGGCACCAGCAGCGCGCCCGTTCAGGGCACCAGCAGCGCGCCCGTTCATGGCACCAGCAGCGCGCCCGTTCAGGGCACCAGCAGCGCGCCCGTTCAGGGGCACCAGCAGCGCGCCCGTTCAGGGGCACCAGCAGCGCGCCCGTTCAGGGCACCAGCAGCGCGCCCGTTCATGGGCACCAGCAGCGCGCCCGTTCATGGGCACCAGCAGCGCGCCCGTTCAGGGGCACCAGCAGCGCGCCCGTTCAGGGCACCAGCAGCGCGCCCGTTCAGGGGCACCAGCAGCGCGCCCGTTCAGGGCACCAGCAGCGCGCCCGTTCCTGGGCACCAGCAGCGTGCCCGTTCCTGGGCACCAGCAGCGCGCCCGTTCAGGGCACCAGCAGCGCGCACGTTCAGGGCACCAGCAGCGCGCCCGTTCAGGGGGACCAGCAGCGCGCCCGTTCAGGGCACCAGCAGCGCGCATGTTCATGGGCACCAGCAGCGCGCACGTTCATGGGCACCAGCAGCGCGCCCGTTCAGGGCACCAGCAGCGCGCCCGTTCATGGCACCAGCAGCGCGCCCGTTCAGGGCACCAGCAGCGCGCCCGTTCATGGGCACCAGCAGCGCGCCCGTTCAGGGCACCAGCAGCGCGCCCGTTCCTGGGCACCAGCAGCGCGCCCGTTCAGGGCACCAGCAGCGCGCCCGTTCAGGGCACCAGCAGCGCGCCCGTTCAGGGCACCAGCAGCGCGCCCGTTCCTGGGCACCAGCAGCGCGCACGTTCAGGGCACCAGCAGCGCGCCCGTTCCTGGGCACCAGCAGCGCGCCCGTTCAGGGCACCAGCAGCGCGCACGTTCAGGGCACCAGCAGCGCGCCCGTTCAGGGGCACCAGCAGCGCGCCCGTTCCTGGGCACCAGCAGCGCGCCCGTTCAGGGCACCAGCAGCGCGCACGTTCAGGGGCACCAGCAGCGCGCACGTTCAGGGCACCAGCAGCGCGCCCGTTCAGGGCACCAGCAGCGCGCCCATTCCTGGGCACCAGCAGCGCGCACGTTCAGGGGCACCAGCAGCGCGCACGTTCAGGGCACCAGCAGCGCGCACGTTCAGGGCACCAGCAGCGCGCCCGTTCATGGGCACCAGCAGCGCGCACGTTCAGGGGCACCAGCAGCGCGCCCGTTCAGGGCACCAGCAGCGCGCCCGTTCAGGACACCAGCAGCGCGCACGTTCAGGGCACCAGCAGCGCGCACGTTCAGGGCACCAGCAGCGTGCCCGTTCAGGACACCAGCAGCGTGCACGTTCATGGGCACCAGCAGCGCGCCCGTTCAGGGGCACCAGCAGCGCGCACGTTCAGGGCACCAGCAGCGCGCCCGTTCAGGACACCAGCAGCGCGCCCGTTCAGGACACCAGCAGCGCGCACGTTCAGGGGCACCAGCAGCGCGCACGTTCAGGGCACCAGCAGCGCGCCCGTTCAGGGCACCAGCAGCGCGCACGTTCAGGGCACCAGCAGCGCGCACGTTCAGGGCACCAGCAGCGCGCCCGTTCAGGGCACCAGCAGCGCGCACGTTCAGGGCACCAGCAGCGTGCACGTTCAGGGCACCAGCAGTGTGCTCGCTGTTCTGTGCCAGCCGCTCTGCAGATTCTTAAGGCACAGGAGTAATGTAATTGTTGCATCCAAGGAGTGATAAAGAAAATACAGCTCTCTTCAGGAGGCTAGTGTTTTTGTTTTGTGGATAGTGAGAGTACAAGTACTGTATGGGGGGGGAATAAAAGCAACAAAAACCCAAAGACTGCCCACAGAGATTATATTTCGAGGCTTTTTAGAGTGAGAAGTTGAATGTATGGCAGTGAATGAGAAAAGGGCAGCAGGTGGAGGATGTGTCTGTGGGTGCTGGAGAAGCTGAGTCTGCAGAGGAATGGGGATCCCCCCTCTGGGCTTTGGGCACACGAGCCAATGGTGCGAAGAGGCAGAGAATAAACCCCATTTCCCCAGGGGACGGGGCAGGTCACAACGGTGCTTGGATAAAAGCTTTGTCGCAGTGTCGCACCGGGAGTACGTTTGGATAAAAGCTTTGTCGCAGTGTCGCACCAGGAGTACGTTTGGATAAAAGCTTTGGCGTAGTGTCGCACCAGGAGTACGTTTGGATAAAAGCTTTGGCGTAGTGTCGCACCGGGAGTACGTTTGGATAAAAGCTTTGGCGTAGTGTCGCACCGGGAGTACGTCACCTGAGGAAACCGCGGTATCGCTTTGACTGGGGGGCACAGAAGCGGTGCCGACACCCACCACGAGGAAAAGGGAATTGGTTGGAGGAGCTGGGAGCGAGGTTTTGGCTTTAGGCAGTCAAGCCAGCACCAAAGAGGAAACGCTGGGGACTGAGAGTTCGGTTTCAGCAAATCTGAAATAGTTTGGTTCGTTTGTGAGTCATTAGCATTGATTCATTGATTGACTTTAGTCCACTGGTTCTGTTTGCAGGTGAGATCTCACAGAGGTTATGGAAAAGTCAAAATGAGACTTGAGGCCAGAGACCCGCGGAGATGCGTCACTCGGAGCAAGGCGATCGTGTCGTCCAAGAGACCCCAGGAAGGCAGGTGGGAAAGGAGCGATTACATAGGAACTGATGATTCAGCCAGGAAGTGCAAAGTCAGGTAACACGTCAAGAGGACAATGAAATGTGCCCAGCCTGTGTCAGAAGCATCACGCTGGAGCAGTGCTTGAGCTCGAGCTCAGAAGGGACTTGGGTGAGAGCAATGACAGGGGCTGGAGCAGAGAAAGAGGTAACAAGTGCACACATCGAAAAGCGCCGACAATGTAAACAGCAGATGTGCTTTAAGAAGCAAAGTAACACGTGTGCTTCAAAGCGTAATTTGTGTGCGTGTAGACACTGGAAATGGCACATGGAAGTAAAGAAAGGGCCAGATCTGTACAAAGAGACCAGGAAGGAAAATTTAAAAAACAATGATGGGTTGGAGGACAGAGATGGAGGAATAGAAAAAGGGGCCAGGGAGCCAGACAGAGGAGAGGCAGGGAAAACCAGAGAGCCAGCTGGACAGGGAGGTGGGGAAAGGAACAACCCAACAGGCAGCAGGACAGAGAAATAAAGACAGAAAGAGCAGGGACAGGGACCAGGACAGAGGGACAGGGACCAGGACAGAGGGACAGGCAGAGGAAACCAGGGCAGGGAGCAGGAGAGGTGGAAAAAGATGCATCGGGGCAGAAGAAGAGAAAAAGGCAGGAGGAAGGATGAGGGACAGAGAGGGGAAAGGGAAGGACAAGGAGCAGGATCCAGAGTGTGAGAGAAGTGTTTGTGCCGCGGCTCCGCGCTGCGTGCGCCCCGCAGGGGAAAGCCCCGGTTTGGCGGAAGTGGCCCCAAACTGGGGTGGGAAAAGGAGAAGCGGCAGCTTCGGAGAGCGCCGGGCGGCAGCAGCGGCGGTATCGGCGGCGGCCGCCGGGCGGCAGCAGCGGCGCCGGTTTAAAGCCGCGCAGCGGCCGGTCCCGCGCCGCGGCAGCTGCGGTGGGCAGAGCCGAGACGACAGCGACGCTGCAATGCCGGAGTACGAGTGCGTCTGTGTCCTTCACAAGGACAGGAGGAACGCGACTCGGAAGACGCGTTGTTGGCGGTGCAGCTACCATATTTTACCTGTATATTCGCCATATATTGGAACAATACAATAAGCAAGCACTGTATGCTATGTGATACATCAAGGACAGAGGGATTGATACAGGATTGATACATCAAGGACGGGGTGGGGGGAGAGATTTGAGGGATTTTCTCGAAGTTAATGGGCATTATATGGAACTGAACTGAACAGGCCTCTGAGGCGTGCGTGTCCAGCAAGACAGCGAGAGCGGAGCAGCATGCGTGCCTTACGTGACTGCGCAGCCTTGAGCAAGTGAACAAGGGTCGGCAAGTCAGCAATTTTGTAGAAACTTTTTGCTTAGCACTAGAGCTCCTGCAGATATGTAAAATCAATCGCTTATTAGTTTGTGGTGCATGAACAGTAGTTATTATCCAAGTACATGCAGCCTTAAGTGCGTGGACAGAGTCTGGACAGGTCAAAAAGGTAAGGAGAATTGTAACAAGCAATAAACGCCTTTGCTTGCATTCACATTGGATTGTGTGGAGTCTGTGATTTTTTGCCCTTGCAAGTGGTGACCGTGACGTGATCCGCAAGGAGAACTGGCAGCCGAGGGGTGACTGCGGTCTGCGTGCCTCCCCGTCGCGTTGACGGCCAGGGGCGGCTGCTGCAGGAGCGAGCCCTGGCCGGACCGGGACCGGGACCGGGACGCGGGCTGCGCGCCTCCCGATCGCTGCGGTAGCGACGGAGAGGAGCAGAGGACCCGATGCTGTTGCAGGGGACACCCGAAGAGGTGAGCAGCGGGGGCGAGAGGAGTTGGGCAGAATGCGTCTAGCGAAGAAGCAGCAATACTGCGGCTCCTCTCGCATATCCTCTCTAGGAGAGGGATGAAGTATGCAGAGAGTAACCCCTTAATGACTAAGGGGTCAATTGTTTTACTAGTTGTTGTTACGGGTTTTTTTAAGTATTGTTTTTTCAGTGCGCTGTAAGCCTTCTGATGGTTTTTACTTACGAGATGGGGTCGGGAACGACTGTTTTCAGTCACGTTCCTAAGAAATCAGTATCAGGAGGTGTTTTAGAACATAGGAAAGCACTTGGAAATACAAGGAAGGAAGATCTTGTCAAATACTATAATCAGTGGTGGCTGCTGTGTTGGATGAATGGGAAAAGTGGCCGGAGAACAGAACCTTGAAGTAAACACTTTGCGAACGATGTTGTTTTAAAGCGAGAAGAGCAGGACGGCCGGTGTTGCGGGTGGAACGGTTTGAGCTTCACGGGCTGGGGGAGAATTGGCCGATGGTACACGGGTCATGGGGGGCTTGCTGGGGTCTGCAAGATGCTTTCCTATTAACCTGCTTTCTTTGTAGGTGTCTGTTTAAGCATATTACAGTTTAATTTAATAAGTCTTTGCCTGTTATATGGTACAGTAAGTTCACAGACTTGACAATCATGACAATCCGTTGCCTTAAGATGTACATTTTGTGATTATAAGAAGACAGTGAGTAATTCAGTTTTTTGCTGTGTGAATGTGATGGTAAGATTTTGTGTGTAATAGCCGTGACTTTTCTTTCTAGCGCGCTGGCTTTATTCCAGCATCCAGACTCGCGCAGCTCTGTGACAGGCTGTGTCTCACCCAGGTGTGCTGGATTTGGCTCCGTTGTGTGCACACCAGGTGAGGAATGCTGTTTTGGGGTAGCAGTTGTGGCGCCGCAGACGGGACACGATCCCAGCCGTGCGCGGTCCGGCCGCGGCGGGGCGCGCGTGCCGCGGGGCTCCGGCCGCGCCGACCCGTTGTGCCGGGGCCCCGGCGGCGCCTCCGCCGGCCGAGCAGCGAGCGGCCCAACGCGGCGATGCTGAAACCCGGACACTGCCTTGAATTAGGGTAACTGTGACCCATCTGCGTGTTCGAACTTGGTGTTTGGTTTGCATATCTGAGCTCAGCATTTTAGTTTGCGTATTTATACTTGGTGCTAAAAGAATTGTGTTTGGGGAGATAATTACAAAATGAGAACCAGTTCCACTGCTAAACCACCACCTTAGGATGCAGCCTTACACGATAGAGTAACCTTTGGGGAAACATTCTGATAAGAGAAAGCTTGAAATGATAGTGTACTCGAATGTGGCTTGAATGTGGAATTCTGGGCTTTAGTGCTGCATTGCAATTAATGTTGTTCTGCAGAACTTTGGAAAAAATTGGGTGAAGTGTGGTACTGTAAGTTAATTTGCTGATTTTGAGACCAGAAGACAATTTAAATTGTTAAATTCTGAGTCGCATTGAAAAAAATAAAACAAATAAACAAACAAAACACACAACAAAAAAAACAACAAAAAACCAAAACCAGAAACAAACCAAGCCCTAAATGCTCCGATGGATGTGAACTCGGTATTGTACGAGGTTGTGGTTAAAAGTTGCTAGAATATGAACTGATCTGGATCTAGGAAAATGGAACAATGGATTGATGTTTAATATGCTGATTTTTGAGATCTGTAAATTGCAAAAGGTAAATGGGGCTGAGGAATGTAACGACTGTTGAGCTAATTGGAATTGCGTGTAAAGTGCAATGTATGTTGGTTGGAATGAAATGGGAAAACAAAAAGCAAAATGTGCCAGGCCTGTGTTTGTTCATACATCCCCGGCCCGTGTGAGGCTGCAAGATAAACTCAGCTCATTGTTCTGGGCAGTTTGCCAGGGCCTCCCACTTTGCAGCAGCGACTCGCCGCCCGCGTGCCTCGGCGCAGCCGAACCGCAGCGCTGAGCAGAGCGCGGCTGCGCTGCCCTCCCTCAAGGCTGCGAGGACCGGCCTCGCCAGCGCCCAGCGCAGGCACAACCACTTCTCCCGTCCCGCTGGCCACACTGTTCTTGGTACCAGCCAGGCTGCTGTGGCCTCTTGGCCACCCGGGCGCCCGCTGGCTCACGTTCCGCCGCTGGCACCAACGCCCCAGGCCCTTTTCCAGCCGCCCCCCCAGCTGCAGCGGCCGTGGGGTTGGTGTGAGCCCCGCGCAGGACCCGGCATTGCCCCGGTGACCCTCAGACAGCTGGCCTCAACACCACCTGTATGTACAAAGGAGTTAAGAAGTCAACCTTGCTTGATGTATTTCTGAAGAACCAAAGATACAGAAGCACTTTCAACAGCTGCCTCTGCCCGCTTCTCCATTTCCCTTTTTCCCACGGCCATTCGGGGCCAGTTCCCCCAAATCGGGACTTTACCGTGCGGGGCCGCAGGCTCGGAGGGGGAGGCGCCGCCACGGCCCAAGAGCACCCGAACAGCCTGAATGCGGGTCCGCAGCGGCGGGGGCGGGAAAGGGCCGGGACACCATCAAACAACAATTTGGGGAAAAGAGCCCCCAGCGCCTCCGGCGGCCGCGGAACCGCAGCACCGCCCGCACGGCTGCGCATGCGCGTTGCGCTCTGCGAGCGGGCGCGGTGCGGCCCTAAGGGCGGGGACATGCAAATCAGAGGAGTGGGTGTCGAACGGGCCGCCGGGAAAAAGACACAGAAACGAAAATTAAAAATAGAGAGAAATAAAGATAGAGACAGAGATAGAAACAGGAGAAACAGAAACAGAAGAGGCTGGATAGAAATAGAGCAGAAGCAAAAGCCGCGGCGAATATGCAAATCGGCTCGGGGTGTGGGCGGAGAGGCGAGTGGGCGGTGAGAAAGCAAATATGGATGCGGATCGTGCCAATCAGATCACGGACAGGAAACAAGGGGCGGGACGCACGGGGACGAGGGGCGGGGAATGCAAATTAGAGGCGGGGATGCGCCAATCGAGCGCCCGAGAGGCCGAAGGGGCCGCTGGGATGCGCCGTCGCGGGGGTCTCCGGGCGCGGCGAGGGTCGGTGTTCGCGGATTCCGGTGGAACCGCGGGGAGAGCGAGGGGAACAGAGCGGGAAAGGAGCTCGGGGTTGTTGCGGGCGCGAGGGAGTGACCGTGAGGTGTGAGGGTCTGGCAGTGGATGGGGCGGTGCGGCGGAGGTTGGAGGGTATCGCTTCTCGGCCTTTTGGCTAAGATCAAGTGTAGTATCTGTTCTTATCAGTTTAATATCTGATACGTCCTCGATGAGAGGACTTTATATTAAACGGATTTTTGGGCCTGGGAGTTGGATCCGGAGCTTGCTCCCTCCGCTCCGCGCATCGTCCCGGTATTGCAGTGCCTCCGGGAGCGGTGCACCCCCGCGGGGGACCCTTGCTGGTCAAAGACAGAGCTGGTGCGGTGCTGGGAACGAGGCTGCCCGGTGGGTCGGTGTGGCTTTTCAGCTGCGGGTTGGCCCGTGCGGGCCGCTGGTGTGGCCGATCCCGGGCGGGCCCCTCGGTGCGGGTGACCCCCGCACACGTTCCCTCCCGGCAGGTTTTTAGTTCGCCGTGCAGCCCCCGTGCTTCACGCTGCCGTCCGCCCGTACCGGCCGTGCGGCGCTGCGGGCCCGGGAGGCGCTGCGGGGCCCGTGCGGCGCTGCCACCGCGCTCGTTGCCGCCTCTCGGGACGGAAGCGCCGCCGCCCCGCCGTGCGCCGTGCCGAGCGCGCAAAGCGGGAACCGAGCGCCGGTGCCGCCGGGTGCCGCCGCTGCTGCCGCCCGGTGGCCGCAGCCGGCTCTGCAGCCCGGCCGTGCCGTGCGGCTCTGGCGCCCGGGAGGACAGAATTGCTGCTCCTAAAAAACCCGTTTATTTTAGAAAAGCCAATTACAAAAACCCTCAGGCGCGCCTCTTTTTTTTGGGAGGGGGGTTGAACAGCGAGGGCTCCGGTGAGGGACAAGCGCCCTGCCCTGCTCTGTTTTCACAGGATCAGTGTTGGGGTTGGGAGGGGACTCCAAGGATCATCCCGTCCGATCCCCGCCGGACGAGAAGTTTCTTTTCCAAGGGAGGGAAGTTATGAAATTGAAGAAGTAAAGCGGTGAAATTTATCCCAAGAAACCGAGACAAGAAGAGGGGGAAAGGCCGGTGGGGGGAGGGCTGGGCAGACCGGTGGCACTAAAAGGGATTTACACGCCCGCCTGCCCCGAAAGATCTGGGTTAAATCCGGGTGGTTTTAGGGATGTTTTTGGAGTTGTTTCCTCCCCACCTCCACTGCCGGTGCTGAAAGCAACAAATATTCTCATTTTCATTTAAAAGGAGAAAAGTCCAAAGAAAAAAGAGGGTGTTTTGTTTTTTTTTTTCAGCACTTCGCCTCAAGGCAGTGGCACGAAGCCCCTTTATTAACCATTTCCTCCCCAATTTGGGGTTCTCTAAACTATCCCATTTCCCAGCTTGCTGTTGAAAATGCTCCAAGCGGGACAAACTTCCCCCAGACCACAGAATTAAAAGACCTGACCTGCCGGGTGCGTCCCCAGCTCGCCAGAGCTCCCCCGAGCCTCCTCCCGCGCCCCGCTCGCCCCGGGCAGCCGCCCCCGCTCCGGCAGCTCCTGCGAGCCCGCCCCGTGTTCCTGGGCCGCTCCCGACCCCACGGTGGAGGCGGCAAGCCGGCCCTCGGCACCTCTCGGGTGGCCCCTGTGGCGGATGCGCTCGGCTCGCCCCCCCAGCCGAACCAGCAGCAGTTTGGTGGGGGGTGAGCTCCTTCCAGCGCCAAGGGCCAAGAGCTCCTTCCAGGGGACCCACGAGGAAGCAGAACGGCTACTGAAGGCTGGTGGTTTGTGGGTGCAGGCAGTTTCTTGCAGACTTCTCCTACTGTGTGCACTTTGACTACGAGTCAACCACTTTATTCTATAAACACGACAGCCTGGATGAGCCACTGTGAGCTCTCCCTGCTACATAAGTGAGCTGTATGGCAATGGTTTTACTACTCACAGGTCAGTGGATGAGCCCAATTTAAGTTTAATGTTAACCATTTGGCTTAAGTAGATGCACTCTAGCTTAATTATTTAGAGATAAAAGGTTGTATGATTTTTAATATACTCTTTGCTTCATGTTACTTGGTAAGCTGGATTTGCTAAAATTTTAAAGTTCTGCTCATATTTACCAAAAGCAGCTACAAACCACACTGAACACTTGCAAGATAAGGTCTTGTTTGCACTTTGCTGGGAAGAACGGAACTGTCGGGAAAAACAACGCTCCAAGGCTAACACGGGGGAGACGTTACAGACATCTGCAAAACGGGGCCGATGTCACACTTTGCCGAGAAGAAAGGATTTATTCAGACAAAACAGTACCTGCAAGGCTATGGACCATAAACAGTGTCTGCACCTGAAAAACAAAGGCCCACGTGGAATCGGAGAAAAAAATCCAAGGAGAATCAAGAAGACCTCACAGTGAAGTATTGCTGTTGGACTGAACGATGGTATGAACGTTTGTAAAGATGCAGAGGTCTATGGTTTACTGTGCTCGGGTTGGACCTCTGTGGAGGTACCAGCTTGTGCCAGCCCCGCTGCTCTTCTACTCCGTCTTTTTTCCCCGAGAATTTTGCCGCCCGCCGCCTGCCCGGGGCGCGGGTGCCTCCTGCCCGGGGCGCGGGTGCCGCCTGCCCGGGGCGCGGGTGCCTCCTGCCCGGGGCGCGGGTGCCGCCTGCCCGGGGCGCGGGTGCCTCCTGCCCGGGGCGCGGGTGCCGCCTGCCCGGGGCGCGGGTGCCGCCTGCCCGGGGCGCGGGTGCCGGGCTCGCAGCCGTGTCCCTGCGCCGGCGCTCGGCAGCTGCTGCAGGGCAGTTGCAGCTTTGCTTTTGTTTCATGCAGTAGTTGACGCCTTTGGACGGAACTGTGACACGGATGTTTAGCAAGGGCGCAGGCTGATTTTTATTATATTACTGCAAATCTTTAATAATCCGAGTGTTTGAACTCAGGGGGTGGGGACGCGTAGGCGGGGGGCAGCACCCGGCGGGAGTGGGCGCGCACCCAGGGGTGCTGCAGCACGTCCCGCAGGGGCAGGCGCTGGGCCGGGCTGCGGCGCAGCAGGCGCGAGATGAGATCACAGGCGCCCTCGGACACGGGGGGCGGGAAGTGCAGGTCCACCTGCGGGACGCGGGGGACTCAGGGACCCCGGGAGTGGACGGGGCTCAAGGACACCCCCACCCAGCACCGGTGTCCCTGGCCCCCCAGCCGCGGGTCTCGCCCCACAGCGAGAATGGAGGGTGTGGGGCAGGTGCTGTGTATGTGGGGCCCATATCCTGGGGTCCTGCCCAGCCCTTGGGTTCCCCAGCAGCATGTGGGGCAGGGTCCCCATGGCAGGGGATTCCGGGGGGTGTGAGCTCCCTAAACATGGGGTCTCTGTGGCAGGGTCCCCCCTGTGAGAGCACAGCACGTGAGGCTGGGGGTTGCTCTGGGGTCCTTGTGGGTCCCCGGAGGTGCTCCCCGGGTGGGTGGGGGTCCCTAGGGCGCAGTCCCCACCTTGGTGATGCGGTGGTAGGTCTCGTTGTGGGAGGGGCTCTCGAAGGGGGGGTGCCCAACCAGCAGCTCATAGCAGAGCACCCCCAGGCACCACAGATCCACCTTCTCGTCGTGCTCACGCCCCTCCACCATCTCGGGGGGAAGGTAATCCAGCGTCCCACACAGTGTCCTCCGCCTGGGGGGCACCCCATGAGGAGACACCCCCATGTGTACACGCACCCACCGCCTCTCCAGAGGTACATAAAGGCAGCTCTGTTTTAGGGGGAGCCCTGCCTTGGCATGTTGGGGTCCTCTGGGGTGCTTGTCACCCCCAGGCCGGTGGCGCCATCCCCGTGGGGTCTCAGCCCTTGCTGTGTCCCTGTCCCCACAGGGTGCCCCATGGAGGACCCCCCACAGCGCCCCCACAGCCCTACAGGGCCCCTCCCCAGATCACACCAAAGGGGAGAGGGTGCACAGACGACCCAAAGTCAGTGATCTTCGGCTCCTCCAGCCCCACAGGGTGCTCCCCCAGACCCACAGGCCCCCCCACAGCCGTACTGGAGGGAGGGGGCGTGCACAGACCACCCGAAGTCCGCGATCTTCAGCTCCCCCATCAGCCCCAGCAGCAGGTTCTCAGGTTTGATGTCCCGGTGGATCACCTTCTTCCCGTGGCAGTACAGCAGCGCGTCTGCCGCCTCCTCCATCAGCTGCGGTGACAAAACGAGGGGGTCAGGGCACCCCCAAACTGGTCAGGGGACTGAACAGAGGGTGGCCACTGTGGGTGCGGCAGCAGCTTCTCCATCAGCTGGGGATGGGTCAGGACACCCTCAAACTGACCAGGGGGCCCTTGGGGACCCCAACACCAATTCTTGGGTGGGACCTCAGCATTTGGGGCTGGTCAGGGGGCCCAGACCCCCATGTGTGGGGGTGACCCTGGTGTCTGGGGCGGTTCCAGAGCTCCCCCCTGGGGGTGCCCCATTTCGGGGTGACCTGACCGTGGCGATGCGGGTGGCATCGAAGCGGCCTTGGCGCTGCAGCTCCTTGTAGAGCTCGCCCCCGGGCGCGTACTCCAGGATGAGGAACACCCGCCGCTCATCGTGGAAGTAGTTGTAGAGGCGCAGGATGTTGGGGTGCCTGAGGGGAACAGGGACACATGGTGAGGCCCCAGGACCCCCCACTACCACCCCAGGGTCCCCAGTGCCACCCATGGGCTCTCTGCAACCAACCCCCCCTGTCACCTAGGGGACCCCAGAACACCCCCAGTGTCACCCACCATCACCCCAGTGAGCCCCAGGACACCCCTCCACTGTCACCCCAGGGTGTCCAGGACAGCCCCCACCATGACCCAGAGGACAACAGGACTCCCACACTGTCACTCCGGTGCCACCCACCACCACCCAGGGGGTCTTCTGGGACCTGTTGATATCATACTTGGGACCCCGGGATCCCCTCACTGTCACCCAGTGGGTCCCTGAGTGCCACCTCATCACCCCAGGACCCCCCACCTCATCAGCCCAGGGTCCCCCAGTGCCACCCACCATCACCCAGGAGGTTCCCAGGACCCTACCAGCACCACCCGGGGTCCCCAGGCTCCCCCACCCGCCTCCCCCTGACACCGCCGTGCTTGTGCTTCCTGACTGTAGGTGGGCCATGATCTCGATCTCCCGCCGCAGCTGGTGCTCCACCCCTTCCTTCTCCACCTGGGACTTGAAGAGGATCTTCAGCGCCACCAGGAATTTCGTGCTCTGCTCCC
Organism: Columba livia; assembly: GCF_036013475.1. Classification (NCBI taxonomy): domain Eukaryota; kingdom Metazoa; phylum Chordata; class Aves; order Columbiformes; family Columbidae; genus Columba; species Columba livia. The sequence continues at coordinate 221,483 of NC_088605.1, read as the reverse complement.
GTGCCAGGTAGACGCTCCCGAACTTGCCCTTCCCCAGCGGCCGCCCAATCTCAAAGTCATCCAGCGTGAAGGTCCGTCTGCAGGGTGGGGGGCAGAGACACACGATGGCGGGGGCACCCCATCATAGGGGGGACACCCCATCATAGGGGGGACACCCAGCACCTGCGCCCACACATAGTCAACACCAACCGCGGTGTCACCCACCAATGCCCAGGGGTCACAGGACCACCGCACTGTCACCCATGGGGTCTCTGGGATGCCCCCCCACTGTCATACTGCGGGTAACTGGGCCCCCCAGTGCCACTCAAAGTGTCCTTGGAGCTCCCACAATCACCCCAAGGTCCTCAGGACACCCCACAGTGCTGCCCACCATCACCCAGGGGGTCTCTGGGACCCCCCAACTTATTATACTTGGGTTCCCAGGACGCCCCACGGACCACAGGACCTCAGGACGTCCCCACTGTCACCCCATGGATCCCGGGAGCCATCCTCATTACCGCAGGGTCCCCTCAGTGCCACCCACCATCACCCCAGGGGGCCCCAGGGCTCCCTTCCCCCCAACACCCAGGGAGTCTCTGGGACCCCACACTGTGGTCCCCAGAAGCTCCCCAGGAGCCCCCCGCTGTCACCAGGGGGGAACTGGCATCCCCCAGTGTCACCCAGTGGGTCCCTGGCACCCCCTCCCCCATCACCCCAGGGTCTCCAGGGTCCCACATCCCCCCAGGGGTCCCTGTTACCCCCAGGCCCCCCAGTTCCGCCCCCACCGTCACTCACTGTGGCGGGGGAGAGGCCTGCAGGGCAATGGGCTGCAGGGGCGCAGCTCCTGGTGGGGAAGGCTCAGCTGCGGGAACCCCCACACACACCCTGGGGGCCCCCGAGGACCCTCCCGTGGGACACAGGCGTCCAGGGACCCCAAGGTAACACCCGCGCCCCCACCAAGGGACCCAGGCGTCCGGGCGCCCCAACTCCTCCCCATGGGGCTCTGTCCCCCGTCCCCCCCTCCCCGTACCTGGCCGGCGCTCCGGCGGGAGCGGCTCCTCGCGGCGAACCTGCGGCCCGGCCGGGGAGGGGGGTCACCCCGAGACACCCCCGCAGGGGTGGGGGACCCCAACACCCTCCCCAGGGACAGGACACCCCCCAAAAAGGGCCCGGGGGTGCCTGAGCGCACCTCCCTAGGACGGGGCCACCCCCAGGGGTCAGCGCGGTCCCAAAGCGCACGGGAACCGCCCGGAGGGTGCCCCAGGGATGGGGCCCAGGGGACACCCCGAGACCCCCTCCCAAGGACGGCCCCCCCCCGGAGGGGTTTGGGGCACTCCGAGACCCCCCATCCCAGGGACCGGGACACTCCAGAAAGGGCAGCGTCACCCCGAGTGTCCCCGGGGAGACACCCTGGCAGGGGAACGTGGCGGGGGAGGGGGTGTCACCTCGGGCAGGCTGGGCACGCCGGGGTCCGCGTTCTCTTTCTGCGCCATCCTGGGGCGGGGAGGGGACACAGCGTCACCACGGGACCCCAGCCCCTCGGGACCCCCAACCACGCGGGACACGCTGTCCCTGGATCCCCAGCCCCCCGGGATCGCCCAGCCCCCCGAGCCCCCCGGGACACGCTGTCCCCGGATCCCTAGTCCCCCGGGAACCCCGTTCCCCGGACCCGCTGTCCCCGGTCCCCGCCGCCGCGCTCTGCGCCCCCTCCCGCCGCCGCCTTCAAACCCGCCCCTCGGCAGGCACGCACCGCCCGCCCATTGGTCCCCGCTGAGGACGGCCCCGCCCCCACCCGCTTTCCTCCCCACCCGCCTTCCTCCCGCCCCGCCGCGCTTACGCCGTTTCTCATTGGCCAGCCACGCCGCCCGTCTGGCGGGCGGGGCGGGAGCTCAGCGCTGATTGGCTGCCGGGCGGCGGCGATCGGGCTAGACGGTTGTTGTGCGGGGGCGTTGTGAGGGGACACGGTGGTTCCCGGGGTGCGGACGGGCCGGGCCGGGGGTCGCCCTGCCGAGCAGAGAGCGGCCGTGCGGGCAGGGAGTGCGGGAAGGGGAGCGGCGGGGCTGGCGCCTCCGGCTTGTCAGAGGGAAGCTGAGGCAGCGCGGGCAGCGTGTGAACTCAGACAGGCTGCAGGTTCAATGAGCCGCAGCGCTGGTGGAACGATGAGTCTCTTGCAGAGCTCACGGGTGGACCTGGCGTTCAGTAAGAATTCTCTTCAAGCCTTTCATTTCTTTTTGTGGCTATTGCTGCTTTACGTGAAGCACCTGATTCCATTGGAGCCCCTGTGTGCACAGGGGCACTTCTGCAGCGGCACCGGCGTCAGTGCCAGCGGCCGGGGCTCCTGCCCAGGGACACGGGCTCGTCCCGCCCCGCGCTGGGCAGGACACGGTGCGGCCTGCCGCGCTGGCACGGGACACACGGCGAAGAGAATAGCAGTGAGTACGTACTTTATCAAGAGAGTCTTGACAGTTAATGATGAATCCTACTCCAGCTGTTGCCTTGTCATGATTTCTGGAAACCCTGGCTGTCTGTCTCTTCCCCTTTTCTGGTAAAGTTGTGGATTTCTTGCCAGTATGTTACAATCAGGTGTTGATTCTGGAGATGTTGAACATGCCCGAGGAAAGCTGTAAATACAGTGAAACTGGTGATTTGTAAAGTACAGCGACACGGACTGCATCTCTGGTTTTCAGTACTTTGTTCTGAGTGGCATTTGGGAAACGTAAAACAGGAAAAGCCAGCTGCAAGAATTCGAAACTGGCTACAGGGTTATGTTGTGGGTTTTTTAACAAATTTAATTAGACTCTGGAAATATATTTTTTACCTTTGTAGCATCTATAAAATTAACAAGATTTGCAGAAACTGTTGTCAGCTGTAATAGGAAAAAAAGCAAAAGTAACTTTGCCTTTGGTTCAGAGGCGGTATTTCAGAACCAGAAATGGAGATGAAGCTTTGCGTGGGAGGGAGATCAGCTCGGCACTGGGGAAGCTCCTTTTCCCAGGGTTTCCTGCAGCACAGACTCGGGCGTGGATTCCAGAGATTCTAAAATGTCAGTTTATCTGCCAGGCCCAGTGTAGAGCAGCTCGAGCTGCTGCTCCTGCAGAGGGACCGGAGCAGGAAGAGTCCCGGGCAGCTCTGCCCGCACGGCCCCGTCAGCCCAGGTTCTGGTGTTGGGTTGGTGTTCTGCACCCGCAGCTCTGGGTGAGACCCGGTCGGACGCGGTTCTGTCCCCTCGCGGTGTGACGGACGCGGCTCCGCTCCCGGGGACACGTCGGTACCTGTGACCCAGAGCTGGGCACGGCTCCGCGCTGGGACGCCTGTGCTGGGCACCAGCAGCACCTCAGACCGCTGCCAACGAGACGCCTTTTCCACTGTCGTCTCGCGGGGGTGGGGGAGTGAGGATAAAAGTGACAAAAGCAGCTGGATAGTTCAACTTGTTTCAGAAAAGCCCCAACATTCCAAAGCCAACCGCAAAGCCAAACATATTCCTGTGCATGCGAGTTTTTCAGGCAGTTCCGGTGGACTGGAGAGTCTTTTAAAAAAATGCAGTAAAGGCAGCAAGCATGGGGACCAGCAGCCAGTAACAGCAGTGAGGCAAGTGTTGATCGGTTAAATCAGCTCGTCTCACGTTCTGATAATGCTCTGTTAACTTTCCAGCTGCCCGGCATCCCGCCCATCGGCTGCGGCAGCTCGGCCAGCTGTGCTCGTGTCTTTGGCTGGGGTTTGCTTGTTTGGTTTTGGTTGTTGTTTGTCGTGTGTGGGTTGTTTGTTTGTTTAACCAGGACTCAAAATGAATGGGGCAAAAGAGAAGAAGGAGAACTGGAAAGAGCAGGCCAGGCCGGATAGACGCTTAGAAATAAATATTTAGGGGTGGCAATGGCACTTGCCACAGTAATTATCCACATTTCCTACAGGTCTATTCTAATTATATACTAATAATTTATCAATTTCTTTCAATAATTTCATGAAGACATATGTTCAGAAAATATTTTATTCTGAAAAAATATTCTATATTCGGGTAGTATTTTCCTGTCCGCAAAGAAAAGCTGCTCTTACAGTTCATCTTATGATTGTCTGGCTGAAAGACACGATTTACATACAAGTTTCCAGCAAAGCACAACAAGCCACAATAAGTCACTGTTAGGGAACAGGCTGCCTTAGCTTATCTAATTACTGAGTATACGGCTTCGTACAGAGCCTGGTTATTAACGGCTGGTGTAGAACTCGCTCAGCATAAGGGAGTTTGCCCAGCGCAGCGGTGAGCTGAGAACCCGCAGCCTTCTGTTTGTGAAGGACAAAGGGCTCAGAGCGCTCCGGACAGGGAGCTGCCGAGAGGGGAGCAGGACGGGCCTGACGGGACGGGACGGGACACACAGGGCTGGCGTGGAACCGCAAATAACTTTTGATCTGCAGCTGCAAAACAGGAACTTGCAGGTCAGGACTTGGACCGACGGCCCCATCTGAGGAGAATGAGAGATTCCATGGAGCAGGGAGAGCCCCGGCTCTAGTGGTTGTGCTAACACGAATCAGCTTTGACCAGACCGATTTTGATAAGAAGAGAAACCTTTTAGGAACTATTTATATAATTGTAAATATTTTTTGAAATAAGTTGTTTGGCAATACAAAAACTATGTTTTAACCTTAAAAAATAGGTTTTCTGGTAACATTTTGGCTACTTGATATTTCCATTTGTTTCATGGATGAGAATGTAAGACAGAGCTGCTGACCAGGACAAAACAAAGGGGTTTTTGTGGTGTGATGACTTCCCGCTGTCCAACCTCAGGCTCTGCTGTGCAGAACCTCGCTGGGCTCCCCCGGCCCTCAGCGTCGCACACGGACACAAAGGGGAGAAAGCAGCTGGTTTGGGGACAGAAACGGAGATGAAGTTTCTGTTCCTGGCCTGAAAACAGGCTCATGTGGCCGACTTTGGGGCTCGGGAACAGGTTGAGTTGTGCGGCTCTGGGCTCAGAAATAGAGGTCAAATCCTGTGGTTTGGGACTGGAGAGCAGGCTCAGCAGCCGGGTTTGGGCTCAGAAACGGGCACTAAGTGAGCTGGTTTGGGGCCAAAAGCAGCAGCTTACACTCCTTAGAACAGTTAACTAATCAATCATACAAACTCAGTAATATTTTTACAATGTACAATGATGATGTTTAATCCCAATATTCAGTTTTTCGCAGCAATTGGTTTAACAACCTTGTCAAAAGCCCGGACTGTTGGAAGCAGCTGGAGCTTGTCAGGGGAATTATAGAATCATTTGGTTTGGAAGAGACCCTCAGGATCATGGAGACCAACCCTAACCCACCCCAGCACTGCCCCCTGTCCTGAGAGCCTCATGTCCGTCTGTCCAGCCCTCCAGGGCTGGTGACTCCAGCACTGCCCTGGGCAGCCTGTTCAATGCCCCACAGCCCTTTGGGGAAGAAATTGTTCCCACATCCAACCTCAACCTCCCCTGGGCAACTTGAGGCCGTTTCCTCTGCTCCTGGCGCTTGTTCCTGGGGAGCAGAGCCCGACCCCCCTGGCTCCAAGCTCCTTTCAGGCAGTTCAGAGATCAGAAGGTCTCCCCTCAGCTCCTGTTCTCCAGCTGAACCCCCAGGTCCCTCAGCCGCTCCATCACACTTGTGCTCCAGCCCCTCACCAGCTCCGCTCCCTTCTCTCCACTCGCTCCAGCACCTCAAGGGATGTCCTGCAGTGATGGGCCCAAAACTGACCCCAGGATTCAAGGTATAACACAGTATTCAAGAAGTACTGTTGAGCCTGACGCCAGCTCTTGCTCAGTTAGAAACAACCCAAGGTCTACTTCTCTGCACAGCTCTGTGTTTCCTCTTCAGATTCTGTCATGAGGAGTCCCCAGAGCTTCTCTCTGAGGACCTCCCTGGGTCTGAATAACCGAGGAACATCTCTGTATCTGCCCAGAACCCAGGGATGGAGGCACGCTGCTTTGGCGGCCCTGCCGGAGAACAAGCTCACCTGGGTGCTCGCAGGTCACCCGAGGCCTCTGCTATGAGGCGGTTCACGACACCACCGGGCAAGCAGCCGTCCTCTCCCTGCAAGGCACGCTCCAGCTCCCGGTGTGTGTCCACCCGGTCGCCCTGGGGACAGACCACAAAGGGCAGCGATGGGACTCGCTTTGCCCTCGTTCCCAGGGAGCCACCAGGGACCCACTGTCCTCCAAACCATCTGTGGGACACGGGCACGAGGCACGGGCTGCAGGCATCGCGTCGGGAGAGCCACGGGCAACGGCAAGATCTTCTGCGGCAGCTCTGAGACAAGCAGAGAGCCAGGGAGGGACACGGACCCCACCAGGGGAAGAGGCCGTGGGGGTCACTCCTGAGGACGGGGAAGGTGGCGGTCAGACGGAAGGTGCCAGGCGGGCAAGGGGAGGGCGTGGGGACCAGCCCCTGCCCCGAGGAGGAGAAGCCATGAGCACCCTGCACCCGGTGTCGCTCCTCGCACAGGCAGGAGCCCCGGGCTGCTGGGACAGCTCCAAACCAAAGCTCAGGAGGGGCCTTGGGTAGCTGGGGAAGGGCGCTGGGGAGAAGCTGGGGCTGACGGCAGAGGCCCTGCCCTGCCCGGGAGAGAGCTGAGAGCTCCTGGGGACAGGAGGGAGGCAGCAGCGACATTAGTCCCACCTGAGCGGCAGGATCAGCGCTTGGGGACACAGCTTGCGGGGCAGAGATGGCGTCAGACAAGATCCCTCCTCTGCCGTGGAACCTCTTGTGTTTGAACCCATTAACCCCTTGTCCTCATTGGTTGTCACCGAGAAGAGCCTGGCTCCATCCTCCTCACACTCACCCTTTATATATTTGTAAACATTAATAAGGTCACCCCTCAGTGTCCTCTTGTCCAGCTCCAGAGCCCCAGCTCCCTCAGCCTTTCCTCACACGGGAGATGCTCCACTTCCTCCAGCATCTTGGTGGCTGCGCTGGACTCTCTCCAGCAGTTCCCTGTCCTGCTGGAACTGAGGGGCCACAGCTGGACACAATATTCCAGGTGTGGTCTCCCCAGGGCAGAGCAGAGGGGCAGGAGAACCTCTCTGACCTACTGACCACCCCCTTCTAACCCACCCCAGGTCCCATTGGCTTCCTGGCCACAAGGGCCCAGTGCTGGCTCATGGTCACCCTGCTGTCCCCAGGACACCCAGGTCCCTTTCCCCTACACTGCTCTCTAATAGCTCATTCCCCAACTTACACTGAACCTGGGGTTGTTCCTGCCCAGATTCAACACTCTGCACTTGCCCTTGTTCTATTTCATTAAATGTTTCCCCACCCAGATTTGCCCAGACTAGATGATCTTTCGAGGTCCCTTCCAATCTCTAACATTGGGGGGGGGCGGGGGGGGGGGGCGGTGCCGGGCGCGTGGGGGGAGGGGGCGGTGGCGGACGCGGACGGGATTGGCTCCTGCGCGGGATGGGCGGGGCCACGCTGCAGAAGCGCGCGGGCCGAGGAGCGCGTGCCGCGGTGCGGCGGCGGGAGCAGCGCGCGAGGAGCGGCGGGGCCGGCGGTGAGCGAGGGGCGGGCGGACAGCGGGGAGACTGGACGGGGCCGCCCCGGTCCCGGCTGAGGGGGGAGGCTGGAGGGGGAGGGACGGGCTGGGTTCGGCAGGAGGAAGGCGAGGGGCAGCCAGCCGCAAGAGCGCGGCCCCGGGCCGGGCAAGGGGGAAACACGCGGGCGGCTGTGAGGGAAGGGAGCCCCGGGCTGAGCGCTGCGCGGGGCTCGGGCGGGGCCGTGGGGCGGAGGGGGGAGCCCGCGGTGCCGCAGGGCAGAGGGAGGAAAGCGAGCGGGAGGGGGCAGCGCCGGGTCGGGAGCGGCGCGGGCGGGGCCGGGGCCGCCGTGGGGGCGCCAGGGGGCGCGAGGGGCGGGGGCGGTGCTGCCGCGGGGAGGGGCCGGGAACGGGGGGAGCGGCGGGAGCGGCGGAGGAGCCTGAGGGCGGGACGGCGCGGAAGGAGCTTGGGCGGGAAAGGCTGAGGGAGCTCAGGGAGGGGTGACATCGGGGAGGCTTTGGCGGGAAAGGCTGAGGGAGCTCAGGGAGGGGGGACATCGGGGAGGCTTTGGCGGGAAAGGCTGAGGGAGCTCAGGGAGGAGATGGCGTCGGGGAGGCTGCAGTGGGCAATGCTGAGGTAGCTCAGGACGGGATGGCACTCAGGTGTGGTTTCAAAGGGAAATGCTGAGGTACCTTGAGGAATGGACGCTGGGCTGGGAACTATGAACACATCAGGTTGGTTCAGAGAGTGTTCATGACAGAAATTTGTGCAGTGAAGGATTCCAGCAAAGAGAGGGAGAAGAGCCAAACTTAGATCAGGCCTCCTAGGCCGCCTGCAGGTTTGGGGGCAGGGATGACGAGGTTGTTAATCCGGTCCTGACTGTTTCTTTCTCTGTCCCTCTCTTGCAGAAGAGGCGGTTGACCTGCAATTCCAGAGCGAGGAGAAGCAGAACTTGGCATGGCCTCTGAAATCCTCCTTTAATCTGGGCTCAGGTAAGCTGGAAGCAGGGGCCATAGGCTGGGGTTTGGGAGGTGGGCGGGTGAGAAGTGATCCAGGTATTTGACTGAAGCGCCTGGGAGTTCATTTGTAGTTGCTGCCTTACTTGGTTTTACACTGACTTTCGCATTATCTTTTCATTACGTAGAATTTTCTGTTCTGACATTGAAGTCTAAACTTCTTTGGAAATCCGTCCGCTGTCCCAGTCTCAGCTCGTGGCACTTCCGCTGTCTCGTGGCCCGCGTTTCAGTGCACGAGTTCGCGCCCTGGGCCTTGCATTTTAACTGACGAGCCGTCACTTTCTGCATGATGTACACTATGTTTTTATCACCATATTTTCTGTGAATATTTTCTTTGGTTCCCCTTTATTTTGTTTTTCTTGTCCTTAACAGGCAGCTTTGAGAGCTCTCTAAGTAAAAGTGATACCTTTTTGCCTTCTTATTGCTCTTTTCGTGCTACGAGCAGCCACCCTCGTTATGCTCAGTCTCAGGCTTTTCTTCCTTTCTTGCCCAGGTTCAGAATACTGGGAATTCCAAGCTTCAAGTTTCCTGTGGAACGTTGCGGGAGACCTCGATAACGTGGCACTGAGGGAGGTGATGAAGAGAAACAATACCTGTTCCTTTTCCGTTTCGAGACGTTATTTTTTACCTTCCTGGTGCTGTGAGATGATTTGCAATCTTGCGCTAGCATCTGCCTGGAGGAGAACACGGACGCTTTGGGTGCCTCCTCCAGAATACTTGCTCTGTGGTTCTGGGGATGTCCAGGCTTCGAGGGGGGGGGATAGGGGAGCGTAAATGTTATGGGGCCTCCCGGGATGTCTGCAGGTGTGGGTGACCCGTGGCTGGGACGGGGATGCCAGGGTTGTCAGTCTTGCCCTGAATCTCTGTCCCTCTCTTGCAGCACCTGACCGAACGGAGGAGCAAGTGGACGGGAAGTTCCTGCACCACACACAGATCACATTTATCGCTCTCGCCCTCAGAGACCCGGAGATCCAAACCGTTCGCATGGTGCCTTGAAGCAGCCTGTGCTCATGCGCTTCTCCAGGGGGAAGGCGGAATGGCAGTGACTGGCCACATTGAGCCACAGGGTGCACACTCTGCAGCTGTCAAGCCCAGCTCTGCGTCAGCTCACACCTGCACTTTTTCACTGCACATGCAAATCTGAGTTGTCGCTGGTTGTCGCAGCGTTTGGCTTTGGTGAGGACAGCGTGTGTTTGTCAGCAGTTGGTGTAGGTGGAATCTGGAGGAGAAAGCGATATTTCCGTGCCAGAACTGGTTGGTGTTTGCATGGTATTGTGCCGGTTGTTCCCGCAGGCGATCAGTGCTGGAGTGTTATTGCAGGAAAGGGGATTTTGGAGGCTTGTCTGTGAGATGCACCAGAGGCAGCAGCTGAAAGCGAAAGGCTGAGATTTGGAGGGTTTGTGGGTGGTTTTGGGCGGTTGTCAGCTGAAGAGTTGGCTGTTTGCAGGTGAGGTGTAGGGCAGAGGGTGAAGCTGACTTTGCCTGGGCGGCGCAACTGGCTGGGTGTGCAGAGCTGAGGAGAGCGGGCTGCTGCGGGTGACCCTAAAGCTGGAGAACCGGCCGGCAGCTCCAGAGGCTCCCGCTGCCGGGCAGGGCCGTGCAGGCCAGTGCCCTGGGGCACAGCGACGTGACCTCCGCAAGGACCAAAGAGCAGGTGAGGACCGTGGGCATTTGTACTGAGCTGTGACATCTCTAACCTGTGACATTGGGGTCCAGCAAGTACCAAAGAGCAGGTGAGGGCCGTGGGCATTTGTACTGAGCTGTGACATCTCTAACCTGTGACATTGGGGTCCAGCAAGTACCAAAGAGCAGGTGAGGGCCGTGGGCGTTTGTACTGAGCTGTGACATCTCTAACCCGTGACATTGGGGTCCAGCAAGTACCAAAGAGCAGGTGAGGACTGTGGGCATTTGTACTGAGCTGTGACATCTCTGACCCGTGACACTGGGGTCCAGCAAGTACCAAAGAGCAGGTGAGGGCCGTGGGCATTTGTACTGAGCTGTGACATCTCTAACCCGGGACATTGGGGTCCAGCAAGTACCAAAGAGCAGGTGAGGGCCGTGGGCATTTGTACTGAGCTGTGACATCTCTAACCTGTGACATTGGGGTCCAGCAAGTACCAAAGAGCAGGCGAGGACCGTGGGCATTTGTACTGAGCTGTGACATCTCTAACCTGTGACATTGGGGTCCAGCAAGTACCAAAGAGCAGGTGAGGGCCGTGGGCATTTGTACTGAGCTGTGACATCTCTAACCTGTGACATTGGGGTCCAGCAAGTACCAAAGAGCAGGTGAGGACCGTGGGCATTTGTACTGAGCTGTGACATCTCTAACCCGTGACATTGGGGTCCAGCAAGTACCAAAGAGCAGGTGAGGGCCGTGGGCATTTGTACTGAGCTGTGACATCTCTAAGGCGTGTGCGAGGGGCTGGGGCCAAGGCAAGGTGGGCGCGCTGTGGGGTGTGTGGGGGTGTCAGCCCCCAGACTTGTCCCCTGTCTGACTGTAGTGCCCGTGGGCTGGTGTAGCTCAGTCCTCCGTGTGTTTCTCTTCAGGTGGAGCAGCGTGCGAAGGAAAAAGGAAGCAGAGGAAGACGGTGAGCCTGCGAGGAAGAGTGTAGCGAGTCTGGCGTGGACTCACGGTAAGGTGCCGTGAGAGACATTAATTACAAACTCAGGTTTGCGTTTATACTCGCTATGAAGCTCGCTCAAGCATTTGCTGATTAGCTAGGTTAGACATTACATAAGCGATGTATTTTGTGTTCCCACCAAAGTTGCTGCCAGTAACACATCTTTTGTCTATCATAATCTGTCCCTGCTGGGGTAGCTCAGTCCTCCGTGTGTTTCTCTTAGGGGAGCAGCGTGCAAAGGAAAAGCGAGGAAGGAGGCAGAGTGATGGATACAGAGGGTTGGAGCGCACCTGCCGGCCAGGAGGGATCAGGGAAGAAGACACCGGTGGTGGAACCGCAGGTCAGGATTGCTCAAGGAGGGAGAAAGGTGACTGTGGCCATATGGGTTTTTCTAGCTCACACACCAATGAAAACAGTTTGGATAATGAAAGAAATGTATGCAAAACCGATAAGTAAAGGCAGAGAATGTTTATATGCTGTGTATGGGATAGACCTGAAGGTGTATTTATTCCTACGACAAAGGAGAATTCGCAATGGTAATTAACTGAGGATGTGAATTTCCAGATTGCATTGGCAACATACGCAGGGAACATATCAGTTTATTACCCTCAACATAAAGTGTGGGCTGAAACTGGTAATTTACCGTTGTGCAGCAAACGCTGCTGTCAGCAACGACCAGTAAGTGACAAGACTGTAATTACTGATGGCTCTGGTCGCTCACGTGAGTTGTAATGACGTGGCTGAACTCAGATACCCAGTGCTGCAAACACAAGGTAGAGAAAGAGACCAAGGGTCCAACAAGTTCCTGAGCTGACAGCTGTTGGGATCGCTTTGAGGTGTTCTGTGACAAACCTTGGAATGTTGGAACTGGCTCATATTTTGCAGCTGGCGTACTTAACCACCTGGAAGCTTCTTTTCTTAAGGAAGAGGACAATCCTCTTTCGATGGCTGAATTGAGAATGCTATGGTTTCTAGTAAATCACAGACATCATGGTTTTTATGCAGTGCACACCCGCTCTCGCACGGCCCTTCCAGGACCTCTTGCGGAAGGCAATAGGAGGGCCGATGCACAAGCTGTGCCGCTCACTGTGCCTGAAGCCTTGCAGCAAGCTAAATGATCACATGAATCCTTTCACCAGAGTGCAAAGGCGTTAAAACGACAATTTCAAATGACAGTGGATCAGGCCAGGAGCGTTCTTATGTCCTGCCCTGACTGCCAGCAGTCGGCACCCGTGCCGTGCACAGAGGGTGTGAATGCAGGAGGGATTGCTGCCAGTGAAGTACGGCCAGCTGGGGTAACGCGTTGTTCTGAATGGGGTAAATACGTACGTGTTTCTGTACGCGCTCATTCCGGATTTCTCGTTGCTGCTGCACACGCTGGTGAAAGAGCACGAGACGTCTGTGACGTTGGTTGACATGTTCACTGTTTGAGGAGTTCCACGATATGTAAAACCAGAGGAAAGCGGAACGCACGCTGGATTAGAGGAGCGATCCCCCGAGTGCCCAGCGCGCTGTAATAGAAGTGCCTGCTGTTTAACACTTTCAAAACAGTGATAGCGAGTCTGTTTGCCGACTTTCCGGTATCATGTTCTGGCGACGAGGATGGGATGATCTGCCTGACCTGCCGTGGTCCCCAGGGTCTCTGGGACCTTGTGCCGGCACCGGGGAGTTCCCGGAAGGGACCACGGATCCTGGGACCAGCTCGGACGCGGGTGAAACCCCATCAGTGAGATGAGGCGCTTTCACTGTCTGGTTGGGCTGGCACGCTGCCTGCGCGAGACGTGGGCGACACGGCGCGTGGGGTCTGCGCGTTTGGGTAAACCGGGGAACTTCAAAAGAAATAAAAAATTAAAGAGGAAAATGAGAAAACTATAAATAAAAGAAAACACGAGGGAACAGTAATTTGGTAAAGGTACCTGTAGTGATTTTGCTGTTTTTGCCTTAGCGATTGTAGGATTGTGTCTTCAGTGATCTGTTGTTGTTGTTACTTGTGTCTTGGGTGATTTTATAGTCCAGTACTTACAGTTCTCCAATTGTCTGTTACTGTGATTGTGAAACAGGTGGTGGTACAATCGACAGGAGGGATTTGGAAGAAATTCCCCCCGGTTGTATTTTGTGACACTGGAAAAGGATCGTTTGACTCGCTGGGGAACAGCAACCAGGGGAATCTGATTGAATATTGTAATTAATGGTGGCCACTGTAAATAATATTAACATGCTGCACAGGTCTAGGTGGGTATACTTGGAGATGTGTAGTATAGTACCGCACTACATGTAATATATAATAAGATGTATATTTTAAATCACATATTGCTTATTACATAATGTGTATTACACAATACATAATGTTACATATGCATTGTATTTATCCCCGTCAGATCCATTTGTTTTGAAAAAGGATAATCAGAAGTTGAAACCAGTAAAAGGTTTGTTGAAGAGCAGCTATTGGTGTAGAGTACACAGAGCACACGGGATCAGAACTGTCCCGCGGTCGGTCCAGGGTGGCATCCTGATGTCCTTACATCGGGGACAGGCTGCATTGCTATGGACGGTGCATTTCATACGGGATTAGACGCGCTGTGCCTAAAGCTGTAAATACGCCAAAACCTTCTGAGATTAAACAGGATCGTGAGGAGTCTCCCACTGAGTTTTTACACCGTCTTAAACCGACAGCTCAGAAATATATTAATATAGGTCCTGACCTGGAGAACAGAGAAATAGAATTCTTAGTTGACTGGGTGCTCATTATTCAGTGTTAAACACTGTGCAGGGAATATTAAGTAGCGATTCTGTAACAGTTATGGGTGCCACAAAAACTGCAAAACACGGCCCTTTAACCCGCTGCTTAGAATGTTTGTGTGTGGAGCGTGGTACTTATTGATTGTGTGCCGTGTGTCTTCTCTTGTGCACAACGAATGGTTGACAGAAGCTTTAGTGGTGCAGTGGCTGTGCAGTTACACGCTGCTGTGGCTGCAGTTGTTGAACAAAGAAGGGGAGATGTGGCCGGGTTGTGACATCAGTTGTGAGAAACTGCAAGAGTCACAGCGTGAGAACAAGCGCTGGTGGAACAACACAAGCAGCAAAGACTGTGTGGGACATGAACTGTCAGGGACAGAGGGATTGATACGGGATTGGGACATCAGGGACAGGGATTGATATGGGATCGGTACATCAGGGACAGGGATTGATACGGGATTGGTACATCGGGAACAGAGGGATTGATACGGGATCGGTACATCAGGGACAGGGATTGATACGGGATTGGGACATCAGGGACAGGGATTGATATGGGATCGGTACATCAGGGACAGGGATTGATACGGGATCGGTACATCAGGGACAGAGGGATTGATACGGGATTGGGACATCAGGGACAGGGATTGATACGGGATTGGGACATCAGGGACAGGGATTGATATGGGATCGGTACATCAGGGACAGAGGGATTGATACGGGATTGGTACATCGGGAACAGAGGGATTGATACGGGATTGGTACATCAGGGACAGAGGGATTGATACGGGATTGGTACATCAGGGACAGAGGGATTGATACGGGATTGGTACATCAGGGACAAAGGGATTGATAAACAGGGACAGGGGTTGATACGGGATTGGTACATGAGGGACAGAGGTTCGTGATGTTTCAAATGCAAACCTGAGTTTGTATTAAATGTCTCTTCGCATCTCAAAGAGTGTCTGTGCCTCACTTGCTACACCCCTTTATCTGTTTCCCAAATTGCGATTTAAACTGTATTTACCATTGTAAAAATAAAGCTTTCCCCCCTTAATTTTTGTCACATATTGTAATTAGAATTAATAGACATATTGAAGCCCGTCCTAGCTGAACTGGAGAAAAGACAGCAGCCATGTGTATTTTTAAATAAAGAGTAAATCAAGTCTGCTAGCTCGTTATCTTTAAGCGTTTTACTGTGGTCACGTCCCTCCCCAGGTTTTGTGTCTGTCGTGTCAAGGTCTGACACCCACGGCCACAGGGATGAACCACCACGGGCACAGCACCAGGAACCCGCCTGTGCTGTGCTGTGCGGTCCGTTTCCCAGGGAGCCCGCGGGGTGTCCCCACAGCCGCAGACACAGGTGACCCGGCTGGGTGGTGCCCGCAGAGCACAGTTTGTGTGACCCGACCCGCTGGGCTGCCTGGGAAAGCCGGGACAAAGGGCCGGGCCGGGGCAGCGGGAGGTTGGTTCCAGCTCACGGAGCAGCTCGCAGCGGCTGCGGAAACAGCCCCGAGCCGGGACGTGCCCCCGGCCGTGTGCTCCCGCCCCACCGCGCGGGTGTCCTGGCTCTGGGCATCGTGGCGCAGGATCGTTTGAGAACCGTTCCTGACCGTGGCTGAGGGCTGGGACTGCCCCGTAACTGCCCAGAGCCGAGTTGTTGCTGCAGACAAGACACGGGCACAGGCACAGGCAATATATTTTACTAGGCCAGAAGACATCTTGAGGAAAAACAAAACTTTATAAATGTCGGGGTTTTATCTGCTATCAGTGTGTCTGCCGCGTGCGCGGCTCCGGGAAAGCGCGTTCAGGGAGCTCCGGCTGCCCCCGGGCCAAGAAAAGGCCCGCGCTGCGGGGCCCGGGGGGCGCTGCGTGACCGCGCCCGGTGCTGCCGCCTGGTGGCCACAGCCCGGTACTGCAGCTGGGGAGCGGCGCGCTGTGCCCGTGCCGGGGGACGAGGGGGCGCTGCCGCTGCGGGCGGGGTCGTGCCGGTCAGAAAGGGGCGGAGGCGGACGGACGAACCGCCGGGAGACAAAGAGGCCCCGGCTCTCCCGGGGCAGCCCCGCTGCGAGGGGAACGGGCGAGGCGGCAACAGGAGGCGGCGGCGTCTCCTCGGCCCCGAGCA
The DNA here is from genome assembly GCF_036013475.1 of Columba livia. NCBI lineage: Eukaryota > Metazoa > Chordata > Aves > Columbiformes > Columbidae > Columba > Columba livia. The sequence continues at coordinate 205,534 of NC_088605.1, read as the reverse complement.
CGGGGGAGAGAAACCTGCCGGCCGGAGCTCCTTCGGGCTCTGTCTGTTCACAATGAATTTATGGGTAGGTGACCAGCCGCCCCCCTTTTCCGCGTGAAGCAGAGGAGCGCGGTTCGTTGTCGCCTTTTAAACGCGGCGGCGGCGGCGGCAAGCCGCGCGGCCGGAGGGCGCGGGGGAGGTCCCGGCAGGGCGGCGAGCCGGCGGGTGAGGATGCAGAGCGGGCCAATCAGATGGCGCGGGAGGGCTGGAGGGCTGGAGGAGCGGAGCGCTGGTTGGCTGCCTAGGCACGTCAGTTGCCTTTCTGTCTGCCAATCAGATTGCCGGGGGGGCGGGCGTCGAGGGCTGGGTACTGCGCATGCCCCAAAGAGCGAGCGCTGATAGGCGGAGAGATGCTGATTGGCGTGCCGCCCGCAGCCAATGATGTTGCCGAAGGGGCGGGCGTTGCGGCATCCCTACTGCGCATGCCCCAGCCGCGATCGCTGATAGGCGGCGAGAGAGGTGATTGACGTGTCCCGGGGAGCCAACCGGGATGCGGCAAGGGGCGGGAGCTGCGGTCTCCCTACTGCGCATGCCCCAGCCGCGATCGCTGATAGGCGGCGAGAGGGGTGATTGACGTGTCCCGGGGAGCCAACCGGGATGCGGCAAGGGGCGGGAGCTGCGGTCTCCCTACTGCGCATGCCCCAGCCGCGATCGCTGATAGGCGGCGAGAGGGGTGATTGACGTGTCCCGGGGAGCCAACCGGGATGCGGCAAGGGGCGGGAGCTGCGGTCTCCCTACTGCGCATGCCCCAGCCGCGATCGCTGATAGGCGGCGAGAGGGGTGATTGACGTGTCCCGGGGAGCCAACCGGGATGCGGCAAGGGGCGGGAGCTGCGGTCTCCCTCCTGCGCATGCCCCAGCCGCGATCGCTGATAGGCGGCGAGAGGGGTGATTGACGTGTCCCGGGGAGCCAACCGGGATGCGGCAAGGGGCGGGTGCTGCGGTCTCCCTACTGCGCATGCCCAAACCGCGAGCGCTGATAGGTCCGCGGTGTCTCGGTGCCGCGCCGTGGGGGGAGACCGGGAGCGAACGGGAACGGGGGTCGGGGCGGCTGCGGAGCGCTCGCTGCGGCCGGCGCCCGGGCATCGGGAGGCGGGCGGCTCACGACCGCCCTTCGTGAGGTTTCCCGGAGGCGGCAGAAGGGCGGGGGGGAAGGAGGGGACAGCCGGGGACCTCCCGCCGCGGGCGTCTCCGGGGTGCGGCGGCTGTCGGTGCCCGCGGAGCCCGGCGGGACGGCGGGGGAGCGCGAGGGGAACGGAGCGGCGAAAGAGGCGGCAGGTGAGTGCGGCAGCGGCGAGGGTGACCGTGCCGTTGGAACGGGGGGAGCGGGAGGGGGCGGCGCGGCGCGGCGCGGTGGCGTTCGGTTCCGGTTCCGCCTCCCCCCCCCCCCCCCGCCCTTACGGCCGCGCTGGCGAAGCTGCTGGGAGGCGTGCGGTCCGGAGCCGCGTCTCCCTCCGGCGCAGCGCCCGTGCCCGGTGCGGCAGCCCCTCCGGGAGCGGCGCAGCCCCCGTCGGTCGCGGGGACGGTTACAAGCAGAGCTAAGGCGCGGTTGCGGGCGGGCTGGGTGGCGTGGCGAGCGGGGCGCCGCTTCGGCGGGAGCTCGGGGCGAGCCCCGGCGGGTTCCGTGTCCTGCGGGCGCGGCTTTCGCGCCGCGGCTCTCTCTGTGCGCTTTTTTGTTTGGTCGCGTTTGTTTTTTGGGTTTTTTTTGGCGGGATTCCCGCGAAACGCGGCACGACCGCTCGCCCGGGGCTGCCGCGGCGGGTCTCAGTGGCGCCGTCCTGTGGGCAAAGCGCGGTACTGCACCCGGCCGCCCCAACGCGGTGCCGCGGCGCGCCTCGGTGCTGCCGCCCTGTGGTGAAACTCGGGTACTGCAGCGCCCGGCAAGGGGGGGGGCAGAGACGCCGATCGAGCCGCGGGGGTTCGCGGTCGGGTCTGTGCGTGCCGGTGTCCGTCCCCCCGACGGGGGTCAGGTCCCCATTGGTGTGAAAACGACACCCCTCCCTCGGTGCCTCCTTAAACGTTTAATGACGTAAATATTGCTCCTGCTAACGTTGTCGGCGCGGCTTCTTTCCTCAGTGGATCCGTCTGGCAGTCGGTGGCCCGCGGTCGCTCGGCAACAGCAGAAGCGGATTGAAGGGACCGGCCGCTGGAGGATGCCGAAGCCTCCCGGGTCAGCGGTGGGAGCAGCTTTGCGTAAAGCGAGGGGCACGTGAAGCCGGGCGTGCGGTGCCGACCGCCCAGCAGGTAAGGGAAGCTAAAGCTTTACCTCCAGGGACTTCTGCCCAGAAAGCTGAAGCAATTGCTCTCGCGTGAGCTGTAGAGTTACGCAAAGAGAAGAAGATTAGTAGCTGCGCTGATTCTAAGCAGGTTTCTTGAAGGGTGCGGGCCCTTGAAGCCGTTTGAAAAGAATAAAGTGTATTAACGGCACAAGGGAGGCAGATTAAACGTGATGCTCCGGTTGCTGGAAGCTGTGCTGTTGCTAGGAGAGTTGCCGTCACGCGTTGCAACGGGCCTCAGAAGGGAAACGCTGCTCAGGAAACTGGCCATAAATTGGCAGGCGCCGCTGTCAAACCAGCCGCCGAAAGGACAGAGACCGGTACGGAAGCCGCGTCTCTGAGCCCAGGTGGCCGTGTCCTCCAGCCAACGTCAGGGAACTGTAACAAAGAGGATAAGCAATTAATAGGAGATTTACAGCCCGATCAGAATTAGGGTCCAAAGGAGCCGTCACCGGCGACGGGAGAGCAGCGGCGCCTCGCGGCGCGAGGAGCTGAAGCGCTCTGTCGAGATCGGACGAACAGGTAAGAGCGAATTTAGAAGCTCTGTGCGAACGAGGCAATGGGAAACGTGCCTAGAAAACCATCTTGATGGTGCACGCGGGGTACAGACAAGAGCAGCCGGACGAGGGAAACGTACCAGGACAACGCTGGCAAAGGGAGTTCTCCGAGCTGCCTGGAAAAGGGGGGTGTCGATACCGGCCGGCACGAACGGCTCCCTTCTCGGGTCGGCCGGAAGCGTTGCCGTGCCGGGGGGCGGCTGCCGGCCTGCGGGCCGGGGCTGCGGCTGTTTGGGGCGCTGCCCCCGCTTTGTTTTCCTCGGGGAGCCCCCCCACGCTCGGGGGCTTGTGGGACGTGCACGTGCGAATGACACGGTGTTCCCAGCTGCTCTGTTCTCTGCCTTGTTTTTTCAGACGCCGGTCCCTGTTTTCTCTTCCCGCTTTTGAAGAGAAGCTGCCGAGTCAGCGTACGCTGCGGTGAAGTTCTACAAGATGCGGCCCTCAGGAACCGGTTGCTGTGGGGTTGCTCGTGCGGCCAGCTTTTGGTGTCGGTTGTTCCGGCGCTCCGTCGCGGTGTCGAGCCGGCCCCGTACGTAGCGGTGAGGCGTACCGCAGTTCGGTTTGATTCTCGGATAGGCCTCGGCTCTGACTGTGCACTCGAACGCCAAAACCTACAGCGGAAGCTGCGGTGGCTTTAGCGTGCAAGGGGCGCGAGCGCCCTGAAGCCGCCCGTGTGGCCGAGCGTCCCGATCGCGGCGCTGAGCGTTAGACGGACTTGAGCCGCGTGCCGGAATTGTTTTGTTTTGGAGAGGGGGGGATAAACCTGGAGCACAACTTGTGAGGGCGGTACGTCGTGGGCAGGTTTTAGTATTGCCTGTGGAGTGCCGCTAGAAGCGTTCGTAGTTCTTGCTTGTCTCTGTTACAAGATGAGCCGTGTCGTCCTGCGTGACGCGTAACGGGAGGACGGCGCGGTAGCGGTGCTCTGCACAAGAGCCCGTTGTGGGGTATTTTAGCTCGCGGGAAAGGGATTGGGGAACCACCTGGTGGTAATGCGAGGAGAGCAGCCCTGGCGAAATCTGAGGAGCCGAGGCCGTTGTATAAATTGGACAAGGAAGGAAAGGCTGCGGGCAAAGCGCGGTGCTGCACCCGGCCGCCCCAGTGCGGTGCCGCGGCGCGCCTCGGTGCTGCCGCCCTGTGGCGAAACCCGGGTACTGCAGCGCACGGCAAGGGGGGGCGCAGAGACGCCGATCGAGCCGCGGGGGTTCGCGGTCGGGTCTGTGCGTGCCGGTGTCCGTCCCCCCGACGGGGGTGAGGTCCCCATTGGTGTGCAAACGACACCCCTCCCTCGATGGCTCCTTAGGAGGGTTAATCCCAGTCCTCGTTCTTTTGGCAGCGGTGGGTCTGTGACCTCGCGGGAAGCCCAGGCTGCTGCACAGAGCTCGTCGGGAGCGGGAGCCGCGGAGGCGGGGGGCCTCGTCGAGCCAGAGCTGCGGCAGACGGAGGGGGGCGCGCGCGCTGCCCGGGGGCGGCGTCCGGCGGAGCCGAAGTGACCTGCGGCGGCAACGAGCGGGAGCCGCTCGGAGCTGGAGCGGCCGTTGGCCGCGCCTTCCCTGGGGAGGTGAGCGCGGGGAGCGCCCGTCCGCGCCCTTCCCGGGGGCGGCGGCGAGGCGGGGTCCCCCGGCTCTCCCGGGGCGGCCCCGCTGCCGGGGGGCGCGGGCGAGGCGGCGGCAGCGCCTCCTCGGTGCCGGGGGGCGGAGGGGAGAGAGACCTGCCGGCCGGAGCCGCGGGGCGCGCGGCCCCTCGGGCAGGGCGCTCCCGGTCTCTGGGCCGCAGGCCGGGGGCGGCAGACGGGTTCGGGTGCTCTGGCCTGCTTTTTAGCCAGCGTGGCCTTCTCCGCGCCGTGAAGAAAATCCCGCGCGGTCGATTCCGCTCGCCGCTCGGGAGATGCCGCGTCTCTGGGGCCGTGGACTGGGGAAGAACGTTTGCGAGTTGGAGGGCGCTACAAGATATTCCGCGGGGAAGCCGGAGAAGAGGCAAATTGGCTGCCAGTGGAGTTGCGTTCCTTCGGTTTAGGACGTTCAGCTTGTCCTTCCAGAGAAGGAGCAGTCGTGGGTAGGGCCGAGAGAGGCTTTTAGGCGCGTGATCGGAATTGGAGCCAAATGGCACTCGGCGTTGCCGCCGTGGGTCTTGGCTTTCAGTGGTTTCCCCGCGGCTGCCTGGTGTTTGGGAGCTCGGAGCGGGCATTTTTTTTCCCCCAAGGAGAGGCTGTGCTTGAAACAGAACTTGCTTGAAGAAGACAGACGAGGCGGGTGAGGATGCAGAGCGGGCCAATCAGATCGCTCGGGAGGGCTGGAGGGGCGGAGCGCCGATAGGCGGGGAGAATGGCAATTGATGTGCGTAGGCAGCCAATGAGGTTGCCGGGGGGGGCGGGCGTTGCGGTGTCCGTACTGCGCATGCCCAACTTGCGCAGTCCTCAGTCAGGTCCGACGCTGAGGCGGGCACCTGGGGGCGGAGCGCGGGAAGGAGCATCCAATAGGAGGACGGCGCGGCGGGGTGGAAAGCAGCCAATCAGAGCGCGCCGTCTCAATCCCGTTTGAACAGCTGCCTCCCTGGCAAACGCGTCCGTGGGGTCCCGGGGCGGGTAGCGGGAGTTAACGGGGAAACGGGGGGTCGGGGCGAGGGAGGGGAGGCTGTGGAGCGCTCATTTTGGCCTCTCCGTCCCTTTTGCCTCTCTCTCCCTCTCTCTGTGTCTCCTTGTCTTGCTCCCTGTCCCTGTCTTTCTCTGGTAAGCTGACCTGCTCTTTGCCCTTCTTTTTTTGTGGAATCACAGGCTCCTTCTGCTTGGAAAAGACACGTGCAGTTTTAAATTTGGGTTTGAATTCTAGGGTTTTTTTTCCCCCCTTAGCGTAAGTGGACGGCACGTTGTCCTGTGGCTCAGTCCCCGTTCTGTTCCGTGGAGCCTTCAGTTTAGGATGTTCAGGTAAGACAGTTTGTCCTTCCAGAACAGGAGCAGTCACCGGTAGGACCGAGAGAGGCTTTTAAGCGCGTGATCGGAACTGAAGCCAAACGGCACTTGACGTTGCCGCTGCGGGTCTTGGCTTTCAGTGGTTTCCCCGCGGCTCCCTGGTGTTGGGGAGCTCGGAGCGGGCACGTTTTTTTCCCCGAGGGGAGGCTGTGCTTAAAAAAGAACGTGTTTCCTCAGAGAAGTGCAAGTCCGTGTGCGTAAGACAGACAAAAACCCCAGCCAGCCTAGTCAAGTTCTGAGCGTGCGTCTGTCAGGCGGCTGCTTTACGTTGAGGAGCGCACGGCCGTGCAATGGTAAGGGCGAAGGGCAACGCAAGACCGAAGGCTTTTTCCTGCTGCGGGTGACCAGCCGCCCCCCTTTTCCGCGTGAAGCAGAGGAGCGCGGTTCGTTGTCGCCTTTTAAACGCGGCGGCGGCGGCGGCAAGCCGCGCGGCCGGAGGGCGGGGGGGGGGGGGGGCGGTCCCGGCAGGGCGGCGAGCCGGCGGGTGAGGATGCAGAGCGGGCCAATCAGATGGCGCGGGAGGGCTGGAGGAGCGGAGCGCTGGTTGGCTGCCTAGGCACGTCAGTTGCCTTTCTGTCTGCCAATCAGATTGCCGGGGGGGCGGGCGTCGAGTGCTGGGTACTGCGCATGCCCCAAAGAGCGAGCGCTGATAGGCGGAGAGATGCTGACTGGCGTGCCGCCCGCAGCCAATGATGTTGCCGAAGGGGCGGGCGTTGCGGCGTCCCTACTGCGCATGCCCCAGCCGCGATCGCTGATAGGCGGCGAGAGGGGTGATTGACGTGTCCCGGGGAGCCAACCGGGATGCGGCAAGGGGCGGGAGCTGCGGTCTCCCTACTGCGCATGCCCCAGCCGCGATCGCTGATAGGCGGCGAGAGGGGTGATTGACGTGTCCCGGGGAGCCAACCGGGATGCGGCAAGGGGCGGGTGCTGCGGTCTCCCTACTGCGCATGCCCAAACCGCGAGCGCTGATAGGTCCGCGGTGTCTCGGTGCCGCGCCGTGGGGGGAGACCGGGAGCGAACGGGAACGGGGGTCGGGGCGGCTGCGGAGCGCTCGCTGCGGCCGGCGCCCGGGCATCGGGAGGCGGGCGGCTCACGACCGCCCTTCGTGAGGTTTCCCGGAGGCGGCAGAAGGGCGGGGGGGAAGGAGGGGACAGCCGGGGACCTCCCGCCGCGGGCGTCTCCGGGGTGCGGCGGCTGTCGGTTCCCGCGGAGCCCGGCGGGACGGCGGGGGAGCGCGAGGGGAACGGAGCGGCGAAAGAGGCGGCAGGTGAGTGCGGCAGCGGCGAGGGTGACCGTGCCGTTGGAACGGGGGGAGCGGGAGGGGGCGGCGCGGCGCGGCGCGGTGGCGTTCGGTTCCGGTTCCGCCCCCCCCCCCCCCCACCCCCCCGCCCTTACGGCCGCGCTGGCGAAGCTGCTGGGAGGCGTGCGGTCCGGAGCCGCGTCTCCCTCCGGCGCAGCGCCCGTGCCCGGTGCGGCAGCCCCTCCGGGAGCGGCGCAGCCCCCGTCGGTCGCGGGGACGGTTACAAGCAGAGCTAAGGCGCGGTTGCGGGCGGGCTGGGTGGCGTGGCGCCGCTTCGGCGGGAGCTCGGGGCGAGCCCCGGCGGGTTCCGTGTCCTGCGGGCGCGGCTTTCGCGCCGCGGCTCTCTCTGTGCGCTTTTTTGTTTGGTCGCGTTTGTTTTTTGGGTTTTTTTTGGCGGGATTCCCGCGAAACGCGGCACGACCGCTCGCCCGGGGCTGCCGCGGCGGGTCTCAGTGGCGCCGTCCTGTGGGCAAAGCGCGGTGCTGCACCCGGCCGCCCCAACGCGGTGCCGCGGCGCGCCTCGGTGCTGCCGCCCTGTGGCGAAACGCGGGTACTGCAGCGCACGGCAAGGGGGGGGGCAGAGACGCCGATCGAGCCGCGGGGGTTCGCGGTCGGGTCTGTGCGTGCCGGTGTCCGTCCCCCCGACGGGGGTCAGGTCCCCATTGGTGTGAAAACGACATCCCTCCCTCGGTGCCTCCTTAAACGTTTAATGACGTAAATATTGCTCCTGCTAACGTTGTCGGCGTGGCTTCTTTCCTCAGTGGATCCGTCTGGCAGTCGGTGGCCCGCGGTCGCTCGGCAACAGCAGAAGCGGATTGAAGGGACCGGCCGCTGGAGGATGCCGAAGCCTCCCGGGTCAGCGGTGGGAGCAGCTTTGCGTAAAGCGAGGGGCACGTGAAGCCGGGCGTGCGGTGCCGACCGCCCAGCAGGTAAGGGAAGCTAAAGCTTTACCTCCAGGGACTTCTGCCCAGAAAGCTGAAGAAATTGCTCTCGCGTGAGCTGTAGAGTTACGCAAAGAGAAGAAGATTAGTAGCTGCGCTGATTCTAAGCAGGTTTCTTGAAGGGTGCGGGCCCTTGAAGCCGTTTGAAAAGAATAAAGTGTATTAACGGCACAAGGGAGGCAGATTAAACGTGATGCTCCGGTTGCTGGAAGCTGTGCTGTTGCTAGGAGAGTTGCCGTCACGCGTTGCAACGGGCCTCAGAAGGGAAACGCTGCTCAGGAAACTGGCAATAAATTGGCAGGCGCCGCTGTCAAACCAGCCACCGAAAGGACAGAGACCGGTACGGAAGCCGCGTCTCTGAGCCCAGGTGGCCGTGTCCTCCAGCCAACGTCAGGGAACTGTAACAAAGAGGATAAGCAATTAATAGGAGATTTACAGCCCGATCAGAATTAGGGTCCAAAGGAGCCGTCACCGGCGACGGGAGAGCAGCGGCGCCTCGCGGCGCGAGGAGCTGAAGCGCTCTGTCGAGATCGGACGAACAGGTAAGAGCGAATTTAGAAGCTCTGTGCGAACGAGGCAATGGGAAACGTGCCTAGAAAACCATCTTGATGGTGCACGCGGGGTACAGACAAGAGCAGCCGGACGAGGGAAACGTACCAGGACAACGCTGGCAAAGGGAGTTCTCCGAGCTGCCTGGAAAAGGGGGGTGTCGATACCGGCCGGCACGAACGGCTCCCTTCTCGGGTCGGCCGGAAGCGTTGCCGTGCCGGGGGGCGGCTGCCGGCCTGCGGGCCGGGGCTGCGGCTGTTTGGGGCGCTGCCCCCGCTTTGTTTTCCTCGGGGAGCCCCCCCACGCTCGGGGGCTTGTGGGACGTGCACGTGCGAATGACACGGTGTTCCCAGCTGCTCTGTTCTCTGCCTTGTTTTTTCAGACGCCGGTCCCTGTTTTCTCTTCCCGCTTTTGAAGAGAAGCTGCCGAGTCAGCGTACGCTGCGGTGAAGTTCTACAAGATGCGGCCCTCAGGAACCGGTTGCTGTGGGGTTGCTCGTGCGTCCAGCTTTTGGTGTCGGTTGTTCCGGCGCTCCGTCGCGGTGTCGAGCCGGCCCCGTACGTAGCGGTGAGGCGTACCGCAGTTCGGTTTGATTCTCGGATAGGCCTCGGCTCTGACTGTGCACTCGAACGCCAAAACCTACAGCGGAAGCTGCGGTGGCTTTAGCGTGCAAGGGGCGCGAGCGCCCTGAAGCCGCCCGTGTGGCCGAGCGTCCCGATCGCGGCGCTGAGCGTTAGGCGGACTTGAGCCGCGTGCCGGAATTGTTTTGTTTTGGAGAGGGGGGGATAAACCTGGAGCACAACTTGTGAGGGCGGTACGTCGTGGGCAGGTTTTAGTATTGCCTGTGGAGTGCCGCTAGAAGCGTTCGTAGTTCTTGCTTGTCTCTGTTACAAGGTGAGCCGTGTCGTCCTGCGTGACGCGTAACGGGAGGACGGCGCGGTAGCGGTGCTCTGCACAAGAGCCCGTTGGGCGGTATTTTAGCTCGCGGGAAAGGGATTGGGGAACCACCTGGTGGTAATGCGAGGAGAGCAGCCCTGGCGAAATCTGAGGAGCCGAGGCCGTTGTATAAATTGGACAAGGAAGGAAAGGCTGCGGGCAAAGCGCGGTGCTGCACCCGGCCGCCCCAGTGCGGTGCCGCGGCGCGCCTCGGTGCTGCCGCCCTGTGGCGAAACCCGGGTACTGCAGCGCACGGCAAGGGGGGGCGCAGAGACGCCGATCGAGCCGCGGGGGTTCGCGGTCGGGTCTGTGCGTGCCGGTGTCCGTCCCCCCGACGGGGGTGAGGTCCCCATTGGTGTGCAAACGACACCCCTCCCTCGATGGCTCCTTAGGAGGGTTAATCCCAGTCCTCGTTCTTTTGGCAGCGGTGGGTCTGTGACCTCGCGGGAAGCCCAGGCTGCTGCACAGAGCTCGTCGGGAGCGGGAGCCGCGGAGGCGGGGGGCCTCGTCGAGCCAGAGCTGCGGCAGACGGAGGGGGGCGCGCGCGCTGCCCGGGGGCGGCGTCCGGCGGAGCCGAAGTGACCTGCGGCGGCAACGAGCGGGAGCCGCTCGGAGCTGGAGCGGCCGTTGGCCGCGCCTTCCCTGGGGAGGTGAGCGCGGGGAGCGCCCGTCCGCGCCCTTCCCGGGGGCGGCGGCGAGGCGGGGTCCCCCGGCTCTCCCGGGGCGGCCCCGCTGCCGGGGGGCGCGGGCGAGGCGGCGGCAGCGCCTCCTCGGTGCCGGGGGGCGGAGGGGAGAGAGACCTGCCGGCCGGAGCCGCGGGGCGCGCGGCCCCTCGGGCAGGGCGCTCCCGGTCTCTGGGCCGCAGGCCGGGGGCGGCAGACGGGTTCGGGTGCTCTGGCCTGCTTTTTAGCCAGCGTGGCCTTCTCCGCGCCGTGAAGAAAATCCCGCGCGGTCGATTCCGCTCGCCGCTCGGGAGATGCCGCGTCTCTGGGGCCGTGGACTGGGGAAGAACGTTTGCGAGTTGGAGGGCGCTACAAGATATTCCGCGGGGAAGCCGGAGAAGAGGCAAATTGGCTGCCAGTGGAGTTGCGTTCCTTCGGTTTAGGACGTTCAGCTTGTCCTTCCAGAGAAGGAGCAGTCGTGGGTAGGGCCGAGAGAGGCTTTTAGGCGCGTGATCGGAATTGGAGCCAAATGGCACTCGGCGTTGCCGCCGTGGGTCTTGGCTTTCAGTGGTTTCCCCGCGGCTGCCTGGTGTTTGGGAGCTCGGAGCGGGCATTTTTTTTCCCCCAAGGAGAGGCTGTGCTTGAAACAGAACTTGCTTGAAGAAGACAGACGAGGCGGGTGAGGATGCAGAGCGGGCCAATCAGATCGCTCGGGAGGGCTGGAGGGGCGGAGCGCCGATAGGCGGGGAGAATGGCAATTGATGTGCGTAGGCAGCCAATGAGGTTGCCGGGGGGGCGGGCGTTGCGGTGTCCGTACTGCGCATGCCCAACTTGCGCAGTCCTCAGTCAGGTCCGACGCTGAGGCGGGCACCTGGGGGCGGAGCGCGGGAAGGAGCATCCAATAGGAGGACGGCGCGGCGGGGTGGAAAGCAGCCAATCAGAGCGCGCCGTCTCAATCCCGTTTGAACAGCTGCCTCCCTGGCAAACGCGTCCGTGGGGTCCCGGGGCGGGTAGCGGGAGTTAACGGGGAAACGGGGGGTCGGGGCGAGGGAGGGGAGGCTGTGGAGCGCTCATTTTGGCCTCTCCGTCCCTTTTGCCTCTCTCTCCCTCTCTCTGTGTCTCCTTGTCTTGCTCCCTGTCCCTGTCTTTCTCTGGTAAGCTGACCTGCTCTTTGCCCTTCTTTTTTTGTGGAATCACAGGCTCCTTCTGCTTGGAAAAGACACGTGCAGTTTTAAATTTGGGTTTGAATTCTAGGGTTTTTTTTCCCCCCTTAGCGTAAGTGGACGGCACGTTGTCCTGTGGCTCAGTCCCCGTTCTGTTCCGTGGAGCCTTCAGTTTAGGATGTTCAGGTAAGACAGTTTGTCCTTCCAGAACAGGAGCAGTCACCGGTAGGACCGAGAGAGGCTTTTAAGCGCGTGATCGGAACTGAAGCCAAACGGCACTTGACGTTGCCGCTGCGGGTCTTGGCTTTCAGTGGTTTCCCCGCGGCTCCCTGGTGTTGGGGAGCTCGGAGCGGGCACGTTTTTTTCCCCGAGGGGAGGCTGTGCTTAAAAAAGAACGTGTTTCCTCAGAGAAGTGCAAGTCCGTGTGCGTAAGACAGACAAAAACCCCAGCCAGCCTAGTCAAGTTCTGAGCGTGCGTCTGTCAGGCGGCTGCTTTACGTTGAGGAGCGCACGGCCGTGCAATGGTAAGGGCGAAGGGCAACGCAAGACCGAAGGCTTTTTCCTGCTGCGGGTGACCAGCCGCCCCCCTTTTCCGCGTGAAGCAGAGGAGCGCGGTTCGTTGTCGCCTTTTAAACGCGGCGGCGGCGGCGGCAAGCCGCGCGGCCGGAGGGCGGGGGGGGGGGGGGGCGGTCCCGGCAGGGCGGCGAGCCGGCGGGTGAGGATGCAGAGCGGGCCAATCAGATGGCGCGGGAGGGCTGGAGGAGCGGAGCGCTGGTTGGCTGCCTAGGCACGTCAGTTGCCTTTCTGTCTGCCAATCAGATTGCCGGGGGGGCGGGCGTCGAGTGCTGGGTACTGCGCATGCCCCAAAGAGCGAGCGCTGATAGGCGGAGAGATGCTGACTGGCGTGCCGCCCGCAGCCAATGATGTTGCCGAAGGGGCGGGCGTTGCGGCGTCCCTACTGCGCATGCCCCAGCCGCGATCGCTGATAGGCGGCGAGAGGGGTGATTGACGTGTCCCGGGGAGCCAACCGGGATGCGGCAAGGGGCGGGAGCTGCGGTCTCCCTACTGCGCATGCCCCAGCCGCGATCGCTGATAGGCGGCGAGAGGGGTGATTGACGTGTCCCGGGGAGCCAACCGGGATGCGGCAAGGGGCGGGTGCTGCGGTCTCCCTACTGCGCATGCCCAAACCGCGAGCGCTGATAGGTCCGCGGTGTCTCGGTGCCGCGCCGTGGGGGGAGACCGGGAGCGAACGGGAACGGGGGTCGGGGCGGCTGCGGAGCGCTCGCTGCGGCCGGCGCCCGGGCATCGGGAGGCGGGCGGCTCACGACCGCCCTTCGTGAGGTTTCCCGGAGGCGGCAGAAGGGCGGGGGGGAAGGAGGGGACAGCCGGGGACCTCCCGCCGCGGGCGTCTCCGGGGTGCGGCGGCTGTCGGTTCCCGCGGAGCCCGGCGGGACGGCGGGGGAGCGCGAGGGGAACGGAGCGGCGAAAGAGGCGGCAGGTGAGTGCGGCAGCGGCGAGGGTGACCGTGCCGTTGGAACGGGGGGAGCGGGAGGGGGCGGCGCGGCGCGGCGCGGTGGCGTTCGGTTCCGGTTCCGCCCCCCCCCCCCCCACCCCCCCGCCCTTACGGCCGCGCTGGCGAAGCTGCTGGGAGGCGTGCGGTCCGGAGCCGCGTCTCCCTCCGGCGCAGCGCCCGTGCCCGGTGCGGCAGCCCCTCCGGGAGCGGCGCAGCCCCCGTCGGTCGCGGGGACGGTTACAAGCAGAGCTAAGGCGCGGTTGCGGGCGGGCTGGGTGGCGTGGCGCCGCTTCGGCGGGAGCTCGGGGCGAGCCCCGGCGGGTTCCGTGTCCTGCGGGCGCGGCTTTCGCGCCGCGGCTCTCTCTGTGCGCTTTTTTGTTTGGTCGCGTTTGTTTTTTGGGTTTTTTTTGGCGGGATTCCCGCGAAACGCGGCACGACCGCTCGCCCGGGGCTGCCGCGGCGGGTCTCAGTGGCGCCGTCCTGTGGGCAAAGCGCGGTGCTGCACCCGGCCGCCCCAACGCGGTGCCGCGGCGCGCCTCGGTGCTGCCGCCCTGTGGCGAAACGCGGGTACTGCAGCGCACGGCAAGGGGGGGGGCAGAGACGCCGATCGAGCCGCGGGGGTTCGCGGTCGGGTCTGTGCGTGCCGGTGTCCGTCCCCCCGACGGGGGTCAGGTCCCCATTGGTGTGAAAACGACATCCCTCCCTCGGTGCCTCCTTAAACGTTTAATGACGTAAATATTGCTCCTGCTAACGTTGTCGGCGTGGCTTCTTTCCTCAGTGGATCCGTCTGGCAGTCGGTGGCCCGCGGTCGCTCGGCAACAGCAGAAGCGGATTGAAGGGACCGGCCGCTGGAGGATGCCGAAGCCTCCCGGGTCAGCGGTGGGAGCAGCTTTGCGTAAAGCGAGGGGCACGTGAAGCCGGGCGTGCGGTGCCGACCGCCCAGCAGGTAAGGGAAGCTAAAGCTTTACCTCCAGGGACTTCTGCCCAGAAAGCTGAAGAAATTGCTCTCGCGTGAGCTGTAGAGTTACGCAAAGAGAAGAAGATTAGTAGCTGCGCTGATTCTAAGCAGGTTTCTTGAAGGGTGCGGGCCCTTGAAGCCGTTTGAAAAGAATAAAGTGTATTAACGGCACAAGGGAGGCAGATTAAACGTGATGCTCCGGTTGCTGGAAGCTGTGCTGTTGCTAGGAGAGTTGCCGTCACGCGTTGCAACGGGCCTCAGAAGGGAAACGCTGCTCAGGAAACTGGCAATAAATTGGCAGGCGCCGCTGTCAAACCAGCCACCGAAAGGACAGAGACCGGTACGGAAGCCGCGTCTCTGAGCCCAGGTGGCCGTGTCCTCCAGCCAACGTCAGGGAACTGTAACAAAGAGGATAAGCAATTAATAGGAGATTTACAGCCCGATCAGAATTAGGGTCCAAAGGAGCCGTCACCGGCGACGGGAGAGCAGCGGCGCCTCGCGGCGCGAGGAGCTGAAGCGCTCTGTCGAGATCGGACGAACAGGTAAGAGCGAATTTAGAAGCTCTGTGCGAACGAGGCAATGGGAAACGTGCCTAGAAAACCATCTTGATGGTGCACGCGGGGTACAGACAAGAGCAGCCGGACGAGGGAAACGTACCAGGACAACGCTGGCAAAGGGAGTTCTCCGAGCTGCCTGGAAAAGGGGGGTGTCGATACCGGCCGGCACGAACGGCTCCCTTCTCGGGTCGGCCGGAAGCGTTGCCGTGCCGGGGGGCGGCTGCCGGCCTGCGGGCCGGGGCTGCGGCTGTTTGGGGCGCTGCCCCCGCTTTGTTTTCCTCGGGGAGCCCCCCCACGCTCGGGGGCTTGTGGGACGTGCACGTGCGAATGACACGGTGTTCCCAGCTGCTCTGTTCTCTGCCTTGTTTTTTCAGACGCCGGTCCCTGTTTTCTCTTCCCGCTTTTGAAGAGAAGCTGCCGAGTCAGCGTACGCTGCGGTGAAGTTCTACAAGATGCGGCCCTCAGGAACCGGTTGCTGTGGGGTTGCTCGTGCGTCCAGCTTTTGGTGTCGGTTGTTCCGGCGCTCCGTCGCGGTGTCGAGCCGGCCCCGTACGTAGCGGTGAGGCGTACCGCAGTTCGGTTTGATTCTCGGATAGGCCTCGGCTCTGACTGTGCACTCGAACGCCAAAACCTACAGCGGAAGCTGCGGTGGCTTTAGCGTGCAAGGGGCGCGAGCGCCCTGAAGCCGCCCGTGTGGCCGAGCGTCCCGATCGCGGCGCTGAGCGTTAGGCGGACTTGAGCCGCGTGCCGGAATTGTTTTGTTTTGGAGAGGGGGGGATAAACCTGGAGCACAACTTGTGAGGGCGGTACGTCGTGGGCAGGTTTTAGTATTGCCTGTGGAGTGCCGCTAGAAGCGTTCGTAGTTCTTGCTTGTCTCTGTTACAAGGTGAGCCGTGTCGTCCTGCGTGACGCGTAACGGGAGGACGGCGCGGTAGCGGTGCTCTGCACAAGAGCCCGTTGGGCGGTATTTTAGCTCGCGGGAAAGGGATTGGGGAACCACCTGGTGGTAATGCGAGGAGAGCAGCCCTGGCGAAATCTGAGGAGCCGAGGCCGTTGTATAAATTGGACAAGGAAGGAAAGGCTGCGGGCAAAGCGCGGTGCTGCACCCGGCCGCCCCAGTGCGGTGCCGCGGCGCGCCTCGGTGCTGCCGCCCTGTGGCGAAACCCGGGTACTGCAGCGCACGGCAAGGGGGGGCGCAGAGACGCCGATCGAGCCGCGGGGGTTCGCGGTCGGGTCTGTGCGTGCCGGTGTCCGTCCCCCCGACGGGGGTGAGGTCCCCATTGGTGTGCAAACGACACCCCTCCCTCGATGGCTCCTTAGGAGGGTTAATCCCAGTCCTCGTTCTTTTGGCAGCGGTGGGTCTGTGACCTCGCGGGAAGCCCAGGCTGCTGCACAGAGCTCGTCGGGAGCGGGAGCCGCGGAGGCGGGGGGCCTCGTCGAGCCAGAGCTGCGGCAGACGGAGGGGGGCGCGCGCGCTGCCCGGGGGCGGCGTCCGGCGGAGCCGAAGTGACCTGCGGCGGCAACGAGCGGGAGCCGCTCGGAGCTGGAGCGGCCGTTGGCCGCGCCTTCCCTGGGGAGGTGAGCGCGGGGAGCGCCCGTCCGCGCCCTTCCCGGGGGCGGCGGCGAGGCGGGGTCCCCCGGCTCTCCCGGGGCGGCCCCGCTGCCGGGGGGCGCGGGCGAGGCGGCGGCAGCGCCTCCTCGGTGCCGGGGGGCGGAGGGGAGAGAGACCTGCCGGCCGGAGCCGCGGGGCGCGCGGCCCCTCGGGCAGGGCGCTCCCGGTCTCTGGGCCGCAGGCCGGGGGCGGCAGACGGGTTCGGGTGCTCTGGCCTGCTTTTTAGCCAGCGTGGCCTTCTCCGCGCCGTGAAGAAAATCCCGCGCGGTCGATTCCGCTCGCCGCTCGGGAGATGCCGCGTCTCTGGGGCCGTGGACTGGGGAAGAACGTTTGCGAGTTGGAGGGCGCTACAAGATATTCCGCGGGGAAGCCGGAGAAGAGGCAAATTGGCTGCCAGTGGAGTTGCGTTCCTTCGGTTTAGGACGTTCAGCTTGTCCTTCCAGAGAAGGAGCAGTCGTGGGTAGGGCCGAGAGAGGCTTTTAGGCGCGTGATCGGAATTGGAGCCAAATGGCACTCGGCGTTGCCGCCGTGGGTCTTGGCTTTCAGTGGTTTCCCCGCGGCTGCCTGGTGTTTGGGAGCTCGGAGCGGGCATTTTTTTTCCCCCAAGGAGAGGCTGTGCTTGAAACAGAACTTGCTTGAAGAAGACAGACGAGGCGGGTGAGGATGCAGAGCGGGCCAATCAGATCGCTCGGTAGGGCTGGAGGGGCGGAGCGCCGATAGGCGGGGAGAATGGCAATTGATGTGCGTAGGCAGCCAATGAGGTTGCCGGGGGGGCGGGCGTTGCGGTGTCCGTACTGCGCATGCCCAACTTGCGCAGTCCTCAGTCAGGTCCGACGCTGAGGCGGGCACCTGGGGGCGGAGCGCGGGAAGGAGCATCCAATAGGAGGACGGCGCGGCGGGGTGGAAAGCAGCCAATCAGAGCGCGCCGTCTCAATCCCGTTTGAACAGCTGCCTCCCTGGCAAACGCGTCCGTGGGGTCCCGGGGCGGGTAGCGGGAGTTAACGGGGAAACGGGGGGTCGGGGCGAGGGAGGGGAGGCTGTGGAGCGCTCATTTTGGCCTCTCCGTCCCTTTTGCCTCTCTCTCCCTCTCTCTGTGTCTCCTTGTCTTGCTCCCTGTCCCTGTCTTTCTCTGGTAAGCTGACCTGCTCTTTGCCCTTCTTTTTTTGTGGAATCACAGGCTCCTTCTGCTTGGAAAAGACACGTGCAGTTTTAAATTTGGGTTTGAATTCTAGGGTTTTTTTTCCCCCCTTAGCGTAAGTGGACGGCACGTTGTCCTGTGGCTCAGTCCCCGTTCTGTTCCGTGGAGCCTTCAGTTTAGGATGTTCAGGTAAGACAGTTTGTCCTTCCAGAACAGGAGCAGTCACCGGTAGGACCGAGAGAGGCTTTTAAGCGCGTGATCGGAACTGAAGCCAAACGGCACTTGACGTTGCCGCTGCGGGTCTTGGCTTTCAGTGGTTTCCCCGCGGCTCCCTGGTGTTGGGGAGCTCGGAGCGGGCACGTTTTTTTCCCCGAGGGGAGGCTGTGCTTAAAAAAGAACGTGTTTCCTCAGAGAAGTGCAAGTCCGTGTGCGTAAGACAGACAAAAACCCCAGCCAGCCTAGTCAAGTTCTGAGCGTGCGTCTGTCAGGCGGCTGCTTTACGTTGAGGAGCGCACGGCCGTGCAATGGTAAGGGCGAAGGGCAACGCAAGACCGAAGGCTTTTTCCTGCTGCGGGTGACCAGCCGCCCCCCTTTTCCGCGTGAAGCAGAGGAGCGCGGTTCGTTGTCGCCTTTTAAACGCGGCGGCGGCGGCGGCAAGCCGCGCGGCCGGAGGGCGGGGGGGGGGGGGGGCGGTCCCGGCAGGGCGGCGAGCCGGCGGGTGAGGATGCAGAGCGGGCCAATCAGATGGCGCGGGAGGGCTGGAGGAGCGGAGCGCTGGTTGGCTGCCTAGGCACGTCAGTTGCCTTTCTGTCTGCCAATCAGATTGCCGGGGGGGCGGGCGTCGAGTGCTGGGTACTGCGCATGCCCCAAAGAGCGAGCGCTGATAGGCGGAGAGATGCTGACTGGCGTGCCGCCCGCAGCCAATGATGTTGCCGAAGGGGCGGGCGTTGCGGCGTCCCTACTGCGCATGCCCCAGCCGCGATCGCTGATAGGCGGCGAGAGGGGTGATTGACGTGTCCCGGGGAGCCAACCGGGATGCGGCAAGGGGCGGGAGCTGCGGTCTCCCTACTGCGCATGCCCCAGCCGCGATCGCTGATAGGCGGCGAGAGGGGTGATTGACGTGTCCCGGGGAGCCAACCGGGATGCGGCAAGGGGCGGGTGCTGCGGTCTCCCTACTGCGCATGCCCAAACCGCGAGCGCTGATAGGTCCGCGGTGTCTCGGTGCCGCGCCGTGGGGGGAGACCGGGAGCGAACGGGAACGGGGGTCGGGGCGGCTGCGGAGCGCTCGCTGCGGCCGGCGCCCGGGCATCGGGAGGCGGGCGGCTCACGACCGCCCTTCGTGAGGTTTCCCGGAGGCGGCAGAAGGGCGGGGGGGAAGGAGGGGACAGCCGGGGACCTCCCGCCGCGGGCGTCTCCGGGGTGCGGCGGCTGTCGGTTCCCGCGGAGCCCGGCGGGACGGCGGGGGAGCGCGAGGGGAACGGAGCGGCGAAAGAGGCGGCAGGTGAGTGCGGCAGCGGCGAGGGTGACCGTGCCGTTGGAACGGGGGGAGCGGGAGGGGGCGGCGCGGCGCGGCGCGGTGGCGTTCGGTTCCGGTTCCGCCCCCCCCCCCCCCCACCCCCCCGCCCTTACGGCCGCGCTGGCGAAGCTGCTGGGAGGCGTGCGGTCCGGAGCCGCGTCTCCCTCCGGCGCAGCGCCCGTGCCCGGTGCGGCAGCCCCTCCGGGAGCGGCGCAGCCCCCGTCGGTCGCGGGGACGGTTACAAGCAGAGCTAAGGCGCGGTTGCGGGCGGGCTGGGTGGCGTGGCGCCGCTTCGGCGGGAGCTCGGGGCGAGCCCCGGCGGGTTCCGTGTCCTGCGGGCGCGGCTTTCGCGCCGCGGCTCTCTCTGTGCGCTTTTTTGTTTGGTCGCGTTTGCTTTTTGGGTTTTTTTTGGCGGGATTCCCGCGAAACGCGGCACGACCGCTCGCCCGGGGCTGCCGCGGCGGGTCTCAGTGGCGCCGTCCTGTGGGCAAAGCGCGGTGCTGCACCCGGCCGCCCCAACGCGGTGCCGCGGCGCGCCTCGGTGCTGCCGCCCTGTGGCGAAACGCGGGTACTGCAGCGCACGGCAAGGGGGGGGGCAGAGACGCCGATCGAGCCGCGGGGGTTCGCGGTCGGGTCTGTGCGTGCCGGTGTCCGTCCCCCCGACGGGGGTCAGGTCCCCATTGGTGTGAAAACGACATCCCTCCCTCGGTGCCTCCTTAAACGTTTAATGACGTAAATATTGCTCCTGCTAACGTTGTCGGCGTGGCTTCTTTCCTCAGTGGATCCGTCTGGCAGTCGGTGGCCCGCGGTCGCTCGGCAACAGCAGAAGCGGATTGAAGGGACCGGCCGCTGGAGGATGCCGAAGCCTCCCGGGTCAGCGGTGGGAGCAGCTTTGCGTAAAGCGAGGGGCACGTGAAGCCGGGCGTGCGGTGCCGACCGCCCAGCAGGTAAGGGAAGCTAAAGCTTTACCTCCAGGGACTTCTGCCCAGAAAGCTGAAGAAATTGCTCTCGCGTGAGCTGTAGAGTTACGCAAAGAGAAGAAGATTAGTAGCTGCGCTGATTCTAAGCAGGTTTCTTGAAGGGTGCGGGCCCTTGAAGCCGTTTGAAAAGAATAAAGTGTATTAACGGCACAAGGGAGGCAGATTAAACGTGATGCTCCGGTTGCTGGAAGCTGTGCTGTTGCTAGGAGAGTTGCCGTCACGCGTTGCAACGGGCCTCAGAAGGGAAACGCTGCTCAGGAAACTGGCAATAAATTGGCAGGCGCCGCTGTCAAACCAGCCACCGAAAGGACAGAGACCGGTACGGAAGCCGCGTCTCTGAGCCCAGGTGGCCGTGTCCTCCAGCCAACGTCAGGGAACTGTAACAAAGAGGATAAGCAATTAATAGGAGATTTACAGCCCGATCAGAATTAGGGTCCAAAGGAGCCGTCACCGGCGACGGGAGAGCAGCGGCGCCTCGCGGCGCGAGGAGCTGAAGCGCTCTGTCGAGATCGGACGAACAGGTAAGAGCGAATTTAGAAGCTCTGTGCGAACGAGGCAATGGGAAACGTGCCTAGAAAACCATCTTGATGGTGCACGCGGGGTACAGACAAGAGCAGCCGGACGAGGGAAACGTACCAGGACGACGCTGGCAAAGGGAGTTCTCCGAGCTGCCTGGAAAAGGGGGGTGTCGATACCGGCCGGCACGAACGGCTCCCTTCTCGGGTCGGCCGGAAGCGTTGCCGTGCCGGGGGGCGGCTGCCGGCCTGCGGGCCGGGGCTGCGGCTGTTTGGGGCGCTGCCCCCGCTTTGTTTTCCTCGGGGAGCCCCCCCACGCTCGGGGGCTTGTGGGACGTGCACGTGCGAATGACACGGTGTTCCCAGCTGCTCTGTTCTCTGCCTTGTTTTTTCAGACGCCGGTCCCTGTTTTCTCTTCCCGCTTTTGAAGAGAAGCTGCCGAGTCAGCGTACGCTGCGGTGAAGTTCTACAAGATGCGGCCCTCAGGAACCGGTTGCTGTGGGGTTGCTCGTGCGGCCAGCTTTTGGTGTCGGTTGTTCCGGCGCTCCGTCGCGGTGTTGAGCCGGCCCCGTACGTAGCGGTGAGGCGTACCGCAGTTCGGTTTGATTCTCGGATAGGCCTCGGCTCTGACTGTGCACTCGAACGCCAAAACCTACAGCGGAAGCTGCGGTGGCTTTAGCGTGCAAGGGGCGCGAGCGCCCTGAAGCCGCCCGTGTGGCCGAGCGTCCCGATCGCGGCGCTGAGCGTTAGGCGGACTTGAGCCGCGTGCCGGAATTGTTTTGTTTTGGAGAGGGGGGGATAAACCTGGAGCACAACTTGTGAGGGCGGTACGTCGTGGGCAGGTTTTAGTATTGCCTGTGGAGTGCCGCTAGAAGCGTTCGTAGTTCTTGCTTGTCTCTGTTACAAGGTGAGCCGTGTCGTCCTGCGTGACGCGTAACGGGAGGACGGCGCGGTAGCGGTGCTCTGCACAAGAGCCCGTTGGGCGGTATTTTAGCTCGCGGGAAAGGGATTGGGGAACCACCTGGTGGTAATGCGAGGAGAGCAGCCCTGGCGAAATCTGAGGAGCCGAGGCCGTTGTATAAATTGGACAAGGAAGGAAAGGCTGCGGGCAAAGCGCGGTGCTGCACCCGGCCGCCCCAGTGCGGTGCCGCGGCGCGCCTCGGTGCTGCCGCCCTGTGGCGAAACCCGGGTACTGCAGCGCACGGCAAGGGGGGGCGCAGAGACGCCGATCGAGCCGCGGGGGTTCGCGGTCGGGTCTGTGCGTGCCGGTGTCCGTCCCCCCGACGGGGGTGAGGTCCCCATTGGTGTGCAAACGACACCCCTCCCTCGATGGCTCCTTAGGAGGGTTAATCCCAGTCCTCGTTCTTTTGGCAGCGGTGGGTCTGTGACCTCGCGGGAAGCCCAGGCTGCTGCACAGAGCTCGTCGGGAGCGGGAGCCGCGGAGGCGGGGGGCCTCGTCGAGCCAGAGCTGCGGCAGACGGAGGGGGGCGCGCGCGCTGCCCGGGGGCGGCGTCCGGCGGAGCCGAAGTGACCTGCGGCGGCAACGAGCGGGAGCCGCTCGGAGCTGGAGCGGCCGTTGGCCGCGCCTTCCCTGGGGAGGTGAGCGCGGGGAGCGCCCGTCCGCGCCCTTCCCGGGGGCGGCGGCGAGGCGGGGTCCCCCGGCTCTCCCGGGGCGGCCCCGCTGCCGGGGGGCGCGGGCGAGGCGGCGGCAGCGCCTCCTCGGTGCCGGGGGGCGGAGGGGAGAGAGACCTGCCGGCCGGAGCCGCGGGGCGCGCGGCCCCTCGGGCAGGGCGCTCCCGGTCTCTGGGCCGCAGGCCGGGGGCGGCAGACGGGTTCGGGTGCTCTGGCCTGCTTTTTAGCCAGCGTGGCCTTCTCCGCGCCGTGAAGAAAATCCCGCGCGGTCGATTCCGCTCGCCGCTCGGGAGATGCCGCGTCTCTGGGGCCGTGGACTGGGGAAGAACGTTTGCGAGTTGGAGGGCGCTACAAGATATTCCGCGGGGAAGCCGGAGAAGAGGCAAATTGGCTGCCAGTGGAGTTGCGTTCCTTCGGTTTAGGACGTTCAGCTTGTCCTTCCAGAGAAGGAGCAGTCGTGGGTAGGGCCGAGAGAGGCTTTTAGGCGCGTGATCGGAATTGGAGCCAAATGGCACTCGGCGTTGCCGCCGTGGGTCTTGGCTTTCAGTGGTTTCCCCGCGGCTGCCTGGTGTTTGGGAGCTCGGAGCGGGCATTTTTTTTCCCCCAAGGAGAGGCTGTGCTTGAAACAGAACTTGCTTGAAGAAGACAGACGAGGCGGGTGAGGATGCAGAGCGGGCCAATCAGATCGCTCGGGAGGGCTGGAGGGGCGGAGCGCCGATAGGCGGGGAGAATGGCAATTGATGTGCGTAGGCAGCCAATGAGGTTGCCGGGGGGGCGGGCGTTGCGGTGTCCGTACTGCGCATGCCCAACTTGCGCAGTCCTCAGTCAGGTCCGACGCTGAGGCGGGCACCTGGGGGCGGAGCGCGGGAAGGAGCATCCAATAGGAGGACGGCGCGGCGGGGTGGAAAGCAGCCAATCAGAGCGCGCCGTCTCAATCCCGTTTGAACAGCTGCCTCCCTGGCAAACGCGTCCGTGGGGTCCCGGGGCGGGTAGCGGGAGTTAACGGGGAAACGGGGGGTCGGGGCGAGGGAGGGGAGGCTGTGGAGCGCTCATTTTGGCCTCTCCGTCCCTTTTGCCTCTCTCTCCCTCTCTCTGTGTCTCCTTGTCTTGCTCCCTGTCCCTGTCTTTCTCTGGTAAGCTGACCTGCTCTTTGCCCTTCTTTTTTTGTGGAATCACAGGCTCCTTCTGCTTGGAAAAGACACGTGCAGTTTTAAATTTGGGTTTGAATTCTAGGGTTTTTTTTCCCCCCTTAGCGTAAGTGGACGGCACGTTGTCCTGTGGCTCAGTCCCCGTTCTGTTCCGTGGAGCCTTCAGTTTAGGATGTTCAGGTAAGACAGTTTGTCCTTCCAGAACAGGAGCAGTCACCGGTAGGACCGAGAGAGGCTTTTAAGCGCGTGATCGGAACTGAAGCCAAACGGCACTTGACGTTGCCGCTGCGGGTCTTGGCTTTCAGTGGTTTCCCCGCGGCTCCCTGGTGTTGGGGAGCTCGGAGCGGGCACGTTTTTTTCCCCGAGGGGAGGCTGTGCTTAAAAAAGAACGTGTTTCCTCAGAGAAGTGCAAGTCCGTGTGCGTAAGACAGACAAAAACCCCAGCCAGCCTAGTCAAGTTCTGAGCGTGCGTCTGTCAGGCGGCTGCTTTACGTTGAGGAGCGCACGGCCGTGCAATGGTAAGGGCGAAGGGCAACGCAAGACCGAAGGCTTTTTCCTGCTGCGGGTGACCAGCCGCCCCCCTTTTCCGCGTGAAGCAGAGGAGCGCGGTTCGTTGTCGCCTTTTAAACGCGGCGGCGGCGGCAAGCCGCGCGGCCGGAGGGCGGGGGGGGGGGGGGGCGGTCCCGGCAGGGCGGCGAGCCGGCGGGTGAGGATGCAGAGCGGGCCAATCAGATGGCGCGGGAGGGCTGGAGGGCTGGAGGAGCGGAGCGCTGGTTGGCTGCCTAGGCACGTCAGTTGCCTTTCTGTCTGCCAATCAGATTGCCGGGGGGGCGGGCGTCGAGTGCTGGGTACTGCGCATGCCCCAAAGAGCGAGCGCTGATAGGCGGAGAGATGCTGACTGGCGTGCCGCCCGCAGCCAATGATGTTGCCGAAGGGGCGGGCGTTGCGGCGTCCCTACTGCGCATGCCCCAGCCGCGATCGCTGATAGGCGGCGAGAGGGGTGATTGACGTGTCCCGGGGAGCCAACCGGGATGCGGCAAGGGGCGGGAGCTGCGGTCTCCCTACTGCGCATGCCCCAGCCGCGATCGCTGATAGGCGGCGAGAGGGGTGATTGACGTGTCCCGGGGAGCCAACCGGGATGCGGCAAGGGGCGGGAGCTGCGGTCTCCCTACTGCGCATGCCCCAGCCGCGATCGCTGATAGGCGGCGAGAGGGGTGATTGACGTGTCCCGGGGAGCCAACCGGGATGCGGCAAGGGGCGGGTGCTGCGGTCTCCCTACTGCGCATGCCCAAACCGCGAGCGCTGATAGGTCCGCGGTGTCTCGGTGCCGCGCCGTGGGGGGAGACCGGGAGCGAACGGGAACGGGGGTCGGGGCGGCTGCGGAGCGCTCGCTGCGGCCGGCGCCCGGGCATCGGGAGGCGGGCGGCTCAGGACCGCCCTTCGTGAGGTTTCCCGGAGGCGGCAGAAGGGCGGGGGGGAAGGAGGGGACAGCCGGGGACCTCCCGCCGCGGGCGTCTCCGGGGTGCGGCGGCTGTCGGTTCCCGCGGAGCCCGGCGGGACGGCGGGGGAGCGCGAGGGGAACGGAGCGGCGAAAGAGGCGGCAGGTGAGTGCGGCAGCGGCGAGGGCGACCGTGCCGTTGGAACGGGGGGAGCGGGAGGGGGCGGCGCGGCGCGGCGCGGTGGCGTTCGGTTCCGGTTCCGCCCCCCCCCCCCCACCCCCCCGCCCTTACGGCCGCGCTGGCGAAGCTGCTGGGAGGCGTGCGGTCCGGAGCCGCGTCTCCCTCCGGCGCAGCGCCCGTGCCCGGTGCGGCAGCCCCTCCGGGAGCGGCGCAGCCCCCGTCGGTCGCGGGGACGGTTACAAGCAGAGCTAAGGCGCGGTTGCGGGCGGGCTGGGTGGCGTGGCGCCGCTTCGGCGGGAGCTCGGGGCGAGCCCCGGCGGGTTCCGTGTCCTGCGGGCGCGGCTTTCGCGCCGCGGCTCTCTCTGTGCGCTTTTTTGTTTGGTCGCGTTTGTTTTTTGGGTTTTTTTTGGCGGGATTCCCGCGAAACGCGGCACGACCGCTCGCCCGGGGCTGCCGCGGCGGGTCTCAGTGGCGCCGTCCTGTGGGCAAAGCGCGGTGCTGCACCCGGCCGCCCCAACGCGGTGCCGCGGCGCGCCTCGGTGCTGCCGCCCTGTGGCGAAACTCGGGTACTGCAGCGCACGGCAAGGGGGGGGGCAGAGACGCCGATCGAGCCGCGGGGGTTCGCGGTCGGGTCTGTGCGTGCCGGTGTCCGTCCCCCCGACGGGGGTCAGGTCCCCATTGGTGTGAAAACGACATCCCTCCCTCGGTGCCTCCTTAAACGTTTAATGACGTAAATATTGCTCCTGCTAACGTTGTCGGCGCGGCTTCTTTCCTCAGTGGATCCGTCTGGCAGTCGGTGGCCCGCGGTCGCTCGGCAACAGCAGAAGCGGATTGAAGGGACCGGCCGCTGGAGGATGCCGAAGCCTCCCGGGTCAGCGGTGGGAGCAGCTTTGCGTAAAGCGAGGGGCACGTGAAGCCGGGCGTGCGGTGCCGACCGCCCAGCAGGTAAGGGAAGCTAAAGCTTTACCTCCAGGGACTTCTGCCCAGAAAGCTGAAGCAATTGCTCTCGCGTGAGCTGTAGAGTTACGCAAAGAGAAGAAGATTAGTAGCTGCGCTGATTCTAAGCAGGTTTCTTGAAGGGTGCGGGCCCTTGAAGCCGTTTGAAAAGAATAAAGTGTATTAACGGCACAAGGGAGGCAGATTAAACGTGATGCTCCGGTTGCTGGAAGCTGTGCTGTTGCTAGGAGAGTTGCCGTCACGCGTTGCAACGGGCCTCAGAAGGGAAACGCTGCTCAGGAAACTGGCCATAAATTGGCAGGCGCCGCTGTCAAACCAGCCACCGAAAGGACAGAGACCGGTACGGAAGCCGCGTCTCTGAGCCCAGGTGGCCGTGTCCTCCAGCCAACGTCAGGAAACTGTAACAAAGAGGATAAGCAATTAATAGGAGATTTACAGCCCGATCAGAATTAGGGTCCAAAGGAGCCGTCTCCGGCGACGGGAGAGCAGCGGCGCCTCGCGGCGCGAGGAGCTGAAGCGCTCTGTCGAGATCGGACGAACAGGTAAGAGCGAATTTAGAAGCTCTGTGCGAACGAGGCAATGGGAAACGTGCCTAGAAAACCATCTTGATAGTGCACGCGGGGTACAGACAAGAGCAGCCGGACGAGGGAAACGTACCAGGACAACGCTGGCAAAGGGAGTTCTCCGAGCTGCCTGGAAAAGGGGGGTGTCGATACCGGCCGGCACGAACGGCTCCCTTCTCGGGTCGGCCGGAAGCGTTGCCGTGCCGGGGGGCGGCTGCCGGCCTGCGGGCCGGGGCTGCGGCTGTTTGGGGCGCTGCCCCCGCTTTGTTTTCCTCGGGGAGCCCCCCCACGCTCGGGGGCTTGTGGGACGTGCACGTGCGAATGACACGGTGTTCCCAGCTGCTCTGTTCTCTGCCTTGTTTTTTCAGGTGCCTGTCCCTGTTTTCTCTTCCCGCTTTTGAAGAGAAGCTGCCGAGTTAGCGTACGCTGCGGTGAAGTTCTACAAGATGCGGCCCTCAGGAACCGGTTGCTGTGGGGTTGCTCATGCGGCCAGCTTTTGGTGTCGGTTGTTCCGGCGCTCCGTCGCGGTGTCGAGCCGGCCCCGTACGTAGCGGTGAGGCGTACCGCAGTTCGGTTTGATTCTCGGATAGGCCTCGGCTCTGACTGTGCACTCGAACGCCAAAACCTACAGCGGAAGCTGCGGTGGCTTTAGCGTGCAAGGGGCGCGAGCGCCCTGAAGCCGCCCGTGTGGCCGAGCGTCCCGATCGCGGCGCTGAGCGTTAGACGGACTTGAGCCGCGTGCCGGAATTGTTTTGTTTTGGAGAGGGGGGGATAAACCTGGAGCACAACTTGTGAGGGCGGTACGTCGTGGGCAGGTTTTAGTATTGCCTGTGGAGTGCCGCTAGAAGCGTTCGTAGTTCTTGCTTGTCTCTGTTACAAGGTGAGCCGTGTCGTCCTGCGTGACGCGTAACGGGAGGACGGCGCGGTAGCGGTGCTCTGCACAAGAGCCCGTTGGGGGGTATTTTAGCTCGCGGGAAAGGGATTGGGGAACCACCTGGTGGTAATGCGAGGAGAGCAGCCCTGGCGAAATCTGAGGAGCCGAGGCCGTTGTATAAATTGGACAAGGAAGGAAAGGCTGCGGGCAAAGCGCGGTGCTGCACCCGGCCGCCCCAGTGCGGTGCCGCGGCGCGCCTCGGTGCTGCCGCCCTGTGGCGAAACCTTTTAGCTCCTTCTGCACGACAAGAGGGAGACGGAAGGTTAAGTAACACGTTGTTTAGGAGCTGAGAGCTTAGTTTGTATTTAACTAATAATTAAGAGACGTGTTGTCAGCGAGAAACTAAACGATTACAACTAACCTCATCAAATGAAGTAAAGACAGGCCAGCCAGGCGTGGTGGTGGAGTTGCTCTCTATGTGAGAGAGCAGCTACAGTGTACTAAATTCTGCCCAGGAGCGGATGAGGAGCGAGTTGAGAGTGTATGGGTCAGGATCAAGGGGCAGGCTGGCAGGGGTGACACTGCTGTGGGCGTCTGTTGCAGGCCACCAGATCAGGCTGAGGAAGTTGATGAGGCCTTCTATGGGCAGCTGAGAGCGGCCTCACGGTCACAGGCCCTGGTTGTTGTGGGGGATTTTAAGTTCCCTGGTGTTTGCTGGAGGGACCATTCAGCCAGCCAGCCACAGTCCAGGAGGTTCCTGCCGTGCATCGGTGAGAACCGCCTCATGCAGGTGGTGGAGGAGCCGACTGGGAGAGGTGCACTGCTGGATCTCATCCTCGCTAGCAAGGAGGGTCTGGTCGAAGCAGGAAAGGTTGAGGGCTGCCTGGGCTGCAGTGACCACGAGAAGGTGGAGTTCAGCATCTTGGGTGGCAGGAACAGAATAGCAAGTAGAATTGCAGCCCTGGACTTTAGCAGGGCTAACTTTGGCCTTTTCAAGCAATTGCTGGGGGAAATCCCACGGGCAAGACTGCTTGAAGGAAAAGGGGCCCAAGATAGCTGGGTTGCATTCAGAGATTGCTTCTTCCACGCTCAGGATCAGAGCATCCCCACACGAAGGGAGTCGAGGAAGGGAGCCAGGAGGCCTGCGTGGTTGAACAGGGACCTGTTGGGTATGCTCAAGCAGAAGAGGAGAGTTTGCAGGTCATGGAGGCAGGGGCTGGCCACTTGGGAGGAATATAGGGCTGCTGTTAGAGGATGCAGGAAGGCAGCTAGGATAGCCAAGGCCCCCTAGAATTACAGCTGGCGAGAGGGGTCAAGGACAGCAAAAAGAGCTTTTTCAAATCCATAGCAGATAAAACTAACACCAGAGGCAATGTAGGCCCACTGATGAACGGGGTGGGTGCCCTGGTGGCAGAAGATACAGAGGAGGCAGAATTCCTGAATGCCTTCTTTGTCTCTGTCTACTCTGCCGGAGGCCGTCCTGGGGAGCCCTGTACCCCTGAGACCCCGGATGAAGCCAGGTCAGTGGAGGAGTTTGCTTTAGTCGATGAGGACTGGGTTAGGGAGCAATTAAATAGTCTGGACATCCATAAATCCACGGGTCCGGATGGGATGCACCCGCGGGTGCTGAGGGAGCCGGCTGAAGTCACTGCTGGACCGCTCTCCGTCATCTTTGCCAAGTCTTGGGAAACGGGGGAGGTGCCCGAGGATTGGAGGAAAGCAAATGTCACTGCAGTCTTCAAAAAGGGCAAGAAGGAGGACCCGGGTAATTACAGACCGGTCAGCCTCACCTCTGTCCCTGGGAAAGTAATGGAACAGCTTCGTCTGGACAATAGAGCAGCGAGGTGGGTTGCAAACTGGCTTAAGGAGAGAAGCCAGAGAGCGGTAGTCAATGGTGCGGAGTCCAGCTGGAGGCCAGTATCCAGTGCAGTGCCTCAGGGGACAGCGCTGGGGCCAATGTTATTCAATATATTCATTAACGATTTGGACGAGGGAATAGAGTGCACTATCGGCAAGTTTGCTGATGACACCAAGCTGGGAGGGGTGGCTGACACGCCAGAGGCTGTGCTGCCATCAGAGACCTGGACAGGCTGGAGAGTTGGGCGGGGAATAACCTGATGAAATTTAACAAGGGCAAGTGTAGAGTCCTGCACCTGGGCAGGAACAACCCCAGGTTCCAGTATAGGTTGGGAAATTACATGTTAGAGAGCAGTGGAGGGGAAAGGGACCTGGGGGTCCTGGTGGACAGCAGGATGACCATGAGCCAGCCCTGTGCCCTTGTGGCCAGGAAGGCCAATGGCATCCTGGGGTGTATTAGAAGGGGGGTGGTTAGTAGGTGGAGAGAGGTCCTCCTTCCCCTCTGCTCCGCCCTGGTGAGACCGCATCTGGAATATTGTGTCCAGTTGTGGGCCCCTCAGTTCCAGAAGGACAGGGAACTGCTGGAGAGGGTCCAGCGTAGGGCAACAAAGATGATTAAGGGAGTGGAGCATCTCCCGTGTGAGGAAAGGCTGAGAGAGCTGGGTCTCTTTAGTTTGGAGAAGAGGAGACTAAGGGGGGACCTTATCAATGTTTATAAATACATAAAGGGTGAGTGCCATGAGGATGGAGCCAGGCTCTTCTCGGTGGCAAACAACGATAGGACAAGGGGTAATGGGATCAAGCTGGAACACAAGAGGTTCCGCTTAAATTTGAGAAGAAACTTCTTCTCAGTGAGGGTGGCAGAGCCTGGCCCAGGCTGCCCAGGGGGTTTGTGGAGCCTCCTTCTCTGCAGACATTCAAAACCTGCCTGGACGTGCTCCTGTGCGACCTCACCTGGGCGTTCCTGCTCCATGGGGGGATTGGACTGGATGAGCTTTTGAGGTCCCTTCCCGTCCCAAACATACTGTGATACTGTGAAGAATGCGGCTTAGCAGCGCTGCTGACTCTGCCGTCCCGTTCCCTTCCCCGTTTCAGCCGGCGAGGCGGCCGGAGGACCCGCTCTGTGCGGCCGCGGGGCCCGCGGAGTCGAGGGCTCTGTCGGCGCGCCCCGGGGGTTTCTCTGGAGAGACTCCTCGTCTCGGTCGCGTCGCGGCGGGGACGGACGAGGACCTCTGGCGAGGGGTCTTTCTGCGCTGGGAGCCGGGACCGGGCACGCGCTCGCGGGGCGTCCGTAAGTCGCGGTACGGAATTTAGGCAGGATAGCGCGCACGGGCTTGCGAGCGCCTTACAGGCGTGCGGTGGTTGCTCGTGCGGCCAGCTTTTGGTGTCGGTTGTTCCGGCGCTCCGTCGCGGTGTAGAGCCGGCCCCGTACGTAGCGGTGAGGCGTACCGCAGTTCGGTTTGATTCTCGGATAGGCCTCGGCTCTGACTGTGCACTCGAACGCCAAAACCTACAGCGGAAGCTGCGGTGGCTTTAGCGTGCAAGGGGCGCGAGCGCCGTGAAGCCGCCCGTGTGGCCGAGCGTCCCGATCGCGGCGCTGAGCGTTAGACGGACTTGAGCCGCGTGCCGGAATTGTTTTGTTTTGGAGAGGGCGGGATAAACCTGGAGCACAACTTGTGAGGGCGGTACGTCGTGGGCAGGTTTTAGTATTGCCTGTGGAGTGCCGCTAGAAGCGTTCGTAGTTCTTGCTTGTCTCTGTTACAAGATGAGCCGTGTCGTCCTGCGTGACGCGTAACGGGAGGACGGCGCGGTAGCGGTGCTCTGCACAAGAGCCCGTTGGGGGGTATTTTAGCTCGCGGGAAAGGGATTGGGGAACCACCTGGTGGGAATGCGAGGAGAGCAGCCCTGGCGAAACCTGAGGAGCCGAGGCCGTTGTATAAATTGGACAAGGAAGGAAAGGCTGCGGGCAAAGCGCGGTACTGCACCCGGCCGCCCCAACGCGGAACTCTAATGTGGAATTCCTGTGTTTCAGAGGGGGAGCTGTGACCGCCCCGTGCTCAGCAGACCCCCCAGCCCGGGTGGGGGGAGCAGCGCCGGAGCGGGAGACGCGGCTCCGTCCTCCGTCCCCAGCGTGCCGGGGGGCGGCTGCCGGCCTGTGGGACGTGGCTGCGGCTGTTCGGGGCGCTGACCCCCCATGTTTGGGGCGCTCTGGTATGTACATAGGTAAATGGCGTTTTAAAGTAACGTGCTGCCCGCTGGGGCTGTTTTCCTTTTCTACCTTTTTTTTTTTGAGTGAATAAATGGGGGGACTCGGGGGGTGACGATGACGTTACTGGAGGAGCAGGCCAGTGAGAGATGGGGGCATTCAGCCCCAAAACGCCTGAACAGTCATGGGTGGGGTGTTTAGTGGTGCTGTGGGGAGGAGAAATGTCTCCCTGTCCGTTGCAGAGAAAACAGAACAATCCCACATCAAAGCTGTCCTAGAGAAGTACTTGCTGTTTGTCATTCCGGTTCTAGAGCAGCCCGATGTGCTGTTAAAGGTTGTGGTGGTGCGGGTCAGGGATCCCCAGGCTGTGCCGAGACCGCAGGACGGCTGCTGGTGGAACAAAGTCCGGGACAGCTTCTCAGAGTAAGAACCTCTCTATTTGTTCTCCTCGGGACACATCCCTTTGCCTCTGGACCCCTCACAAGCTCACTCGCCACCTTGTTCCCTCAGAAACCCGTTTCCTCCCAGTTCCTCTGCGATTACCCTGCCTGCCTTTGGGTCCCTGCAGGCTCGTTGGTGGCATCACGGTGCCTGTTTGACCTTTTGCCCCATTAAATTCCCCTCTTTTCTCTCTTCCCCTCAAAACTTCCCCAGTTGCTCTTGTCACATCCCAGAGGCCTCATTTTCCCCTCTTGTCTCCTCTCAGGACCCCCATCTGTTGGCCCCTGTCGAGGGTTTAGATTGCGGGGTGACAGTAAAACCCTGGCAGATGTATTGTTAACCCCATCTCCCCCCCACTTCCCCCTTTTGCCCCTCCCTCTCCCCCCTTCCCACTCAGGACAGGCGATCCGGAGGGAAAGAAGGACAGAGAGAAGAGAGTTGGAAAAACTGGCAATGTTTTACTAATGCTATATTAAGAGCAGAGAAAATAATACAAAACCAATCCTGAAAGTCTCAGCAACTGCAGAGCCGGCACCTGAAGTCCTGGACTGGACTCTGCAGCCAACCGGAGCTGGATTCAGTCTCTCAGCAGGCCTCAGTTTGCAGGGACGACTAGCAAGGTCCTCTCCTAATGTCACCATAAGCAGAAGGGACGAAAAGGGGCAAAGAGGACAAGATCCTCATGATCTGCCACTTCTATATGAAGTATTCATGTGAAGGGGATGTTATACACGGTTGGTCAGTTTGTTGGTCACCTGTTTCTTGTTGCTCCTCTTGCAAGATGTGAATCTGTCCTTATCAACAAGTAAGCATTCCATTGCAGTGTTTATCAAAACATGTATGTGTCTGGTTCTCCAGGAAAAGGCAGCTAATATGAAGCTTTAGCTGACAGGCAAATTCACTGAAAGAGAAACTTGTTTTTTAATGAAACCAGGACAGCCCCCACCCCAATCCCCTCAGGACTCCTCTGATTCCCATCTGCTCCTCTCAGGACAGCTGAGCTTGTCTTTTGGGGCCCCTGAGAGCCCCCATTTACCTTCTTTTACCTACCTTTGTTGTTGTTCCCAGCCTATCCTGGTGTTTTCCATCCTTCAGGACTTACTTATTACTGTTGTGAGAGTCCGAGAGAAAAGGAGGAGTGTCTGTGACTTACAACTGTCGTTGTTGATCTACAGTGTTTTAGAGACGGATTCTTGCAGGATCTATTTCTGGTTCGTCCTTCACTCCTCCCCAGACCGCAGCGCTGGTCCGAGTTCCCCAGCACACGTGTGTGTGTCCAGCCGGGTACGCTGGGGGAGCGCGTCAGGGCGGGCAGACGGCTGAATGGACGCGCTGTCAGCGACTGCGGAACGAGCTGGGGCTGCTTTGACCGTGTCCAGCCTTGTGCGTGTGGTTTGTTTTCACTTGCAGGCTGAAACAGCAGTTTCCTTAATTAAAAACACCCCAACATGTCCCCCGGCCCCCAACAAAAATAACGCCAAAAATGCCACTGAAAGAAACACAGGGAGTTTTTAAAAAATTTCCTTTAGCTTTCTCCCCCCTCCACCCCTACCCTGCTGCGTTCAGTGCAGTGAATGACCGTGAGGAGATGGCTGTGGGTCTGGCTGTTGAAGGGTGTGTGAAGGAGAAGGAGGTGTGTGTAGAGCAGGATTGGTGGTGGAGGTGAGTGCAGCTGGTTCGGGTGTGGGGCTGTAAATTCTTTTTGGAGGCTTCCTAGTTTCTGGTGTCACCTGCGGGGTGAAGTGTGACTCTGTGCAGGTTTGAAAGGTGCCACGTGCAGAGCTCCCTCATTTGCCACCAGATCTCCCAATCACAGAGACAGCGTCGCTGTGCAGCTGCTAAGGACAGCGCGTCTCGTGCAGAACAGCATCCTTTGTGCTCCGTGTGCGTGTTCCTCCTTTGAAATGAAGTTGGGCCGCCCGGTGTTCCACGTTACGTGTGGTACCTGCTGGGCTGAGTCTCCTCCCCGCGCTCCGGTCGGTTCCGTCGCGCTGCCGCAGCCCCGGCAGCACCGCGGCGTTCGCTGGACGCGTTGTTGGCGGAGCCGGCACCGACAATCTTGACACGTCGAGGCGCTGCGGTGGGTTTGCCTGGAAATTCCAAGGTAATTCCAAGGCAGACAGTAATAATCCCCAATTTATGTAGTAAAATTTAAAAGAGTGGAATATAAATGCTGGAGCACTAATTGGAAGTAATACCTGTAGAGAAAAAAACCTCTAGTTTATATCTACAATAAAAAATAATGTGTGCTAGTAAATCCGCCTGGTAGTAATGTAATGATAAAAATGTTAAAGTGTAAATAGATGAAATTATATAGGCATGAGCAAGAAGTAAATTTAATTTCAGCTATTACTTGGTGAACTAGGCAGCAGTTGTTCCCAATCTGAATGCTAGTTTAAAAAACACATTGTTTGGAATTCCTTTTAAATGATAAAGGCAGAAAACTAATGTGGAGTCATTGGTAGCTTCATTTGAACAACCGTTATGAAATAAACCGCAGACACGAATGACTGCATAGGAAACAAAGTGAGGAAGCTTTAGATTTTAAACAGCATTGGAAAGTGATCGGGAGTGTTTAGTATTTAAATTATAACAGAGCCACGAGATGGGAGGCAACAAAGCTCAGAACCAAACAGAGTCAAAACGTTACATTTCTTTTTTTAAAGAGAAGTATAAAGGAACCACGAAGTAGTGGCTGTTTATAAACAGGGGTATTAAAAAGTTCCCAGGCAGTAATGATTCCCAACAGAACACTAAAAGATATTTAGATGTAAAATAATATTAGAAAACAGTTATGACAGTCTGAATTTAACCACAGCTTTTTTGGGGTTGTGCAAAAACATGACCGCTATTAATTACCTCTGAGTTAAAATAAAAAGACATCAAACTAGATGTGATTAACAACAGCTAATTTTAATTTTTCAGTGTGCTATCCAGTCCGGCTTCTCCCTCCAAGGGCGTGGTCTGAGAAAGCCACACCCCCAACTCCCCCCGTCCAAGCTCCGCCCCTGCCAGTCCGTGCCCTCCCCGAGGCGCGTGTCCCTTACAGACCCCTCCCAGCAGCATAATGCATCGAAGCCCCGCCCGCGGCTCCACCCCTAAACTCAGCCCCTGCTAAACCACGCCCCCTCAGAGCACGTGCTGTACAGAGCCCACTCTACTCTCGGCTCCACCCCTCCCTTCCTAAGCTACGCCCTCTTTGGGCGTGTCCTTCTCCCTACCCCAAGCGGCTCCTCCTATGGGGGTGTGACACACAGAGGCCCCACCCCCTGCCCGGTTCCCCCAGGTGGGCCACCCAATGGGCGTGTCCTCCTAGTCCCCGCCCCTCAGCACGGATCCCACCCCCGTGGGTGGGGCTACACCCAGCTGCGCGGTCGGCCCCCCCACCCATACGTGACCCTAAGTAACCCAATGGCAGCCCTATGGCTGCCCCACAGGTACCGCTACAGCAGCCCTGCTCCTGCCCCGCAAGAGCTCCAGACACGCCTCTGCAGAGCCCCCACAGCAGCCACTTCAGTGCCCCACAGCTATCACCGCAGCCGCCGCATCGCGCCCCACGGCCGCCGCTGCGGGACCCCTGGAGCCCCCGGCCCCACACCCGCCCCGCAGCCCCACAGCGCGCGGTCTCGCGGCCGCGGTGCCGGTGAAGCCACGTGCCGGCCGCGGCCGGAGGAGCCGCCGGTTTTCCCCCCCGCACCCCCCGATCGCTGCTGCCGCGGCTGGAGGAGCCGCCGGTTTCCCCCCCCACACCCCCCGATCGCTGCTGCCGCGGCCGGAGGAGCCGCCGGTTTCCCCCCCACACCCCCCGATCGCTGCTGCCGCGGCCGGAGGAGCCGCCGGTTTTCCCCCCCCGCACCCCCCGATCGCTGCTGCTGCCGCGGCCGGAGGAGCCGCCGGTTTTCCCCCCCACATCCCCCGATCGCTGCTGCCGCGGCCCGAGGAGCCGCCGGTTTCCCCCCCACATCCCCCGATCGCTGCTGCTGCCGCGGCCGGAGGAGCCGCCGGTTTTCCGCCCAGCCCCGACTCTCCTCCTTCCTCCTCAATCGCCGCTGCATGCCGACACGATGCCTTCTCTTCCGCCATCTTGTTTCCCCCTTCTCCTCTCATTCGCTATTTTATACCGAGGGAGGGAGGAGGCGCTCGCTGATTGGCTGACAGTGTCAGCCTCGGAAGTCGTCCATTGGCTCATCCCCACGAGGGGTTCTCCGAGGGGGTGGGAGAAAGGCGCTGATTGGTCACCGTGTCGCTGAGGTGAGGAAGGCACTGATTGGTCACTTTCCGCCGAAGTTCGCCCTCCCAGTAACAGGCGCTGATTCGCTAGCGCCCCTGAGGTAGAAAAGGCGCTGATTGGTCGGCGTTTTCTCGCCGACGTTAGCCCACAGCAACGAAGCGCTGATTGGGCAGCGCGGCTGACGGGGCGGATCGTCCATTGGAAGGAGGGCGGGCGGGGGGCGGGACCGGGCGGGACAACGAGCTAATAAATGGGGCGGCGCAGAACGCGCGCAGGACCAGAAAGGCGGAGGCGGCAGCGGCAGCGCGAGCTCATCGCCCCCCCCCCCCCCCCCGCCCGCCGCGGGAAACCGGAGAACGGCAGGAACGGCGGCCGGAATCAGTTAACGGGTCGGGTCAGGGCGGTAATTATCGTGCGGGTGTTAATTGGGGCTCGGCGGGTTAATGAGTGACCGGCGGGCTGGGGTGTATCTGGGGGTTTTGATCGGAACTGGGGTTTTAAAGCCGCGGGTTTGGGGGGGGGGGGGGGGGCGGGGGCGATTAAGGCTCCCGAAGCCACTTTAGCGGCTTAAATCGTTGTGTTGAACGCGGGAGGAGCCGGTTCGGGGCTTTTCTCAGCAATCGGGGCTGGTTTGGGTCCAATTCGGCTTTTAAAAGATGTTTTTACGTAATTTTTGGGTGCCGATTTGTGCCAGAAGGCGCCTTTGAAATCTGTTTATTGAGGGTTTATCAGGAGAATTAAAGTTTAAAGCTCGGGGAGATTTGGGGCTTTTCCCCGGGATTTTGAGTCCAAATCGGTTTTTTTAGAGCCCTTATTTATTTAAATTGTTATGTTTAAAGGGTTTATTTGAGGTTTTATTTGGAACATTTTGGGCGGGTTTGAGGCTCCTAAGATTTAATTGTTGGTTTATTATTTGATTTATTATTTCACTGCGGTTCGGGGCTCCTGAAGACGCTGAGTTGTTTCAATTATTTAGCGCTGTGAGGAGCCGTTTTGGGGCCGTTGGGGTCTAAATCGGCTTTTTAAAAGGTTTATTTAACGCGTTTAAAGTTTGAGGGGCCGATTTGCGACTTTAAAGCTTTTTGAATCTACTTATTGATAAGAATTTATACAATAGATTAATATTTAAAGCCCGGGGGGAGATTTGGGGCTGTTTCCCAGGATTGCGAGTCCAAATGCGTTTTTTTCTGTTAACCGCTTATTAATTTACATTATTATATTTAAACGGGGCTTTTTGAGGTTTTATGAGGGTTTTTTTGAGCATTTTGGGCGGTTCTGAGGCTCCTAAAGCCGCTTAATTGTTTAAATTATTAATTGTTAAAATAATGTAAGTAGTTGTTGAAATAAGTGTGTAAGTTATTGTATTTAAAGCCGGGAGGGGCATTTCGTTGCTTTTTGGGGGGTTTTAGGGCTGAATTCACTTCATTGAACGTGTCTAGAGCTGGGGGTCCCAGATCTGGTGCTGATTTGGCCCCAAAAAAAGCTTTAAAAATGTATTTATTTATATAATTTACTGAATTAATATTTAAGCGGGAACATGTTCGGCTTTTTTAACCCGCCGCCATTTTGTCTCCCCCGTCCCGCTCTCCCTCACGCTGAGGGGGCCGAGGAGACGCTCGCTGATTGGCCGGTGCCGTCTGGCGGGAAAGCCTCCCCCGGCTCAGCCCCGCTCGGCTGTCTCCGAGGGAGAGAAAGGCGCTGATTGGTCGCTGCCTCTGAGGAGAGAAAGGCGCTGATTGGTCGCCGCCTCCCTAAACCCACGTAATTATTTACATTCCATTTTAAAATTTATTTCTATATTTTAATTTAATTTAACTTATTTTTAATTTAATTTAAATTTAAATTATTAAAGTTAATTTTAATTTAATAGTAAATATATAGACTAAATCAATATAGCAATATGCTACTATAAACGATATAATATGATGAATAGTAGAAATATATAATATATAATCTGATATAATTAACTGATCAACTAATACTCATTGATATTATGTAATGAAATTTATAATTAATATATAATGGCATAATATAATGATATCTATAATATACTATTGTAATGATATTAAATATTAATATATACTGTATATATTATGTATAATTACTATGTAATGTATCTAATCTATTTTTACATATATATCTTATTATATAAAGCTGTGAGGGACCATATTTGGGCAGGATTTTGAGATTTTTAAGGCTGTTTGGTCTCAAATTCAATTTACTTCATTTTGGGGCTGTTTTTAGGATAATTTGTGCTCAAAGAAGCTTTCAAGATCCATTTTTTTGGCAGTTAATTTGCTCACTCGGTTAATGTTGAAGCGGGGGGATTTGGGGCTGTTTCCCAGGACTGTGACACAAATAACGGCCCTTTCCTTCCCTTTCCCACTGCAGCTCCTGCGCAGAGAACAGCGAAGGCAGCCTGGCCACGCCCCCTCCGGCTGACCACGCCCCCCGCTCCGGCTGACCGCGCGTGCCCCCCCCGCAACTCGGCTGACCGCGTGCCCCCCCCAACTCCGGCTGACTGTGCCCCCCCGCCCCCCGGCTGATCCCGTGCCCCCCCCACTGCACTCCTGCTGACTGTGCGCCCCCCCCCACCTCCTCCGGCTGGCCACATCTCCACTGCACACCATGGCGGGGATGGGGCGGGGGGGGATCACAAGGGTCTATGGGGCGGTGTGGGGGTCAGGGCGGCTGTGGGGTCAATGGGGTTGTTGTGGGGTGAAACACCCCTGAAGAGGCTGAACACCCTGCAGGTGAGTGACCCACACAGTGCCCCACAGTGCCCCATAGCACCTCCATTCTGCCCTACGGATCCACAACACTGCCCCACAGCACCCTATAGCTCCTGCTTGCTATCCCACAGCACCCCATGGCTTCTCCACTCTGCCCCATATGTCTACAGCAGTGCCACAGAGTACCTCATATGTCTTCCACTCTGCCCCATGGGTGCAGAGTGCTGCCCTACAGCACCCTATAGCTCCTGTACTCTGCCCCACAGATCCACAGTGCTGTCCCACAGCACCCTATAGCTCATCTGGCCTATAGACCCACTGTACTGCCCTACAATGCCCCATGGCTCCTACACTCTGCCCCATAGACCCACAACACTGCCTCACAACACCCCATTGCTCCTGCACTCTGCCCCATGGATGCCCAGTAACGCCCCACAGCACCATATAGGTCCTGTACTCTGCCCCATATATCCACAGGAGTGCCCCCCAGCACCCCATGGCTCCTGCACTCTGCCCCATGGATGCCCAGTACTGCCCCACAGCACCATATAGGTCCTGTACTCTGCCCCATATATCCACAGGAGTGCCCTGCAGCACCCCATGGCTCCTGCACTCTGCCCCATGGATGCCCAGTACTGCCCAACAGCACCATATAGGTCCTGTACTCTGCCCCATACATCCACAGGAGTGCCCCCCAGCACCCTATGGCTCCTGCATTCTGACCCATGGATGCCCAGTACTGCCCCACAGCACCATATAGGTCCTGTACTCTGCCCCATACATCCACAGGAGTGCCCCCCAGCACCCCATGGCTCCTGCACTCTGCCCCATGGATGCCCAGTACTGCCCCACAGCACCGTATAGCTCCTCTACTCTGCCCCATACATCCACAGGAGTGCCCCCCAGCACCCCATAGTGACTCTACTCTTCCCCATAGACCCACAGTGCTGCCGCACAGGACTCTACTCTGCCCCTTAGACCCAGAGAGCTGCCCCACAGCAGCCTGTAGGTGCTGCGTTCTGCCCCATTGGTGCAAAGTGCTGCCCCACAGCGCCCCACACCTCTGTCCACCTGACCACCCTTCCCTCCTGACTGCGCCTGCACTGCCCACTATGGGTGGGTCACAAGGGTCTATGGGGCGGTGTGGGGGTCAGGGCGGCTGTGGGGTCAATGGGGTTGTTGTGGTGTGAAACACCCCTGAAGAGGCTGAACCCCCTACAGGTGAGTGACCCACACAGTGACCCACAGCAGCCCATAGCCCCTCTGCCCTATAGAGTCACTGCACCCCATAGCTGCTTTTACTCTGCACCATAAATGGACAGCAGTGCTCCACAGCACCCTATAGCTCCACTGTGCCCCATAGACACACAGTGCTGTCCCACAGCACCCCATATCTTGTTCACTCTGCCCTATAGACCCACAGTGTAACCCTACAGCACCCCATAGTTCCTCTGCCCTATAGATCAACAGCACTGTCCCAGAAAACACCATAGCTTCTTCCCACTAGCCCATAGGCCAGCAATTCTGCCCTACAGCGCACTAGCTCCTGCACCCTATCCCATAGACCCACAGCAGTGCCCCCCAGATCCAGTCTGCCCTATACAGCCACAGCACTGCTCTGCAGCACCATATACTTCCAGCACTCTGGCCCATTGATATGTAGCACCCCACAGCTGCTGCATTCCACCCATAGATCGAGATTCCTGGGTCCCCTCACCCCACCAGCTGTCCTGGGTTGCGATGCTGCACGGGGCCCTGTGCACAACAAAATGAGGACAGCATGGCTGCTGGGTGCCACCCTGCTTGGAATCCAAGATGGCTGGGGGGGGAGGGCTGGCAGCCATGCTGGCACTGCCGGAGGGGCTGTTGGTCTGCGCCGTGCTCAGGCGGCAGCTCCCGGCTGTATCGGCTGCTCCTGTGGCCCTGCACCCTGCCCATGGGAACAAGGTGGCTGCCCTGATGGGCGTGGCCATCTCGGCTGCTGTGTCCCTGCTGGTGGGCGGGGCCATGGCTGTCATGGCTGCCAAGCCTGTGCTGGAAGGGTGGGCCTGAGGTGGGTGGGGCCTGCCTAGGGTGGCCATTTTGGGGTGGGGCCCAAGGTGGGTGGTGGGGCCTGTGGCTCTGTTTGCCCCTGACGGCCATCTTGGAAAAGGGCAGCGCTGTGCCGCTGCCATCCTGACGTTGCTCCCCCAGGGCCATGTTGGGGGATTTTTAACCTGGTTTTGGGGCCAATTCTCACCCAATAAAATTAAATAATGTAAAAAAACCTTAAGCATTTGGTTTCTTCCATTTCCAGTGAAGGATTTGGGGGTGGGGTTTAGGGTTGAGGGTGGGGCTGAAGATGTGGGCGGGGCCACTGCCAACCCCACCTCCCTCCCAAGCTCTCCCCAATGTGCCTTCTTGAAGGGGTGTGCCCCAACCAGGACCCCCGCCCTTTCCAAGCACCTCACCCTCCCCGCTGGGCTCCTCCCCCTTGACCCACACTTCCACCCCCATTGGTGGGCTCCCTGCAGGGGGTGTGGCCTACAGACCTACAACTCCTTCCCTTCCCCTGCTGAGCCATGTACCCGACAGGGCATGACAGGGGCAGACAAAGCTCAAGAAAGAC
The DNA here is from genome assembly GCF_036013475.1 of Columba livia. Classification (NCBI taxonomy): domain Eukaryota; kingdom Metazoa; phylum Chordata; class Aves; order Columbiformes; family Columbidae; genus Columba; species Columba livia. The sequence continues at coordinate 164,490 of NC_088605.1, read as the reverse complement.
CAACAGAGCCAGGCAGGGCCTGAGAGAGCTTGAGAAAGTCCAACAGAGCCCGACAGGGCCCGAGAGAGTTTGACGGATCCTCACAGAGCCTGACAAAGCTTGGCAGAGCCCAACAGGACCCGTCAGGGCCTGACAAATCTTGTCAGCTCCTGATAGAGCCTCAATGTGTATGACAGAGCCCTGGGGGTCTCAACAGAGCCTGAGAAATCTTGACAGGGCTCAGCAGACCCCAAGAGGTCTCGACAGAGCCCTACAGAGCCCATCAAAGCCTGACAGAGCCTGACAGACCCAAGAGGTCTCACAGGGCTTCACAAAAACCGACAGTGTCTGACAGAGCCCGACAGGAGTGCAGGTGCTGTCACTTCCTGTGAGGGTCCAGGTGATTTGATAAGGGTGGTGTGTGGGGCCTGGGGTGATTGACCCCTCCCCTTACCCAGGGGATTGTGGGAAGGGGTGGGCGGGGCTCAGGGTATTTGAGCCCCAGTCCCCAGGTGGGGAGCTCATTCTGCTGCTGGGCTGCTTGGGTGCTGGTTCTCTGCTGCTCCTTTAGCAGTCGGCAGCTTTTGAGCTGTTTAAGCTGCATGGACGGATGTGTTTGGAGAAGTGGAGATGTCTGCTTGAGGTAGGACCTTCAGGATCAGAAAAGTTTCAATTGCAGCTGTAGTTGAAAGTATGTTTGTAACTATTTTTCATTTATTGCATCAATTCCTGGTACTTGGTGTTTTCCATAAATTCCTGATTGCAATGAAGATGGGGTGTTAATTCTTGGTTTGTATTGGTGTGTAACAAGTTGCTGATACAATCTCTCCTCCTAGGATGCTCAGGTTATCTACCAGGGGTTAGGATGAGCATCTCGTATCTGTAGGTGGAGTTTTAGCATTTCTGAAGGAAGCAGCAGGACCATAAGGCAGAGTGTCTTTCAAGCTACGGGGCGGCTCATGGCCTCCCTGATCACCCACAGAACAGTGTGTTGTCCACAGAACCTTTGCAGTGTGCGGTGGACCCTGGTAGATCATTCAAATGTAACTCCCAGAACTCAGTCAAGGTGAACGATGGCTAGGGAACTAGTATGGACAACCATGATCTGAGTGCTCATTATTGTGTATGTCTTTTCGTATTGTGGGTGATTGACGAGGGTTAAGATTGTGGGGTGACAATAAAACCCTGGCAGATGTATTGCTAACCCCCTCTCCCCCCCTCCCCACACTTCCCCCTCCCTCTCCCCCCTTTTCACTAAGGAGAGGCAATTGGGAGGAAAAGAAGCACAGAGTGAAGAGAGTTGGAAAAAAATTAAAGATGTTTTACTAATGCTACTAATAAGAATAGAGAAAATAATAGAAAATATACAAAACCAGTCTTGAAAGTCTCAGCAACTGCAGAGCCGGCACCTGAAGTCCTGGACTGGACTCTGCAGCCAATCAGAGCTGGATTCAGTCTGTCACTGGCCTCAGTTTGCAGGGACGACTAGCAAGGTCCTCTCCTAATGTCACCATAAGGAAGAGGGAAAAGGGAAAAGCACATGAGATCCTCGTGATCTCCCACTTTTATATGCAGTATTCACGTGAATGGGATGTTATAAACAGTTGGTCAGTTTCTTGCTCGCTTTTTTCTCATCGCCCCTCTCGCGAGATGTCCATCTGTGCTTATCAATAAGTTTGCATTCCATTGCAATGTTTACCAAAACATGTGTCTGGTTCTCCAGGAAAATGCAGTTAATATGAAGCTTTAGCTGACAGGCAAATTCACTGAAAGAGAAACTTGTTTTTAGCAAAACCAGGACATTCCACCCCTTATAATATGCCATTCACTGAATGCTTAAACCTTATCAATACAATCTATCAATACAATCTAATTACTCACTACTACTATATATATATATATACATATGTACATATATACACAGGAGTAATTAATCAGTAGACCATCCTTTAAAAAGTTCATTAAGTTCATTTTGTCACGACAGTCTCCCAGGGCAGGAAAAATGGTACAAGTGCATCTCATGACCACTGTTTGTGGGTTAAAGACATCAACTTCGAAGAAGTTGTCAGGCGCCACTCGAAGAAGCTAGCTCTGGTTTCGTCATCACTGTTTTGATCTGAAAAACACTTATTAAACATTGTTAGCATGGCAATTCACATCCTGCAGTTCAGTATTGCGTATTTTCACCTAAACTCAAATCCCCTTGAGGTACACACCGAAATTCTCCATCCTTAAGCATCACCCACCAGGTGCTCCCAGGTCCCTGGGCAAAAACAATCCCACGAATGGGCTTGCCTTTGCCTGAGCCAGGATTAACCCAGACTGCCTTTCCTAACATGTTTTTCATGTGTACTACAGGGACTTTATCTCCTTCTACAGTCCGTAGGATTTCTGACTGGGCAGGCCCGGCTCGATTGGTTGATTCCCTGGTGTTGACCAACCAAGTGGCTTTTGCTAAATGTGAATCCCAGTTTTTAAAGGTTCCACCACCAAGTGCCTTTAGTGTAGTTTTTAGCAAACCATTGTACCTTTCAATTTTCCCAGAGGCTGGTGCATGATATGGAATATGATACACCCACTCAATACCATGTTCTTTGGCCCAATTGTCTATAATACTGTTTTTGAAATGAGTACCATTGTCTGATTCAATTCTTTCTGGCGTACCGTGTCGCCAAGGACTTGCTTTTCAAGGCCCAAGATAGTATTTCGGGCTGTAGCATGAGGTACGGCATATGTTTCCAACCATCCAGTGGTTGCTTCCACCATTGTAAGTACATAACGCTTACCTTGACGTGTTTGTGGAAGTGTAATATAATCAATCTGCCAAGCTTCTCCATACTTATACTTTAACCATCGCCCCCCATACCATACAGGCTTTAACCGTTTCGCTTGTTTGATTTCGGCGCAAGTCTCACATTCATGAATAACCTGTGAAATAGTGTCCATAGTTAAATCCACCCCTCGATCGCGAGCCCATTTATATGTTGCATCTCTACCTTGATGCCCTGAAGCATCATGGGCCCACCGAGCTAGGAAAAGTTCACCTTTATGTTGCCAGTCCAAGTCCACCTCAGCTACTTTAATCTTAGCAGCTTGATCCGCTTGTTGGTTGTTTAGATGTTCTTCGGTGGCTCGACTTTTAGGCACATGAGCATCTACGTGCCGAACTTTCACAGGCAGGCTCTCTAGCCGAGCAGCAATGTCTTGCCACAGTGCGGCAGCCCAAATGGGTTTACCTCTGCGCTGCCAGTTGCTTTTCTTCCATTGCTGTAGCCACCCCACAAGGCATTTGCTACCATCCATGAGTCAGTATAGAGATAAAGTATTGGCCACTTCTCTCGTTCAGCAATGTCCAAAGCCAGCTGGATGGCTTTCACTTCTGCAAATTGACTAGATTCACCTTGTCCTTCAGTGGCTTCTGTAACTTGCCGTGTGGGACTCCACACAGCAGCTTTCCACCTTCGATGTTTTCCTACAAGACGACAGGATCCATCTGTGAACAGTGCATACTGCTTATCAGTCTCTGAAAGGGTATTATACGGTGGAGCTTCTTCAGCACGTTTTACTTCCTCATCATCTGGAGACATCCCAAAGTCTTTGCTTTCTGGCCAGTCTGTAATCACTTCTAAGATCCCTGGGCGACTGGGATTTCCAATTCGAGCTCGTTGCGTGATCAGTGCAATCCGTTTACTCCACGTAACTTCGGTTGCATGATGTGGAGAGGGAACCGTCCCTTTGAACATCCAGCTCAGCACTGGCAGTCGAGGTGCCAGGAGGAGCTGTGCTTCAGTACCGATCACTTCTGAAGCAGCTCGAACTCCTTCATATGCTGCTAGTATCTCTTTTTCAGTTGGAGTATAGTTGGCCTCAGATCCTTTGTATCCTCGACTCCAAAAACCTAAGGGTCGACCTCGCGTTTCTCCTGGTGCTTTCTGCCAGAGGCTCCAGTTAAGTCCATTATCTCCGGCTGCAGTGTAGGGCACATTTTTAACATCTAGTCCAGTCCGAACTGGTCCAAGGGCCACCGCATGAGTTATCTCACGCTTCATTTGTTCAAAGGCTTGTCGCTGTTCAGGGCCCCACTCAAATTGGTTCTTTTTACGAGTCACTCGATAGAGAGGGCTCACAATCTGGCTGTAGTCAGGAATACGCATTCTCCAAAAACCTACAACGCCCAAGAAAGTCCGTGTCTCCTTTTTATTAGTAGGTGGAGACATTGCTGCAATTTTGTTGATCACATCTATTGGGATCTGACGACGGCCATCGTGCCATTTTATTCCTAAAAACTGGATCTCTCGTGCAGGTCCCTTGACCTTGCTTCGTTTTATGGCAAAACCAGCATCCAAAAGAATCTGAATTATTCTCTCACCTTTCTCGAAGACTTCTTTCGCCGTGTCGCCCCATACGATGACGTCGTCAATATATTGCAGGTGTTCTGGAGCTTTACCTTGCTCCAGCGTGGTCTGGATCAGTCCATGGCAGATGGTAGGACTGTGTTTCCACCCCTGGGGCAAGCGATTCCACGTGTACTGGATGCCTCTCCAGGTGAAAGCAAACTGCGGCCTGCACTCTGCTGCTACAGGAATAGAGAAAAATGCATTAGCAATGTCAATTGTAGCATCACACTTGGCTGCCTTTGACTCCAGTTCAAATTGCAGTTCTAGCATGTCAGGCACAGCAGCACTCAGTGGTGGTGTAACTTCATTCAGGCCACGATAGTCTACAGTTAGTCTCCACTCGTCACTAGACTTACGCACTGGCCAGATTGGGCTGTTAAAAGGTGAGCGAGTCTTACTGATCACACCCTGGCTTTCCAATTGACGGATCAACTTCTGGATCGGAATCAAAGAGTCTCGGTTGGTGCGCTATTGCCGACGATGCACCGTCGTGGTAGCAATTGGCACCTGCTGATCGTCAACCATCAGCAGTCCTACAACAGAAGGGTCATCTGAAAGACCAGGCAAATCAGACAGCTGTTCAATTTTCTCAGTGTCCACAGCTGCTATACCAAATGCCCACCTATACCCTTTTGGGTCCTTAAAATACCCTCTCTTGAGATAGTCTATGCCAAGGATGCACGGAGCATCTGGACCAGTCACAATGGGATGCTTTTGCCAGTTTTTTCCAGTTAGGCTCATTTCAGCCTCTACAACAGTCAGTTCCTGGGATCCCCCAGTCACTCCAACAATATTGATGGATTGCGTTCCTTTATAATTAGAAGGAATTATTGTGCACTGAGCACCAGTGTCCACTAAAGCTTTGTACTCCTGGGGGTGTGTTGTACCAGGCCATAGTATTTGTACAGTCCAATATACTCTGTTATCCCTTTCCTCCACCTGGTTGGAGGCAGGGCACCTCTAATTTCTGTTTTGCACAGTCTCTGGGTGTGAATTAGAGGTTCCTTCAAGAGCATCAGAATCTCTTCTGCTCCTTTTGTAAACTGGAGCAGCCACCTTCCTAGGAGTTTTTCCTTTTATCTCACGTACTCGTTCCTGAAGTTCTGAGGTCGGTCTTCCATGCCACTTATTCATGTTTTCTCCCTGCTCATGTAGGAAGAACCACAGTGAACCTCTTTTTGTGGGCTGCCTCTGTCCTCTCTCTCGAGATTGGAAACGCCTTTTCCTAATAGCTGAAACATAGGTTTGTGCAGGTCGTGAATGGTATGTGTCTTCGCTGAGTTCTTTGATTTCTTGCAATATCTTTTCAAACCGGTCATCAGATTTTTCACACAGTTTCTCTACAGCGGAGACACAAGCCCGTAGAGAACCAGCAAGGCTGTCCTCAAAGTTCCGAAGCTGCTCAATCACTTCATTAATCTCTTGTTGACCTCTAGCTGACCAGACCATTCCTGCCAATGACTTAGCATATGCAGGGGGTGCACTTTGTACAAATCTGTGCCACAGAGATCGTGTACAATTGATTCTATCTGGGTCTGTCCCCTCTTGGTTGTCTGATCCAAAATAGATGATCTCTCGCACAGCTAATTCTCTCAGGAACTGAATACCTCTCTCCATAGTATTCCATTTCCCTAACTTGGATATACAATCTTCCTTGTAGGGAAATCTTACTTTCATAGCTGCCAGGAGTCGGGTCCAGAGACTAGTGGCATTAGACTCTCTTGAAATTGCCCTATCAATGGTGGAATCTCTTGACAGAGATCCCAGCTGCCTGGCTTCACCACCTTCCAATTCAATTGTTTCTGCCCCATTGTCCCAGCATCGGAGCAGCCAGGTTAAAATATTCTCGCCTTCACGGCGACTAAAGTCTTTTCTCATATCTCTCAGCTCACCTGGAGAAAAGGACCGAGTGGTGGTCACTTCATCTCCTCCCTGTCCTGATGATGCACCTTGGGTTGATGTTGGCCCTGTGCCATCATCTGCTGCACGGGTAGTCTTTCTAGTGACTTTCTTACAACCAGCAACTGATGCTGATATGGGTTTACCATCATTTGATTTATTTCCAGAGTCTGAATGACTGTCACAGTGGTTACAGCAGCAACAGTGCCCAGTGTGTGAAGAAGGGGGGGCTGCCTTGTTAGCCTTTGAGGCTGGAGAAGTTATGTTATCTGCAGCGCCCTTGGCAGAGGAACTCTGCGGAGGAGCTGTAGCTTCAGCCTGCGAAGCCGCCGTTGGGGGGGCAGTGGCTGCAGCGGCAGCTTTGGCTGTTTTGCTCTTTCTCGAGCGGCTCGGAGTGCTTTTTGCTAAAGCTTCCGAAGACGCACCGCAAATCTCAGGACAACAAAGAGACGCAAACCTCCTGTTGAACGCCATTTCTCTTAACAGAAGCACAAACTGACACACATTCAGCAAACCAGATAACACCATCACAGTTCTATCAAAACTCCAAGGATATTCAAAGTTCTCTAAAACATTTGTGAACTATCCTAGCGAAAAAACGAAAGTATTGTTAGTCAGCCTTTCTAAAGATTCGCCTGACCAATTAGCAAACACAGAGCCGTACTGCTCTTTAATCTCTCCTGGAGGCTTTTCAAGGTAAAGCAGAAGCGAGTAGAAATTCATTAGCGGCTGCAGTATAATGAAATAAACCAGTGACAAACCACACAGTATCATCATGACCATTGTCCAGTTCCTTGTTGTTATATAATGAATACTTCGATTTAAAAAGAAAGCCCAACACAGATATGGAATCAGTGAGCACAGTGTAGAAAATAACTGATACAACTTATGCCATAACATCTTTAAATCAGTGTAATTCACTTTGCCTTAATACAACTAACTAATATCCAAAGCAAACAGACGCCCGAGTATCACAACTCTATGAGTTGGCACCGTGCCAAGAAAACTGAACGGTACGTCAGAGCAGTAGAAAAGCCAAAAATCTTCAAATTTACCCCTTTCTCGTGCCCCACGTTGGGCGCCAATTTATCTGTTGAGGGTTAAGATTGTGGGGTGACAATAAAACCCTGGCAGATGTATTGCTAACCCCCTCTCCCCCCCTCCCCACACTTCCCCCTCCCTCTCCCCCCTTTTCACTAAGGAGAGGCGATTGGGAGGAAAAGAAGCACAGAGTGAAGAGAGTTGGAAAAAAATTAAAGATGTTTTACTAATGCTACTAATAAGAATAGAGAAAATAATACAAAATATACAAAACCAATCTTGAAAGTCTCAGCAACTGCAGAGCCGGCACCTGAAGTCCTGGACTGGACTCTGCAGCCAATAGGAGCTGGATTCAGTCTCTCAGCAGGCCTCAGTTCGCAGGGACGACTAGCAAGGTCCTCTCCTAATGTCACCATAAGCAGAAGGGAAAAGGGAAAAGCACATGAGATCCTCGTGATCTCCCACTTTTATATGAAGTATTCACATGAATGGGATGTTATACACAGTTGGTCAGTTTCTTGCTCACTTGCTTCTCGTCGCCCCTCTCATGAGATGTCCATCTGTGCTTATCAATAAGTTTGCATTCCATTGCTAGGTTTACCAAAACATGTGTCTGGTTCTCCAGGAAAATGCAGTTAATATGAAGCTTTAGCTGACAGGCAAATTCACTGAAAGAGAAATTTTTTTTTTAGCAAAACCAGAACAGTGACGAAGGGGAAAGTGGCAACTTCCTGGTTTGTCCCAAGCACTACAGTTCTTTTGCTTCTCGCCGTCGTAGGCGTCACCAGCGCTGAGGGTTTGTGACCGCGCCAGCGGCAGGACACGCCGACCGGACCGCCCTGGAGCTCAGCAGGAGGTGGGTGTCGCGGACGGACTCGGCGTTTGCCCCGCGGCGCCGTGTGCCGGCGTGGCTTAGCGAGCGCGTGCTTTCTCGTGCTCCTGCAGGCGCTGAAGAGGAACCCGGCGACGCGGGAAGACGGCCGTTGGCGCACGTGGCGTTTTCCTCTGCCGAAGATGGGTTCGGTCCCTCGGCCCTCTGAAAGCTAAGTGGAGGCGCGAGGGCTGGGAAGGGGCCGGGAATGGCAGGGCCGGGGGGTTTAGCTCTGCTAAGGGCAAGGGCCGTCCAGGAACCGCGCCCTTGGCGCGGGTCAAGGGCCCGGGGACCTTTACCGTGCGATGCCAGCGTGTGCCGGGCAGGGCAGCTCCAGCCTGCGTCTGCGTTGTGGTGTAGTTCGGGAAGCCTGCCTTGCGCCTGTCAGCCGATCCTATTTTAGCTCGCGGGAAAGGGATTGGGGAACCACCTGGTGGGAATGCGAGTAGAGCAGCCCTGGCGGAATCTGATGAGCAGAGGCCATTGTATAAATTGGACAAGGAAGGAAAGGCTGCGGGCAAAGCGCGGTACTGCACCCGGCCGCCCCAACGCGGTGCCGCGGCGCGCATCGGTGCTGCCGCCCTGTGGCGAAACTCGGGTACTGCAGCGCACGGCAAGGGGGGGGGCAGAGACGCCGATCGAGCCGCGGGGGTTCGCGGTCGGGTCTGTGCGTGCCGGTGTCCGTCCCCCCCGACGGGGGTCAGGTCCCCATTGGTGTGCAAACGACACCCCTCCCTCGATGGCTCCTTAGGAGGGTTAATCCCAGTCCTCGTTCTTTTGGCAGCGGCGGGTCTGTGACCTCGCGGGAAGCCCAGGCTGCTGCACAGAGCTCGTCGGGAGCGGGAGCCGCGGAGGCGGGGGGCCTCGACGAGCCAGAGCTGCGGCAGACGGAGGGGGCGCGCGCGCTGCCCGGGGGACGCGTCCGGCGGAGCCGAAGTGACCTGCGGCGGCAACGAGCGGGAGCCGCTCGGAGCTGGAGCGGCCGTTGGCCGCGCCTTCCCTGGGGAGGTGAGCGCGGGGAGCCCGGCCTCTCTCTCCCTCGGGGATTAAACCCGCGCCCGTCCGCGCCCTTCCCGGGGGCGGCGGCGAGGCGGGGTCCCCCGGCTCTCCCGGGGCGGCCCCGCTGCCGGGGGGCGCGGGCGAGGCGGCGGCAGCGCCTCCTCGGTGCCGGGGGGCGGAGGGGAGAGAGACCTGCCGGCCGGAGCCGCGCGGCCCCTCGGGCAGGGCGCTCCCGGTCTCTGGGCCGCAGGCCGGGGGCGGCAGACGGGTTCAGGTGCTCTGGCCTGCTTTTTAGCCAGCGTGGCCTTCTCCGCGCCGTGAAGAAAATCCCGCGCGGTCGATTCCGCTCGCCGCTCGGGAGATGCCGCGTCTCTGGGGCCGTGGACTGGGGAAGAACGTTTGCGAGTTGGAGGGCGCTACAAGATATTCCGCGGGGAAGCCGGAGAAGAGGCAAATTGGCTGCCAGCGGAGTTGCGTTCCTTCGGTTTAGGACGTTCAGCTTGTCCTTCCAGAGAAGGAGCAGTCGTGGGTAGGGCCGAGAGAGGCTTTTAGGCGCGTGATCGGAATTGGAGCCAAATGGCACTCGACGTTGCCGCCGTGGGTCTTGGCTTTCAGTGGTTTCCCCGCGGCTGCCTGGTGTTTGGGAGCTCGGAGCGGGCATTTTTTTTCCCCCAAGGAGAGGCTGTGCTTGAAACAGAACTTGCTTGAAGAAGACAGACGAGGCGGGTGAGGATGCAGAGCGGGCCAATCAGATCGCTCGGGAGGGCTGGAGGGGCGGAGCGCCGATAGGCGGGGAGCATGGCAATTGATGTGCGTAGGCAGCCAATGAGGTTGCCGGGGGGGCGGGCGTTGCGGTGTCCGTACTGCGCATGCCCAACTTGCGCAGTCCTCAGTCAGGTCCGACGCTGAGGCGGGCACCTGGGGGCGGAGCGCGGGAAGGAGCATCCAATAGGAGGACGGCGCGGCGGGGTGGAAAGCAGCCAATCAGAGCGCGCCGTCTCAATCCCCTTTGAACAGCTGCCTCCCTGGCAAACGCGTCCGTGGGGTCCCGGGGCGGGTAGCGGGAGTTAACGGGGAAACGGGGGTCGGGGCGAGGGAGGGGAGGCTGTGGAGCGCTCATTTTGGCCTCTCCGTCCCTTTTGCCTCTCTCTCCCTCTCTCTGTGTCACCTTGTCTTGCTCCCTGTCCCTGTCTTTCTGTGATAAGCTGATCTGCTCTTTGCCCTTCTTTTTTTTTGTGGAATCACAGGCTCCTTCTGCTTGGAAAAGACACGTGCAATTTTAAATTTGGGTTTGAATTCTAGGCTTTTTTTTCCCCATTAGCCTGGGGATGCAGAGCGGGCCAATCAGATGGCGCGGGAGGGCTGGAGGAGCGGAGCGCTGGTTGGCTGCCTAGGCACGTCAGTTACCATTCTGTCTGCCTATCAGATTGCCAGAGGGGCGGGCGTCGAGGGTTGGGTACTGCGCATGCCCTAAAGCTCGAGCGCTGATAGGCGGAGAGATGCTGATTGGCGTGCCGCCCGCAGCCAATGATGTTGCCGAAGAGGCGGGCGTTGCGGTGTCCCTACTGCGCATGCCCCACTGGCGAGCGCTGATAGGCGGCGAGAGAGGTGATTGACGTGTCGCAGGGAGCCAACCGGGATGCGGCAAGGGGCGGGAGCTGCGGTCTCCCTAGTGCGCATGCCCAAACCGCGAGCGCTGATAGGTCCGCGGTGTCTCGGGGCCGGGGCCGGGGTGGGGGGGACCGGGAGCGAACGGGAACGGGGGTCGGGGCGGCTGCGGAGCGCTCGCTGCGGCCGGCGCCCGGGCATCGGGAGGCGGGCGGCTCAGGGCCGCCCTTCGTGAGGTTTCTCGGAGGCGGCAGAAGGGCGGAGGGGAAGGAGGCGACAGCCGGGGACCTCCCGCCGCGGGCGTCTCCGGGGCGCGGCGGCTGTCGGTGCCCGCGGAGCCCGGCGGGACGGCGGGGGAGCGCGAGGGGAACGGAGCGGCGAAAGAGGCGGCAGGTGAGTGCGGCAGCGGCGAGGGTGACCGTGCCGTTGGAACGGGGGGAGCGGGAGGGGCCGGCGCGGCACGGCGCGGAGGCGTTCGGTTCCGGTTCCCCCCCCCCCCAGCCCTTACGGCCGCGCTGGCGAAGCTGCTGGGAGGCGTGCGGTCCGGAGCCGCGTCTCCCTCCGGCGCAGCGCCCGTGCCCGGTGCGGCAGCCCCTCCGGGAGCGGCGCAGCCCCCGTCGGTCGCGGGGACGGTTACAAGCAGAGCTAAGGCGCGGTTGCGGGCGGGCTGGGTGGCGTGGCGAGCGGGGCGCCGCTTCGGCGGGAGCTCGGGGCGAGCCCCGGCGGGTTCCGTGTCCTGCGGGCGCGGCTCTCGCGCCGCGGCTCTCTCTGTGCGCTTTTTTGTTTGGTCGCGTTTGTTTTTTGGGTTTTTTTTGGCGGGATTCCCGCGAAACGCGGCACGAGCGCTCGCCCGGGGCTGCCGCGGCGGGTCTCAGTGGCGCCGTCCTGTGGGCAAAGCGCGGTACTGCACCCGGCCGCCCCAACGCGGTGCCGCGGCGCGCCTCGGTGCTGCCGCCCTGTGGCGAAACTCGGGTACTGCAGCGCACGGCAAGGGGGGGGGCAGAGACGCCGATCGAGCCGCGGGGGTTCGCGGTCGGGTCTGTGCGTGCCGGTGTCCGTCCCCCCGACGGGGGTCAGGTCCCCATTGGTGTGCAAACGACATCCCTCCCTCGGTGCCTCCTTAAACGTTTAATGACGTAAATATTGCTCCTGCTAACGTTGTCGGCGCGGCTTCTTTCCTCAGTGGATCCGTCTGGCAGTCGGTGGCCCGCGGTTGCTCGGCAACAGCAGAAGCGGATTGAAGGGACCGGCCGCTGGAGGATGCCGAAGCCTCCCGGGTCAGCGATGGGAGCAGCTTTGCGTAAAGCGAGGGGTACGTGAAGCCGGGCGTGCGGTGCCGACCGCCCAGCAGGTAAGGGAAGCTAAAGCTTTACCTCCAGGGACTTCTGCCCAGAAAGCTGAAGCAATTGCTCTCGCGTGAGCTGTAGAGTTACGCAAAGAGAAGAAGATTAGTAGCTGCACTGATTCTAAGCAGGTTTCTTGAAGGGTGCGGGCCCTTGAAGCCGTTTGAAAAGAATAAAGTGTATTAACGGCACAAGGGAGGCAGATTAAACGTGATGCTCCGGTTGCTGGAAGCTGTGCTGTTGCTAGGAGAGTTGCCGTCACGCGTTGCAACGGGCCTTAGAAGGGAAACGCTGCTCAGGAAACTGGCAATAAATTGGCAGGCGCCGCTGTAAAACCAGCCACCGAGAGGACAGAGACCGGTACGGAAGCCGCGTCTCTGAGCCCAGGTGGCCGTGTCCTCCAGCCAACGTCAGGGAACTGTAACAAAGAGGATAAGCAATTAATAGGAGATTAATAGCCCGATCAGAATTAGGGTCCAAAGGAGCCGTCACCGGCGACGGGAGAGCAGCGGCGCCTCGCGGCGCGAGGAGCTGACGCGCTCTGTCGAGATCGGACGAACAGGTAAGAGCGAATTTAGAAGCTCTGTGCGAACGAGGCAATGGGAAACGTGCCTAGAAAACTGTCTTGATAGTGCACACGGGGTACAGACAAGAGCAGCCGGACGAGGGGAACGTACCAGGACAACGCTGGCAAAGGGAGTTCTCCGAGCTGCCTGGAAAAGGGGGGTGTCGATACCGGCCGGCACGAACGGCTCCCTTCTCGGGTCGGCCGGAAGCGGTGCCGTGCCGGGGGGCGGCTGCCGGCCTGCGGGCCGGGGGCTGCGGCTGTTTGGGGCGCTGCCCCCGCTTTGTTTTCCTCGGGGAGCCCCCCCACGCTCGGGGGCTTGTGGGACGTGCACGTGCGAATGACACGGTGTTCCCAGCTGCTCTGTTCTCTGCCTTGTTTTTTCAGGTGCCTGTCCCTGTTTTCTGTTCCCGCTTTTGAAGAGAAGCTGCCGAGTCAGCGTACGCTGCGGTGAAGTTCTACAAGATGCAGCCCTCAGGAACCGGTTGACGTGAGGGAAATGCTTTCTGACCGCCTGCGCGGTGAGGGGACGTTTTTCACCTTTTAGCTCCTTCTGCACGACAAGAGGGAGACGGAAGGTTAAGTAACACGTTGTTTAGGAGCTGAGAGCTTGGTTTGCATTTAACTAATAATTAAGAGACGTGTTGTCAGCGAGAAACTAAACGATTACAACTAACCTCATCAAATGAAGTAAAGACAGGCCAGCCAGGCGTGGTGGTGGAGTTGCTCTCTATGTGAGAGAGCAGCTACAGTGTACTAAATTCTGCCCAGGAGCGGATGAGGAGCGAGTTGAGAGTGTATGGGTCAGGATCAAGGGGCAGGCTGGCAGGGGTGACACTGCTGTGGGCGTCTGTTACAGGCCACCAGATCAGGCTGAGGAAGCTGATGAGGCCTTCTATGGGCAGCTGAGAGCGGCCTCACGGTCACAGGCCCTGGTTGTTGTGGGGGATTTTAAGTTCCCTGGTGTTTGCTGGAAGGACCGTTCAGCCAGCCAGCCACAGTCCAGGAGGTTCCTGCCGTGCATCGGTGAGAACCGCCTCATGCAGGTGGTGGAGGAGCCGACTGGGAGAGGTGCACTGCTGGATCTCATCCTCGCTAGCAAGGAGGGTCTGGTCGAAGCAGGAAAGGTTGAGGGCTGCCTGGGCTGCAGTGACCACGAGAAGGTGGAGTTCAGCATCTTGTGTGGCAGGAACAGAACAGCAAGTAGAATTGCAGCCCTGGACTTTAGCAGGGGTAACTTTGGCCTTTTCAAGCAATTGCTGGGGGAAATCCCACGGGCAAGACTGCTTGAAGGAAAAGGGGCCCGAGATAGCTGGGTTGCATTCAGAGATTGCTTCTTCCACGCTCAGGATCAGAGCATCCCCACACGAAGGGAGTCAAGGAAGGGAGCCAGGAGGCCTGCGTGGTTGAACAGGGACCTGTTGGGTATGCTCAAGCAGAAGAGGAGAGTTTGCAGGTCATGGAGGCAGGGGCTGGCCACTTGGTAGGAATATAAGGCTGCTGTTAGAGGATGCAGGAAGGCAGCTAGGATAGCCAAGGCCCCCTAGAATTACAGCTGGCGAGAGGGGTCAAGGACAGCAAAAAGAACTTTTTCAAATACATAGCAGATAAAACTAACACCAGAGGCAATGTAGGCCCACTGATGAACGGGGTGGGTGCCCTGGTGGCAGAAGATACAGAGGAGGCAGAATTCCTGAATGCCTTCTTTGTCTCTGTCTACTCTGCCGGAGGCCGTCCTGGGGAGCCCTGTACCCCTGAGACCCCGGATGAAGCCAGGTCAGTGGAGGAGTTTGCTTTAGTCGATGAGGACTGGGTTAGGGAGCAATTAAATAGTCTGGACATCCATAAATCCACGGGTCCGGACGGGATGCACCCGCGGGTGCTGAGGGAGCCGGCTGAAGTCACTGCTGGACCGCTCTCCGTCATCTTTGCCAAGTCTTGGGAAACGGGGGAGGTGCCCGAGGATTGGAGGAAAGCAAATGTCACTGCAGTCTTCAAAAAGGGCAAGAAGGAGGACCCGGGTAATTAGAGACCGGTCAGCCTCACCTCTGTCCCTGGGAAAGTAATGGAACAGCTTCGTCTAGACAATAGAGCAGTGAGGTGGGTTGCAAACTGGCTTAAGGAGAGAAGCCAGAGAGCGGTAGTCAATGGTGCGGAGTCCAGCTGGAGGCCAGTATCCAGTGCAGTGCCTCAGGGGACAGCGCTGGGGCCAATGTTATTCAGTATATTCATTAACGATTTGGACGAGGGAATAGAGTGCACTATCGGCAAGTTTGCTGATGACACCAAGCTGGGAGGGGTGGCTGACACGCCAGAAGGCTGTGCTGCCATCCAGAGACCTGGACAGGCTGGAGAGTTGGGCGGGGAATAACCTGATGAAATTTGACAAGGGCAAGTGTAGAGTCCTGCACCTGGGCAGGAACAACCCCAGGTTCCAGTATAGGTTGGGAAATTACGTATTAGAGAGCAGTGTAGGGGAAAGGGACCTGGGGGTCCTGGTGGACAACAGGATGACCATGAGCCAGCCCTGTGCCCTTGTGGCCAGGAAGGCCAATGGCATCCTGGGGTGTATTAGAAGGGGGGTGGCTAGTAGGTGGAGAGAGGTCCTCCTTCCCCTCTGCTCCGCCCTGGTGAGACCGCATCTGGAATATTGTGTCCAGTTGTGGGCCCCTCAGTTCCAGAAGGACAGGGAACTGCTGGAGAGGGTCCAGCGTAGGGCAACGAAGATGATTAAGGGAGTGGAGCATCTCCCTTATGAAGAAAGGCTGAGGGAGCTGGGGCTCTTTAGTTTGGAGAAGAGGAGACTAAGGGGGGACCTCATTAATGTTTATAAATATATAAAGGGTGAGTGCCATGAGGATGGAGCCAGGCTCTTCTCGGGGGCAAACAATGATAGGACAAAGGGTAATGGGAGCCGGAGGAGGGGATTGCTTTGGGGGCTTCATCAGGGGTCTGGGACATGCAGAGGCAGGGCGCCCAGCGGCTGTGTGCCCCCAATCCAGGGTGCCCCCATAGCCATGACCTGGGTGCCGACAGCTGCCTCTGGCCATTGATTTCTTCGTTATTTGCGTCCCCTTCGCTCTCCCGCCACGCTGCAGCGATGCTGGTGGGAGGGGGCGTTAAGAAACCCCCCCCACCCAGCACCCACCCCTGTGCTGCTGCTCCTTCTCTCTAGATTTATATATATTAAATATATATTTTTAAAAAATGAGGGGAGAAAAGACCATCTAGAGGCTCTCAAGGGCCAGTGCCCTCCCCAGCAGTGTGTGCCCCCCACCCTAGAAATAATACCTAGAAAATTGTTCCAGTGCGATTCTCAGGGGAGCCCCCGCTCCCAACACCCTGGCCCGGGACCCCCCTGACCCCCCCACCTCCGCCAACCCAGTCTGGTCTCTGGCTGTCCATGGTGGCCGTGGCTTTCTGGGGGGCAGGGGGTGGTGGAGGCCGTGGGCGGTGGGTGAGGAGGGGGCAGCCAGGCGGGCTGGGGGTTGTGGGTGAGGAAGCCCAGTAGGGACTGAAGCTCCTGGGGGCACAGGCCATGGAGGTGATGGGGCTGATGCTGCTCTGTGGCTCTCGGGGGTTCGCAGCTTGGAGAACGTGGCCAGAGCGTCGGGGAAGTTGGGCGGCGTGGCCGGTGTGTTGCTGGGGGTGCACATCTGCGGGGGTGTCAGATCGGCCATGGATGGTTTTTGGAGTCCCAACCTGCCAACTCCCCATCACTGAAGATCTGGCTGCATCCCGCACCAGGGGATGCTCGAAGCCGAGCTCTGGTGGGTATTGGGGTACCCAGCGCTGCAGGGTCTGGGTGGCACCCCCAGAACGTGGGGGCTGCCTGGGGAGGATCTCCAGCCCAGGCAGGGCCAGCTCGGGCTGCGAAGGACAGTTTGGACCATCCAGGGTGCTTAGAGCGCTGGGGTGCAGCGGGTTTGGGGAGGGGACACTGCTCTGATGCCAGCTGCCCCGGGCAGGGATGAGGTGATGCAATGAGGACCAGCACGATGGGTGGGGAGAGTTTTGGGGTCCCTCAGGACCCTCTTCACCCGGCTCCCTGTCCCCTGCTCCACTTCGCACCCCATTAGGACACAGAAAGTCAGGCAGGGCCCCCGGGACACGAGGCGCTGGCCGGGCCCCTCGCGGTTCCCGGCACAGCCCCTGCTTTCTGAGCACTGAGCTGAATTTAGTGCCCTCCCCACCTCCCCCCCGGACAGACCCGGCCCTTTTTGAGGCCAGTCTTGCCAAAAACCCCAGGAGCTCACGATGAAAATGAGAAGTTAAATGATTCCTCACAACACCATTCAACACAAGAACCGAGAGGTTTTTGACACCTGCTTCCTTGTCGGTGTCCTACTGAGCACTAGCACAAAGCCAAGAGTGTTGCTCAGCAGCACCAACCGCGTCTGCCAGGAATTAATCTTCAACATGAACCAGGGGCAGCAGAAGGCAATCACCAGCACCACAGACAGCAAAGGAGAAGTCTGCAAGATCCCGTAAGGCTGGAATAGACTGTTGGCATCTGCTCTCCACGGCAAAACCGGAGGAGAGCGTAGAGGGAAAAGAAATGAAAGTCATTGACAGTGAAAAATGCGTGGCGAAACACAGGAGGTTCTGACACAAGAAGACCCTCCCAGGAGCAAGCCATGACTTCTGGAGCCAGCATCTCTGGCCCGGGATGAACGCTTGCCCATTGCCGTGTGGCCACTTGGGGTGCAAAACTGGGGTTTGAGAGGGGCTGTTGCCCCCCGGTGTCTTGCTCTGCCTGGAGATGTCTGTGCAGAGGTCCCTGGACAGGACGCCTCTTCCTCAGTCAGCGCTGGCAAAAACCATCTGGGGACACGCTCCGTCCCCTGGAACTCTTCCTTGTGTGACTCGCAGCTCACGTGTGACAGCGCTGCTCCAAACTTGGCCATCTCCAAGGACCGGCTTTCTTTGGGATGTGGGGTTCACTCTCAGAGGAATCATGGCAGCCCTGCTTTCTGTGTTGGGGTCTCCCTTTCAGCGATGGAGCAGCTTCAGTTCGCAGTGCAAAAGGATCTTGCAATGGCTGTGTAGCTAGCAGCAGCGTTTCTGAAGCATCAGAGGAGATGTCAGAGCCATGAGGCTGAGGGACGGGACTCCCAGCACAAGATTGCCCGTGTTTCAAAAGGGAGGCAGCCGTGCCAGCTGGAGAACCTCTCTCGCAGCTCCATCCCCAGCAAAGAGCTGTCTCTAGAGCAGTTTGTGCTGCTTACGGGCAAGATCAGCCTTTGCATTTGAACCACCTTCTTGCAGAGGTGACAGGAAACATCCTCTGGTTTATGTCGTTCCAGCTGCAAAGGCCAGAGCAGTGTTCTTGAGGGAGCAAGCGATGAGCACATTTCCTGGTCAGCAGCCGCTGGCTCATGCCAACGGTCAAGAGAGGCAGAAGAAATCCCTTCAGAACAGCTCCCTCTCAAAAGACACCCTTCTGCTTGATGAACCGCAGGGAAAGGCGTCCTAAACCAGGCACTTTGACCTTGTTTTCAGCCCAGGTTCCCAGTGCTGGTGCACTCGTGAGCCAGTCGCTGCCCATCTGCCACCAAGGGGAATCGCCTCCGAGGCCAACTGTGCCGTGGGGAAAGGAAAGGGTGAGACGTCGGGAGAGTTTCATTTAGTGCACAACACGGATAAAGCCATTCTCTCTGCAATTAAAACTGAGGGTATTTAATTGAGTGAAATGAGATTTCATTCCCCATGACCTGTCTGATTGTACTTTGAATCTGGGCACGGGCTGCAGTGACCTGCCACAGCATTTGAGGTGTCACCAGCTGCATTGTAGGTGGTAAAGTGGGAAAGGCAGGAGGGAGCCTCAGCATCTCCCATCCCGTGGGTGACTTCATCACAAAGGACCAGGGCGGCGCCCGCTGGCTCCTGGGGCGGCTGTTGCCAGGCAACAGAGACACTATATTGTCCCCTGTCACCTGTGCCCCTCGCCCATTTGGTCACTGGCCGTGGTGGGATCACTTGCCGTGGTGGGATCACTGTGGTGGTGGACTCATTTTGGCAGTTGGATCGCTTTCGTGGTGGGATCGCTATTGGTGGTTGCACCACTTTTGGTGGTAGGATCGCTACTGGTGGTTGAACCACTTCTGGTGGTTGAACTGCTGTTGGTGGTTTTATCACTTTCGGAACTTGGATCTGTTTGGCGACTGGATCACTTTCATCACTCGGATTGCTTTTGGCACTTGGATCTGTTCGGTGACTGGATCACTTTCTGTGGCAAGAAGGAGGAGGAGAAAGGCTGCTGGCTGCCCATCCCTCCAACATCATCTCCGGACAGAAGAGCTCCCGTCTTCCCACATCCAGTTCAGTGTTTTCGGGCAGAGCAGCAGCGATGGCCACACGTGGACTGCTGGAGATGCTGAACGCCGCCATGGGGACACCCCATTTGGGGGTTGTCGACTTGGTGGCACTGCACAAATTGCTTGAGGCCATCATCGGGCAGCTGGGCCAGCAGGAGCTGTCTGTCCTGGAGCCAGGGCAGAGCCTGACCCCCGGCCTGGCAAAGGATCAGGACAGCAAGGCCCAGCCTGGCCAGGAGAAGGAGGAGGATGGAGCCCTGGGCACAGGGCAGCACCTCTGGAAACCAAAGCAGCAGCTGGATGAGAAGGACACGCTGGATGGGACCGGGAGCAACTCCAAGGTCTCCTCCGTGGCCAAGGAGGCCATGCCAAAAACAACGGAAGAGGAGAAGAGAGATGTCCCCAAGGTAGATGCTCTTGCTGGTCCCTGGGTGCTCCCCCACGAGACGCCCCCTCCTCCGGGCTCCGCGCTGCCGTCGTGCCGCCCTCAGCCCAAGGGCTGGGTTAAGCCCGAGCTCCCGCAGCAGAGCACAGCGGGGCCCAGGTCCCCAGGGACCCTCCCCTGGGCTCACCCCCCACCCGCTCTCCCAGAAAAGGGCTTCGCTCCAGGACCTGTGGGAGGAGATCAGCAAGTTTAAGGAGGCGCAGTCCAGCCTGGAACAGGACGTGCGGGAGATGAAGGAGGCCATGCAGGAGGCGCATTCTGGCCTGGAACAGGACATCC
This sequence comes from Columba livia, assembly GCF_036013475.1. Taxonomy (NCBI): domain Eukaryota; kingdom Metazoa; phylum Chordata; class Aves; order Columbiformes; family Columbidae; genus Columba; species Columba livia. The sequence continues at coordinate 144,747 of NC_088605.1, read as the reverse complement.
AGGAGGTGAAGGAGGCGCATGTCGGCCTGGCAGAGGACATGCATGCCCTGCAGGAGGCGCATTCCGGCCTGGCGGAGGACATCCAGGAGATCCAGGAGACGCTTGGCCTGGTGAGCATCCCCTGGTGCCCCGGGAGGGAGCTGGGCCCTCGTCCCTCCCCGCTCCTGCTGCCCTGTCACACTGTGCCCCTGCCCCACGGCCATCGGTGTCACCAGCGTGAAGGGCAGCAGGAGGGAAGATGGGAAGGGTGTCCCAGGAGTTGCTAAGGCACTTTTGAACTAGAGAGCCCTCAAAACAGAACCGTGGGAGGGGCAGGAGGGGAGATAAAGTTCTGCCCATGCAATTCAGCCGCGGCCCCCAGGCACAGCCCTGCCCAGCGTCCCTCTGCCTCGTGCCCCAGTTCACTCGGGGATACTCTTTAAATCCCGCTCCCACATCTGAGCGGGTGTCCCTCTCCTCGCCCAGCTCCAGGGGAAGCCCCGGGACGCTGCCGGGCTGCGCAGGGACAGGAGGCGGCTGCGTCCCCCGCTCCCTCGGGGACACCAGCCCTCCTGCCTCGGGGCACAGCCTGTGGGCTGGGGTGCTGGGCAGTGATGCTGGGGGTTCCATCCCTGGGGATCCCATCCCTCTGGTTCCATGGCCGGGCTGACCCCGTGATCACTTTGCATTTGGGCTCTCGTTTTCAACACGAGTCTGGCCATGCAAGATGGTGGTTTGGGGACGGGGACTGGGGACATGGCGGGGGGTTCTGGGGTCTGTCCTCTAGGCTGCCCAGCTGCCAGTAAACCTGCTGCCTTTTGCCTCTTCTTCCCAGGAGGGTGGTGGGGGCCAGTCTGCCCCCGCTGAGCCCACCCAGGTGGCCATGGACAGCCAGGCCAGGAGGAGCTCAGCACTGGAGCCAAAGGGACGTGGGACACAGCCTGGGATGGAGACCAGCAAGGGGACTGCAGGGTCTGGCTCCCCAGGGATGCAAACAGGGATACAGGGGCAACCAGCGACCCCTGTGAAGTTGTCAGGCGCTCCCTCCATTCACAAGAGGTCTATTGGTGCCAACGCCACCACCCCGGGGATGCAGCCAGGATCCCCGGGCACCCAGGCCAGCACCTCCCTGGGGACACAACCAGGGGCCCCTGATGCCCAGGCCAGCACCGCGGGGATGCAGGCAGGATCCCCTGGGACCCACACCACCACCCCTGGGGTGCAGCCTGGGTCCTCCAGCTCCAAAGCCACCATCCCAGGGGATGCCCAAGAGCCGGCCAAGCCCTGGGGCTCCACCAGCACCTCAAGCTACGAGTCGGAGATGCGGGAGGTGCTGTCACAGGTTGGGCAGCTCGGCCAGCTCTGCGCTGGTCTGAAGGAACAGGTGGAGCAGCTTAAATCTACAAAAGCAGAAAGCACAGATCTTGAGGACGTGCGCCGGCTCTTCCCAAAGGGAGGTGAGAGCACGGGGGGGCTGGCGGGGTTGTTTGGTGTGGGGACACCCTGGGTCAGGGGCTCGTCATGCTCAGAGCCTGGCCCCACGGGTGAGACCCCCTCACCGACAGCACATCCCCTTGCACCATGTCCCTCTAGGCCGGCAGAGCATCACCAGCATCCTGGCCGACCTCAGGTGCCAGGTGTCCTTCCTGCAGGACATGGCCAGGGCCCTCCACGGGGAGAAGGAGAAGGTGAGCCGGCAGCAGTCCCCGAGGGGCTGTGGGGACAGCAGTTTGGGCAGGGAGGGGGCAGCTGAAGGCTCCCCGTGCCAGAATGACACAGGGGGCTGTGCCCTCACCCCCCCCACTGCCGTTCCCAGATCAGCAAGGTGGAGGATGCTCCCAGAAAGACGAGGGGGTCTGGAGCCGGTAGGAAAGCAGACGGCAGTGGCCAGATGACCCAACAGCCACGGTAAAAGGATGGGAGAGGGTTTCCTACCTGCAGGGCTGTGAGGGAGCCTGGGGTCTGGGAACATCCCAGTTTGGGGGCCGAGGGACACCCCCACGAAGGCTAAGCCTGCCCCTGCCCCTGTCTCGCTGTCCAGGCCCAAGGGACAGAAGGTCAAGGCAGAGCGCAAGGAGCTGGGGAAGCAGCAGGAGCCAACCCAGGCCGAGCTGGAGCAGTTTGCGGCCAAGTACGTGAATAAGTTGGTGATGGAGGCAGCGCAGCAGCTGCAGGCAGAGGTGAGGCCCGGGGGCAGCGCTCCCAGCCCCCGCTGGCTCGGGGGGGGTCCTGGCGGGGTCCCGGCCACGTCCCCTGGCTGGACGGGGCCATGGAGCCTCCACGGCACCTGGGCTTGTGGGCGGCATCCAGCCCGGCTCAGAGCTGATTCCTCCTCCCCTGCCAGCAGGTGGACGAGCCGAGGACGACGGCGCAGAGCGGGGGACACGAACACGCAGGGTGCCACTTCTGCAGCCCGGACACCAGGGTGCTGCTGGGGAAACTCCTCCAGCGCTGCGAGAAGCTCGAGGAGCAGGTGGAGTCCCTGGTCCAGAAGGCGGGCGGCAAGGTGGAGAGTCATCCGAAGTGGAGGAGACAGGTAAGGAGATGTGGTGTAGGGGGCTTGAGCTGCCAGGACCCCTCAGACATTTCAACATGGGGGAGCCCCTCGCTGCCCCCCTAATTGGCTTGTGAGAGTCAGCAGCACGGAAGGGAACTAAAGCCTTGGAGCAAATGTCCTGCTTGCACTGAGGGCCTGTGGCCACCAGCCAAAATACCCTGGGTCTGTCCCCGAGGGGCAGCCACCCCCTTGCTCAGCACCGCCTTGTCCTCTTAGTCCCTGCAGCAGGACGAGCAACTCAAGTGCCTCCAGGCCAGCATCATGCAGCTACAAAAGGACTATGAGAAGTTGAGCTCGGCCCTTGCAAACCTCCAGCAGGATCGTCAGCAGAAGCAGAATGACATCAAGGTGGGTGGCTGTAACCCGCAGGAGAGCCCAGGCTGGGACCCCAAGGGGTCTGTCCCCCTGCCACCCTGCTCGCAGCCCTGCACAGCTTCCCCATGCCTTTCCTGGAGGTTTCTGATGGGGTGGGGAGGCAGGGGGTGCTCGGCTGGCCGGGGGGCAGCTCCGACCCTGCCGTGGCATCACGGGCTGCTGTCTGCCTTGGAAGGCTCTGTCCCAGGCCCTGGGGAGGCTGGAGAAGAAGCAAGCAGACAAGGAGGAGATGCTGGTGCTGGGAATCGATGAGGTACGGGCTCGAGGGGCCCTGGTGCCAGCCAAGGGTGTCCCAGGCAGGGTGACAAACACCCCTTGTCCCTTGGGTGCTGGCTGGCAGAACCAGCCAGGGGGAGGGAGGATTTCCAGCCCGGCTGCGGGTCCCTTGCCAGGTCCCTCTGTGGCCCCGAGTCCCTTCGGCTGGTGGGACCAACGCCACGGGGGTGATGGGGTGAACAGGACCACGTAGCCACTTCTCCCTCTCCCGTTGTCCCTGCATCCTGTCCCCACCGCTCTCCTGCCTTTCCCCGTTGCTAGAAAGCAGACAAAGCCTCCCTGGCTGACAAAGTCAGTCGCAGCCAGCTTGAGGCGTGCGAGGAGCGGCTGACCAAGATGATGGAGGAGGTGACGAGCCAGGTGACGGGCCAGGAGAAGGGCTGGCACCAGTTCCAGCGAGAGCTGCAGAGACAGATGGACTGCAAGGTGAGGGCTCGTCCCCTCCACGCAGAACTGGCACCTTGGGGCCTGGCAGCCTAAGGCAGCATCCTTGCGAGGGTCCCCCCTCCCGGCTGTGCCCCAGGGGACCGCCATGTCCCATCCTGGGGTAGCTGGCTGAGGGTGTCACCCGTCCACAGCTGGACCGCCGGGAGCTGGGGGCGTTCCGGCAGCAGCAGGAGGAGCGGTGGAAGAGCCTCAGCGGGCAGCTCCAGGAGAAGGCGCTGCAGGCAGAGCGTGACGATGCCGCTGGGATTAGGAAGTGAGTGCGATGGGGACAGTGGTGGCTTTGGCAGTGCTGGCCCTGTTCCTGCTGGCTGTCCCGGCTCGTGCCGGTGTGGTACCTGGCGTGGGAGCCATGTGGGCAGCGCCCCTGGGGATGCTGAGCAAGTGGCTGTGCCTTGTGCTCCTGCCAGCTGCAGCTTCCCAGCGATAGAGGCGGCACAATGAGGGGGCACGTGCGGGAGGAGCCCTCCTGAACCAGTCTTGGGGGGTGGGTGCAGAGGCGTTTTGTGGCAGGTGTGCAGGTGGGGCTGTGCCCCCCAGGAGCTCCCCAGCCCTTTTCTCCCCCCTCCAGGCAGCTGCTGCCCGGTTTCCATTGCCTGTCCTGCGACCGGCTCCTCAACATGCTGGCACCTGGACCGTGAGTAACTGCCCCCTGAACATGGAGCACCCCCCGACCCCTCCTGGCGTCGAGTGACACACGGGGTGCCACCTGCCGGGCACTGAGCACCCCCATGTCCTGTCCCACAGGGAGCGGACGGGCGAGTGTAGATACCCCACTGTTCCGCGGAGCTGCGGAGGCCAACACACCGTCACGCCCCCGCGTTTCCAGCCCAAACCGCCCAGCACCCCACGGCCATCCAAACCCAGTGCCCGCAGCCCCAACAAGGTAGGGATGACAGAGGTGGGGAGGGGGATCTGAGCCTGTGGGGGGATCCATCTGTGCCTCAGTTTCCCCGGGGAGAGCTGGCTGGGGGAGGGTTGCTGGGGGATGCGGAACGGGGCCCCGTGTTTGGGTCACACGCTCTCCCCTTCCCAGAAGGACGCGATGCAGCTGTCGGGCCAGGACGGCACTGATGGGAACCAGCAGGACGAGCAGCTCTCCATGATGGGGGGCTCTCAGCTGCCCACAATGCCAAGGGCCACCCCAGACACCCCGACCTCCAGGAACCGGCCAAGTATGGCCCTGTCAGGGCACCGGGGGGCAGAGGACACCCCGCTGTCTGGGGGGACGGGTCTGTGCCCACAGCTGGGCGGGGTGGGAGGGGGGTCTGGGGTCTGGGCTGGGCTGTGGGGGCAGCACTGGCTGCTGGGGCAGCCGGTCCTCGTGGTGGAGCTGGAGGGAGCTGGGGGCACATGGGGGGTGGTGCTGGGCAGTGTGGGACAACAGCCTGTGTGCTTCAGGGTGGGGGCAGGACCCTGTTGGTGGGTGTCTGTGGCTGACCCTGCCCCTCGCCCCCAGGCACCCGCTCCTCGCTGAGATCAGCCGTGCTGCAGCACCTACCAGTCTCGTCTCCCAGACGCTTCACCCTGGCACCGCAGCTGCTGCCGCCCATCCCGCCCCCCCGCCGTGAACCAACCCCCTGACAGCCGGGCAGGACGGGGTCCCGGCCCCGGTCCCACCGCCCCGGGCACTGAGCAGGCAGCGGCTGCAATAAATGGCGATGGGAAACCAAGCACCGGTGTGGTCTGAGAGGAGTCCCTGGGGCAGGATGGCAGAAAGCCCCGCTGTGTTTGCTTTTTCAGGAGAAAAATAAGTGCTAAAAAGGCGCTTTGGGGGTGCCCAGGTGGATCCAGTTGGTATCCAGGCCCCCCCAGAAGGAGCACGGGGAGCAAACCAGTGGGCACCAGGGCAGAGCCAGCAGAGGCCCATCCTGCCCCCGGGTGGGGCTGATGTGTCCATGGGCTTCAGAAACACCCCTGGGACTAACTGGGGGGACGGGGTGAGGGGGGAACCAGGGGGCTGTGCAAGAAGCCGGGCTGGCTGTCGGCAGCCGGAGGAGGGGAGCGCTTTGCGCTTTGCTCTGGGTCAGGGGATCCAGAACTGGGGGGACGCAGCAGCTTCGTGCCCCGCCCCGGGGTGCCCACGGCCGCCGTGTCGCAGATGCGCTGCGCGCGTGTCCGGGGCGCGGCGGCTGTCGGTGCCCGCGGAGCCCGGCGGGACGGCGGGGGAGCGCGAGGGGAACGGAGCGGCGAAAGAGGCGGCAGGTGAGTGCGGCAGCGGCGAGGGTGACCGTGCCGTTGGAACGGGGGGAGCGGGAGGGGCCGGCGCGGCGCGGCGCGGAGGCGTTCGGTTCCGGTTCCCCCCCCCCCCAGCCCTTACGGCCGCGCTGGCGAAGCTGCTGGGAGGCGTGCGGTCCGGAGCCGCGTCTCCCTCCGGCGCAGCGCCCGTGCCCGGTGCGGCAGCCCCTCCGGGAGCGGCGCAGCCCCCGTCGGTCGCGGGGACGGTTACAAGCAGAGCTAAGGCGCGGTTGCGGGCGGGCTGGGTGGCGTGGCGAGCGGGGCGCCGCTTCGGCGCGAGCTCGGGGCGAGCCCCGGCGGGTTCCGTGTCCTGCGGGCGCGGCTTTCGCGCCGCGGCTCTCTCTGTGCGCTTTTTTGTTTGGTCGCGTTTGTTTTTTGGGTTTTTTTTGGCGGGATTCCCGCGAAACGCGGCACGACCGCTCGCCCGGGGCTGCCGCGGCGGGTCTCAGTGGCGCCGTCCTGTGGGCAAAGCGCGGTACTGCACCCGGCCGCCCCAACGCGGTGCCGCGGCGCGCCTCGGTGCTGCCGCCCTGTGGCGAAACTCGGGTACTGCAGCGCACGGCAAGGGGGGGGGGGCAGAGACGCCGATCGAGCCGCGGGGGTTCGCGGTCGGGTCTGTGCGTGCCGGTGTCCGTCCCCCCCGACGGGGGTCAGGTCCCCATTTGTGTGAAAACGACATCCCTCCCTCGGTGCCTCCTTAAACGTTTAACGATGTAAATATTGCTCCTGCTAACGTTGTCGGCGCGGCTTCTTTCCTCAGTGGATCCGTCTGGCAGTCGGTGGCCCGCGGTTGCTCGGCAACAGCAGAAGCGGATTGAAGGGACCGGCCGCTGGAGGATGCCGAAGCCTCCCGGGTCAGCGATGGGAGCAGCTTTGCGTAAAGCGAGGGGTACGTGAAGCCGGGCGTGCGGTGCCGACCGCCCAGCAGGTAAGGGAAGCTAAAGCTTTACCTCCAGGGACTTCTGCCCAGAAAGCTGAAGCAATTGCTCTCGCGTGAGCTGTAGAGTTACGCAAAGAGAAGAAGATTAGTAGCTGCACTGATTCTAAGCAGGTTTCTTGAAGGGTGCGGGCCCTTGAAGCCGTTTGAAAAGAATAAAGTGTATTAACGGCACAAGGGAGGCAGATTAAACGTGATGCTCCGGTTGCTGGAAGCTGTGCTCTTGCTAGGAGAGTTGCCGTCACGCGTTGCAACGGGCCTTAGAAGGGAAACGCTGCTCAGGAAACTGGCAATAAATTGGCAGGCGCCGCTGTCAAACCAGCCACCGAAAGGACAGAGACCGGTACGGAAGCCGCGTCTCTGAGCCCAGGTGGCCGTGTCCTCCAGCCAACGTCAGGGAACTGTAACAAAGAGGATAAGCAATTAATAGGAGATTAATAGCCCGATCAGAATTAGGGTCCAAAGGAGCCGTCACCGGCGACGGGAGAGCAGCGGCGCCTCGCGGCGCGAGGAGCTGACGCGCTCTGTCGAGATCGGACGAACAGGTAAGAGCGAATTTAGAAGCTCTGTGCGAACGAGGCAGTGGGAAACGTGCCTAGAAAACCGTCTTGATGGTGCACGCGGGGTACAGACAAGAGCAGCCGGACGAGGGAAACGTACCAGGACGACGCTGGCAAAGGGAGTTCTCCGAGCTGCCTGGAAAAGGGGGGTGTCGATACCGGCCGGCACGAACGGCTCCCTTCTCGGGTCGGCCGGAAGCGGTGCCGTGCCGGGGGGCGGCTGCCGGCCTGCGGGCCGGGGCTGCGGCTGTTTGGGGCGCTGCCCCCGCTTTGTTTTCCTCGGGGAGCCCCCCCACGCTCGGGGGCTTGTGGGACGTGCACGTGCGAATGACACGGTGTTCCCAGCTGCTCTGTTCTCTGCCTTGTTTTTTCAGGTGCCTGTCCCTGTTTTCTCTTCCCGCTTTTGAAGAGAAGCTGCCGAGTCAGCGTACGCTGCGGTGAAGTTCTACAAGATGCGGCCCTCAGGAACTGGTTGACGTGAGGGAAATGCTTTCTGACCGCCTGCGCGGTGAGGGGACGTTTTTCACCTTTTAGCTCCTTCTGCACGACAAGAGGGAGACGGAAGGTTAAGTAACACGTTGTTTAGGAGCTGAGAGCTTAGTTTGTATTTAACTAATAATTAAGAGACGTGTTGTCAGCGAGAAACTAAACGATTACAACTAACCTCATCAAATGAAGTAAAGACAGGCCAGCCAGGCGTGGTGGTGGAGTTGCTCTCTATGTGAGAGAGCAGCTACAGTGTACTAAATTCTGCCCAGGAGCGGATGAGGAGCGAGTTGAGAGTGTATGGGTCAGGATCAAGGGGCAGGCTGGCAGGGGTGACACTGCTGTGGGCGTCTGTTGCAGGCCACCAGATCAGGCTGAGGAAGCTGATGAGGCCTTCTATGGGCAGCTGAGAGCGGCCTCACGGTCACAGGCCCTGGTTGTTGTGGGGGATTTTAAGTTCCCTGGTGTTTGCTGGAAGGACCGTTCAGCCAGCCAGCCACAGTCCAGGAGGTTCCTGCCGTGCATCGGTGAGAACCGCCTCATGCAGGTGGTGGAGGAGCCGACTAGGAGAGGTGCACTGCTGGATCTCATCCTCGCTAGCAAGGAGGGTCTGGTCGAAGCAGGAAAGGTTGAGGGCTGCCTGGGCTGCAGTGACCACGAGAAGGTGGAGTTCAGCATCTTGGGTGGCAGGAACAGAACAGCAAGTAGAATTGCAGCCCTGGACTTTAGCAGGGCCAACTTTGGCCTTTTCAAGCAATTGCTGGGGGAAATCCCACGGGCAAGACTGCTTGAAGGAAAAGGGGCCCGAGATAGCTGGGTTGCATTCAGAGATTGCTTCTTCCACGCTCAGGATCAGAGCATCCCCACACGAAGGGAGTCGAGGAAGGGAGCCAGGAGGCCTGCGTGGTTGAACAGGGACCTGTTGGGTATGCTCAAGCAGAAGAGGAGAGTTTGCAGGTCATGGAGGCAGGGGCTGGCCACTTGGGAGGAATATAAGGCTGCTGTTAGAGGATGCAGGAAGGCAGCTAGGATAGCCAAGGCCCCCTAGAATTACAGCTGGCGAGAGGGGTCAAGGACAGCAAAAAGAACTTTTTCAAATACATAGCAGATAAAACTAACACCAGAGGCAATGTAGGCCCACTGATGAACGGGGTGGGTGCCCTGGTGGCAGAAGATACAGAGGAGGCAGAATTCCTGAATGCCTTCATTGTCTCAGTCTACTCTGCCGGAGGCCGTCCTGGGGAGCCCTGTACCCCTGAGACCCCGGATGAAGCCAGGTCAGTGGAGGAGTTTGCTTTAGTCGATGAGGACTGGGTTAGGGAGCAGTTAAATAGTCTGGACATCCATAAATCCACGGGTCCGGAGGGGATGCACCCGCGGGTGCTGAGGGAGCCGGCTGAAGTCACTGCTGGACCGCTCTCCGTCATCTTTGCCAAGTCTTGGGAAACGGGGGAGGTGCCCGAGGACTGGAGGAAAGCAAATGTCACTGCAGTCTTCAAAAAGGGCAAGAAGGAGGACCCGGGTAATTAGAGACCGGTCAGCCTCACCTCTGTCCCTGGGAAAGTAATGGAACAGCTTCGTCTGGACAATAGAGCAGTGAGGTGGGTTGCAAACTGGCTTAAGGAGAGAAGCCAGAGAGCGGTAGTCAATGGTGCGGAGTGCAGCTGGAGGCCAGTATCCAGTGCAGTGCCTCAGGGGTCAGCGCTGGGGCCAATGTTATTCAGTATATTCATTAACGATTTGGACGAGGGAATAGAGTGCACTATCGGCAAGTTTGCTGATGACACCAAGCTGGGAGGGGTGGCTGACACGCCAGAAGGCTGTGCTGCCATCAGAGACCTGGACAGGCTGGAGAGTTGGGCGGGGAGTAACCTGATGAAATTTGACAAGGGCAAGTGTAGAGTCCTGCACCTGGGCAGGAACAACCCCAGGTTCCAGTATAGGTTGGGAAATTACATATTAGAGAGCAGTGGAGGGGAAAGGGACCTGGGGGTCCTGGGGACAGCAAGGTGACCATGAGCCAGCCCTGTGCCCTTGTGCCCAGGAAGGTCAATGGCATCCTGGGGTGTGTTACAAGGGGGGTGGTTAGTAGGTGGAGAGAGGTCCTCCTTCCCCTCTGCTCCGCCCTGGTGAGACCGCATCTGGAATATTGTGTCCAGTTGTGGCCCCTCAGTTCCAGCAGGACAGGGAACTGCTGGAGAGGGTCCAGCGTAGGGCAACGAAGATGATTAAGGGAGTGGAGCATCTCCCGTGTGAGGAAAGGCTGAGGGAGCTGGGGCTCTTTAGTTTGGAGAAGAGGAGACTAAGGGGGGACCTTATCAATGTTTATAAATATATAAAGGGTGAGTGCCATGAGGATGGAGCCAGGCTTTTCTCGGTGGCAAACAACGATAGGACAAGGGGTAATGGGATCAAGCTGGAACACAAGAGGTTCCGCTTAAATTTGAGAAGAAACTTCTTCTCAGTGAGGGTGGCAGAGCCTGGCCCAGGCTGCCCAGGGAGGTTGCGGAGCCTCCTTCTCTGGAGACATTCAAAACCCGCCTGGACATGCTCCTGTGCGACCTCACCTGGGCGTTCCTGCTCCATGGGGGGATTGGACTGGATGATCTTTTGAGGTCCCTTCCCGTCCCAAACATACTGTGATACTGTGAAGAGTGCGGCTTAGCAGCGCTGCTGACTCTGCCGTCCCGTTCCCTTCCCCGTTTCAGCCGGCGAGGCGGCCGGAGGACCCGCTCTGTGCGGCCGCGGGGCCCGCGGAGTCGAGGGCTCTGTCGGCGCGCCCCGGGGGTTTCTCTGGAGAGACTCCTCGTCTCGGTCGCGTCGCGGCGGGGACGGACGAGGACCTCTGGCGAGGGGTCTTTCTGCGCTGGGAGCCGGGACCGGGCACGCGCTCGCGGGGCGTCCGTAAGTCGCGGTACGGAATTTAGGCAGGATAGCACGCACGGGCTTGCGAGCGCCTTACAGGCGTGCGGTGGTTGCTCGTGCGGCCAGCTTTTGGTGTCGGTTGTTCCGGCGCTCCGTCGCGGTGTAGAGCCGGCCCCGTTCGTAGCGGTGAGGCGTACCGCAGTTCGGTTTGATTCTCGGATAGGCCTCGGCTCTGACTGTGCACTCGAACGCCAAAACCTACAGCGGAAGCTGCGGTGGCTTTAGCGTGCAAGGGGCGCGAGCGCCGTGAAGCCGCCCGTGTGGCCGAGCGTCCCGATCGCGGCGCTGAGCGTTAGACGGACTTGAGCCGCGTGCCGGAATTGTTTTGTTTTGGAGAGGGCGGGATAAACTTGGAGCACAACTTGTGAGGGCGGTACGTCGTGGGCAGGTTTTAGTATTGCCTGTGGAGTGCCGCTAGAAGCGTTCGTAGTTCTTGCTTGTCTCTGTTACAAGATGAGCCGTGTCGTCCTGCGTGACGCGTAACGGGAGGACGGCGCGGTAGCGGTGCTCTGCACAAGAGCCCGTTGGGGGGTATTTTAGCTCGCGGGAAAGGGATTGGGGAACCACCTGGTGGGAATGCGAGGAGAGCAGCCCTGGCGGAATCTGAGGAGCCGAGGCCGTTGTATAAATTGGACAAGGAAGGAAAGGCTGCGGGCACAGCGCGGTACTGCACCCGGCCGCCCCAACGCGGAACTCTAATGTGGAATTCCTGTGTTTCAGAGGGGGAGCTGTGACCGCCCCGTGCTCAGCAGACCCCCCAGCCCGGGTGGGGGGAGCAGCGCCGGAGCGGGAGACGCGGCTCCGTCCTCCGTCCCCAGCGTGCCGGGGGGCGGCTGCCGGCCTGTGGGACGTGGCTGCGGCTGTTCGGGGCGCTGCCCCCCCATTTTTGGGCGCTCTGGTATGTACATAGGTAAATGGCGTTTTAAAGTAATGTGCTGCCCGCTGGGGCTGTTTTCCTTTTCTACCTTTTTTTTTTTGAGTGAATAAATGGGGGGACTCGGGGGGTGACGATGACGTTACTGGAGGAGCAGGCCGGTGAGAGATGGGGGCTTTCAGCCCCAAAATGCCTGAACAGTCATGGGTGGGGTGTTTAGTGGTACTGTGGGGAGGAGAAATTTCTCCCTGTCCGTTGCAGAGAAAACAGAACAATCCCACATCAAAGCTGTCCTAGAGAAGTACTTGCTGTTTGTCATTGCGGTTCTAGAGCAGCCCGATGTGCTGTTAAAGGTTGTGGTGGTGCGGGTCAGGGGTCCCCAGGCTGTGCCGAGACCGCAGGACGGCTGCTGGTGGAACAAAGTCAAGGACAACTTCTCAGAGTAAGAACCTCTCTATTTGTTCTCCTCGGGACACATCCCTTTGCCTCTGGACCCCTCACAAGCTCACTCGCCACCTTGTTCCCTCAGAAACCCGTTTCCTCCCAGTTCCTCTGCGATTACCCTGCCTGCCTTTGGGTCCCTGCAGGCTCGTTGGTGGCATCACGGTGCCTGTTTGACCTTTTGCCCCGTTAAATTCCCCTCTTTTCTCTCTTCCCCTCAAAACTTCCCCGGTTGCTCTTGTCACATCCCAGAGGCCTCATTTTCCCCTCTTGTCTCCTCTCAGGACCCCCATCTGTTGGCCCCTGTCGAGGGTTTAGATTGCGGGGTGACAGTAAAACCCTGGCAGATGTATTGTTAACCCCGTCTCCCCCCCACTTCCCCCTTTTGCCCCTCCCTCTCCCCCCTTCCCACTCAGGACAGGCGATCCGGAGGGAAAGAAGGACAGAGAGAAGAGAGTTGGAAAAACTGACAATGTTTTACTAATGCTATATTAAGAGTAGAGAAAATAATACAAAAGCAATCCTGAAAGTCTCAGCAACTGCAGAGCCGGCACCTGAAGTCCTGGACTGGACTCTGCAGCCAACCGGAGCTGGATTCAGTCTCTCAGCAGGCCTCAGTTTGCAGGGACGACTAGCAAGGTCCTCTCCTAATGTCACCATAAGCAGAAGGGACGAAAAGGGGCAAAGAGGACAAGATCCTCATGATCTGCCACTTCTATATGAAGTATTCATGTGAAGGGGATGTTATACACGGTTGGTCAGTTTGTTGGTCACCTGTTTCTTGTTGCTCCTCTTGCAAGATGTGAATCTGTCCTTATCAACAAGTAAGCATTCCATTGCAGTGTTTACCAAAACATGTATGTATCTGGTTCTCCAGGAAAAGGCAGCTAATATGAAGCTTTAGCTGACAGGCAAATTCATGCTGTCTGCCTATCAGATTGCCGGAGGGGCGGGCGTCGAGGGCTGGGTACTGCGTGCCGCCCGCAGCCAATGATGGTGCGGAAGAGGCGGGCGTTGCGGTGTCCCTACTGCCCATGCCCCAGTCGCGAGCGCTGATAGGCGGAGAGGGAGATGATTGACGTGTCCCGGGGAGCGAACCGGGATGCGGCAAGGGGCGGGTGCTGCAGTCTCCCTAGTGCGCATGCCCAAACCGCGAGCGCTGATAGGTCCGCGGTGTCTCGGTGCCGGGGCCGGGGGGGGAGACCGGGAGCGAACGGGAACGGGGGTCGGGGCGGCTGCGGAGCGCTCGCTGCGGCCGGCGCCCGGGCATCGGGAGGCGGGCGGCTCAGGGCCGCCCTTCGTGAGGTTTCCCGGAGGCGGCAGGAGGGCGGAGGGGAAGGAGGGGACAGCCGGGGACCTCCCGCTGCGCGCGTGTCCGGGGCGCGGCGGCTGTCGGTGCCCGCGGAGCCCGGCGGGACGGCGGGGGAGCGCGAGGGGCACGGAGCGGCGAAAGAGGCGGCAGGTGAGTGCGGCAGCGGCGAGGGTGACCGTGCCGTTGGAACGGGGGGAGCGGGAGGGGCCGGCGCGGCGCGGCGCGGAGGCGTTCGGTTCCGGTTTCCCCCCCCCCCCCGCCCTTACGGCCGCGCTGGCGAAGCTGCTGGGAGGCGTGCGGTCCGGAGCCGCGTCTCCCTCCGGCGCAGCGCCCGTGCCCGGTGCGGCAGCCCCTCCGGGAGCGGCGCAGCCCCCGTCGGTCGCGGGGACGGTTACAAGCAGAGCTAAGGCGCGGTTGCGGGCGGGCTGGGTGGCGTGGCGAGCGGGGCGCCGCTTCGGCGGGAGCTCGGGGCGAGCCCCGGCGGGTTCCGTGTCCTGCGGGCGCGGCTTTCGCGCCGCGGCTCTCTCTGTGCGCTTTTTTGTTTGGTCGCGTTTGCTTTTTGGGTTTTTTTTGGCGGGATTCCCGCGAAACGCGGCACGACCGCTCGCCCGGGGCTGCCGCGGCGGGTCTCAGTGGCGCCGTCCTGTGGGCAAAGCGCGGTGCTGCACCCGGCCGCCCCAACGCGGTGCCGCGGCGCGCCTCGGTGCTGCCGCCCTGTGGCGAAACTCGGGTACTGCAGCGCCCGGCAAGGGGGGGGGGCAGAGACGCCGATCGAGCCGCGGGGGTTCGCGGTCGGGTCTGTGCGTGCCGGTGTCCGTCCCCCCCGACGGGGGTCAGGTCCCCATTGGTGTGCAAACGACATCCCTCCCTCGGTGCCTCCTTAAACGTTTAATGACGTAAATATTGCTCCTGCTAACGTTGTCGGCGCGGCTTCTTTCCTCAGTGGATCCGTCTGGCAGTCGGTGGCCCGCGGTTGCTCGGCAACAGCAGAAGCGGATTGAAGGGACCGGCCGCTGGAGGATGCCGAAGCCTCCCGGGTCAGCGATGGGAGCAGCTTTGCGTAAAGCGAGGGGTACGTGAAGCCGGGCGTGCGGTGCCGACCGCCCAGCAGGTAAGGGAAGCTAAAGCTTTACCTCCAGGGACTTCTGCCCAGAAAGCTGAAGCAATTGCTCTCGCGTGAGCTGTAGAGTTACGCAAAGAGAAGAAGATTAGTAGCTGCACTGATTCTAAGCAGGTTTCTTGAAGGGTGCGGGCCCTTGAAGCCGTTTGAAAAGAATAAAGTGTATTAACGGCACAAGGGAGGCAGATTAAACGTGATGCTCCGGTTGCTGGAAGCTGTGCTGTTGCTAGGAGAGTTGCCGTCACGCGCTGCAACGGGCCTCAGAAGGGAAACGCTGCTCAGGAAACTGGCAATAAATTGGCAGGCGCCGCTGTAAAACCAGCCACCGAGAGGACAGAGACCGGTACGGAAGCCGCGTCTCTGAGCCCAGGTGGCCGTGTCCTCCAGCCAACGTCAGGAAACTGTAACAAAGAGGATAAGCAATTAATAGGAGATTTATAGCCCGATCAGAATTAGGGTCCAAAGGAGCCGTCACCGGCGACGGGAGAGCAGCGGCGCCTCGCGGCGCGAGGAGCTGACGCGCTCTGTCGAGATCGGACGAACAGGTAAGAGCGAATTTAGAAGCTCTGTGCGAACGAGGCAATGGGAAACGTGCCTAGAAAACCGTCTTGATGGTGCACACGGGGTACAGACAAGAGCAGCTGGACGAGGGAAACGTACCAGGACGACGCTGGCAAAGGGAGTTCTCCGAGCTGCCTGGAAAAGGGGGGTGTCGATACCGGCCGGCACGAACGGCTCCCTTCTCGGGTCGGCCGGAAGCGGTGCCGTGCCGGGGGGCGGCTGCCGGCCTGCGGGCCGGGGCTGCGGCTGTTTGGGGCGCTGCCCCCGCTTTGTTTTCCTCGGGGAGCCCCCCCACGTTCGGGGGCTTGTGGGACGTGCACGTGCGAATGACACGGTGTTCCCAGCTGCTCTGTTCTCTGCCTTGTTTTTTCAGGCGCCTGTCCCTGTTTTCTCTTCCCGCTTTTGAAGAGAAGCTGCCGAGTTAGCGTACGCTGCGGTGAAGTTCTACAAGATGCGGCCCTCAGGAACCGGTTGACGTGAGGGAAATGCTTTCTGACCGCCTGCGCGGTGAGGGGACGTTTTTCACCTTTTAGCTCCTTCTGCACGACAAGAGGGAGACGGAAGGTTAAGTAACACGTTGTTTAGGAGCTGAGAGCTTAGTTTGTATTTAACTAATAATTAAGAGACGTGTTGTCAGCGAGAAACTAAACGATTACAACTAACCTCATCAAATGAAGTAAAGACAGGCCAGCCAGGCGTGGTGGTGGAGTTGCTCTCTATGTGAGAGAGCAGCTACAGTGTACTAAATTCTGCCCAGGAGCGGATGAGGAGCGAGTTGAGAGTGTATGGGTCAGGATCAAGGGGCAGGCTGGCAGGGGTGACACTGCTGTGGGCGTCTGTTGCAGGCCAGCAGATCAGGCTGAGGAAGTTGATGAGGCCTTCTATGGGCAGCTGAGAGCGGCCTCACGGTCACAGGCCCTGGTTGTTGTGGGGGATTTTAAGTTCCCTGGTGTTTGCTGGAAGGACCGTTCAGCCAGCCAGCCACAGTCCAGGAGGTTCCTGCCGTGCATCGGTGAGAACCGCCTCATGCAGGTGGTGGAGGAGCCGACTGGGAGAGGTGCACTGCTGGATCTCATCCTCGCTAGCAAGGAGGGTCTGGTCGAAGCAGGAAAGGTTGAGGGCTGCCTGGGCTGCAGTGACCACGAGAAGGTGGAGTTCAGCATCTTGGGTGGCAGGAACAGAACAGCAAGTAGAATTGCAGCCCTGGACTTTAGCAGGGCTAACTTTGGCCTTTTCAAGCAATTGCTGGGGGAAATCCCATGGGCAAGACTGCTTGAAGGAAAAGGGGCCCAAGATAGCTGGGTTGCATTCAGAGATTGCTTCTTCCACGCTCAGGATCAGAGCATCCCCACACGAAGGGAGTCGAGGAAGGGAGCCAGGAGGCCTGCGTGGTTGAACAGGGACCTGTTGGGTATGCTCAAGCAGAAGAGGAGAGTTTGCAGGTCATGGAGGCAGGGGCTGGCCACTTGGGAGGAATATAAGGCTGCTGTTAGAGGATGCAGGAAGGCAGCTAGGATAGCCAAGGCCCCCTAGAATTACAGCTGGCGAGAGGGGTCAAGGACAGCAAAAAGAACTTTTTCAAATACATAGCAGATAAAACTAACACCAGAGGCAATGTAGGCCCACTGATGAACGGGGTGGGTGCCCTGGTGGCAGAAGATACAGAGGAGGCAGAATTCCTGAATGCCTTCATTGTCTCAGTCTACTCTGCCGGAGGCCGTCCTGGGGAGCCCTGTACCCCTGAGACCCCGGATGAAGCCAGGTCAGTGGAGGAGTTTGCTTTAGTCGATGAGGACTGGGTTAGGGAGCAATTAAATAGTCTGGACATCCATAAATCCACGGGTCCGGAGGGGATGCACCCGCGGGTGCTGAGGGAGCCGGCTGAAGTCACTGCTGGACCGCTCTCCGTCATCTTTGCCAAGTCTTGGGAAACGGGGGAGGTGCCCGAGGACTGGAGGAAAGCGAATGTCACTGCAGTCTTCAAAAAGGGCAAGAAGGAGGACCCGGGTAATTACAGACCGGTCAGCCTCACCTCTGTCCCTGGGAAAGTAATGGAACAGCTTCGTCTGGACAATAGAGCAGTGAGGTGGGTTGCAAACTGGCTTAAGGAGAGAAGCCAGAGAGCGGTAGTCAATGGTGTGGAGTCCAGCTGGAGGCCAGTATCCAGTGCAGTGCCTCAGGGGACAGCGCTGGGGCCAATGTTATTCAATATATTCATTAACGATTTGGACGAGGGAATAGAGTGCACTATCGGCGAGTTTGCTGATGACACCAAGCTGGGAGGGGTGGCTGACACGCCAGAAGGCTGTGCTGCCATCAGAGACCTGGACAGGCTGGAGAGTTGGGCGGGGAATAACCTGATGAAATTTGACAAGGGCAAGTGTAGAGTCCTGCACCTGGGCAGGAACAACCCCAGGTTCCAGTATAGGTTGGGAAATTACATATTAGAGAGCAGTGGAGGGGAAAGGGACCTGGGGGTCCTGGGGACAGCAAGGTGACCATGAGCCAGCCCTGTGCCCTTGTGGCCAGGAAGGCCAATGGCATCCTGGGGTGTATTAGAAGGGGGGTGGTCAGTAGGTGGAGAGAGGTTCTCCTTCCCCTCTGCTCCGCCCTGGTGAGACCGCATCTGGAATATTGTGTCCAGTTGTGGCCCCTCAGTTCCAGCAGGACAGGGAACTGCTGGAGAGGGTCCAGCGTAGGGCAACCAAGATGATTAAGGGAGTGGAGCATCTCCCGTGTGAGGAAAGGCTGAGGGAGCTGGGGCTCTTTAGTTTGGAGAAGAGGAGACTAAGGGGGGACCTTATCAATGTTTATAAATATATAAAGGGTGAGTGCCATGAGGATGGAGCCAGGCTCCTCTCGGTGGCAAACAACGATAGGACAAGGGGTAATGGGATCAAGCTGGAACACAAGAGGTTCCGCTTAAATTTGAGAAGAAACTTCTTCTCAGTGAGGGTGGCAGAGCCTGGCCCAGGCTGCCCAGGGAGGTTGCGGAGCCTCCTTCTCTGGAGACATTCAAAACCCGCCTGGACATGCTCCTGTGCGACCTCACCTGGGCGTTCCTGCTCCATGGGGGGATTGGACTGGATGATCTTTTGAGGTCCCTTCCCGTCCCAAACATACTGTGATACTGTGAAGAATGCGGCTTAGCAGCGCTGCTGACTCTGCCGTCCCGTTCCCTTCCCCGTTTCAGCCGGCGAGGCGGCCGGAGGACCCGCTCTGTGCGGCCGCGGGGCCCGCGGAGTCGAGGGCTCTGTCGGCGCGCCCCGGGGGTTTCTCTGGAGAGACTCCTCGTCTCGGTCGCGTCGCGGCGGGGACGGACGAGGACCTCTGGCGAGGGGTCTTTCTGCGCTGGGAGCCGGGACCGGGCACGCGCTCGCGGGGCGTCCGTAAGTCGCGGTACGGAATTTAGGCAGGATAGCACGCACGGGCTTGCGAGCGCCTTACAGGCGTGCGGTGGTTGCTCGTGCGGCCAGCTTTTGGTGTCGGTTGTTCCGGCGCTCCGTCGCGGTGTAGAGCCGGCCCCGTACGTAGCGGTGAGGCGTACCGCAGTTCGGTTTGATTCTCGGATAGGCCTCGGCTCTGACTGTGCACTCGAACGCCAAAACCTACAGCGGAAGCTGCGGTGGCTTTAGCGTGCAAGGGGCGCGAGCGCCGTGAAGCCGCCCGTGTGGCCGAGCGTCCCGATCGCGGCGCTGAGCGTTAGACGGACTTGAGCCGCGTGCCGGAATTGTTTTGTTTTGGAGAGGGCGGGATAAACTTGGAGCACAACTTGTGAGGGCGGTACGTCGTGGGCAGGTTTTAGTATTGCCTGTGGAGTGCCGCTAGAAGCGTTCGTAGTTCTTGCTTGTCTCTGTTACAAGATGAGCCGTGTCGTCCTGCGTGACGCGTAACGGGAGGACGGCGCGGTAGCGGTGCTCTGCACAAGAGCCCGTTGGGGGGTATTTTAGCTGGCGGGAAAGGGATTGGGGAACCACCTGGTGGGAATGCGAGGAGAGCAGCCCTGGCGGAATCTGAGGAGCCGAGGCCGTTGTATAAATTGGACAAGGAAGGAAAGGCTGCGGGCACAGCGCGGTGCTGCACCCGGCCGCCCCAACGCGGAACTCTAATGTGGAATTCCTGTGTTTCAGAGGGGGAGCTGTGACCGCCCCGTGCTCAGCAGACCCCCCAGCCCGGGTGGGGGGAGCAGCGCCGGAGCGGGAGACGCGGCTCCGTCCTCCGTCCCCAGCGTGCCGGGGGGCGGCTGCCGGCCTGTGGGACGTGGCTGCGGCTGTTCGGGGCGCTGCCCCCCCATGTTTGGGCGCTCTGGTACGTACATAGGTAAATGGCGTTTTAAAGTAATGTGCTGCCCGCTGGGGCTGTTTTCCTTTTCTACCTTTTTTTTTTGAGTGAATAAATGGGGGGACTCGGGGGGTGACGATGACGTTACTGGAGGAGCAGGCCGGTGAGAGATGGGGGCTTTCAGCCCCAAAATGCCTGAACAATCATGGGTGGGGTGTTTAGTGGTACTGTGGGGAGGAGAAATTTCTCCCTGTCCGTTGCAGAGAAAACAGAACAATCCCACATCAAAGCTGTCCTAGAGAAGTACTTGCTGTTTGTCATTGCGGTTCTAGAGCAGCCCGATGTGCTGGTAAAGGTTGTGGTGGTGCGGGTCAGGGATCCCCAGGCTGTGCCGAGACCGCAGGACGGCTGCTGGTGGAACAAAGTCAAGGACAACTTCTCAGAGTAAGAACCTCTCTATTTGTTCTCCTCAGGACACATCCCTTTGCCTCTGGACCCCTCACAAGCTCACTCGCCACCTTGTTCCCTCAGAAACCCGTTTCCTCCCAGTTCCTCTGCGATTGCCCTGCCTGCCTTTGGGTCCCTGCAGGCTCGTTGGTGGCATCACGGTGCCTGTTTGACCTTTTGCCCCGTTAAATTCCCCTCTTTTCTCTCTTCCCCTCAAAACTTCCCCGGTTGCTCTTGTCACATCCCAGAGGCCTCATTTTCCCCTCTTGTCTCCTCTCAGGACCCCCCATCTGTTGGCCCCTGTCGAGGGTTTAGATTGCGGGGTGACAGTAAAACCCTGGCAGATGTATTGTTAACCCCGTCTCCCCCCCACTTCCCCCTTTTGCCCCTCCCTCTCCCCCCTTCCCACTCAGGACAGGCGATCCGGAGGGAAAGAAGGACAGAGAGAAGAGAGTTGGAAAAACTGACAATGTTTTACTAATGCTATATTAAGAGTAGAGAAAATAATACAAAAGCAATCCTGAAAGTCTCAGCAACTGCAGAGCCAGCACCTGAAGTCCTGGACTGGACTCTGCAGCCAACCGGAGCTGGATTCAGTCTCTCAGCAGGCCTCAGTTTGCAGGGACGACTAGCAAGGTCCTCTCCTAATGTCACCATAAGCAGAAGGGACGAAAAGGGGCAAAGAGGACAAGATCCTCATGATCTGCCACTTCTATATGAAGTATTCATGTGAAGGGGATGTTATACACGGTTGGTCAGTTTGTTGGTCACCTGTTTCTTGTTGCTCCTCTTGCAAGATGTGAATCTGTCCTTATCAACAAGTAAGCATTCCATTGCAGTGTTTATCAAAACATGTATGTGTCTGGTTCTCCAGGAAAAGGCAGCTAATATGAAGCTTCAGCTGACAGGCAAATTCATGCTGTCTGCCTATCAGATTGCCGGAGGGGCGGGCGTCGAGGGCTGGGTACTGCGTGCCGCCCGCAGCCAATGATGGTGCGGAAGAGGCGGGCGTTGCGGTGTCCCTACTGCGCATGCCCCAGTCGCGAGCGCTGATAGGCGGAGAGGGAGATGATTGACGTGTCCCGGGGAGCGAACCGGGATGCGGCAAGGGGCGGGTGCTGCAGTCTCCCTAGTGCGCATGCCCAAACCGCGAGCGCTGATAGGTCCGCGTTGTCTCGGTGCCGGGGCCGGGGGGGGAGACCGGGAGCGAACGGGAACGGGGGTCGGGGCGGCTGCGGAGCGCTCGCTGCGGCCGGCGCCCGGGCATCGGGAGGCGGGCGGCTCAGGGCCGCCCTTCGTGAGGTTTCCCGGAGGCGGCAGGAGGGCGGAGGGGAAGGAGGGGACAGCCGGGGACCTCCCGCTGCGCGCGTGTCCGGGGCGCGGCGGCTGTCGGTGCCCGCGGAGCCCGGCGGGACGGCGGGGGAGCGCGAGGGGCACGGAGCGGCGAAAGAGGCGGCAGGTGAGTGCGGCAGCGGCGAGGGTGACCGTGCGGTTGGAACGGGGGGAGCGGGAGGGGCCGGCGCGGCGCGGCGCGGAGGCGTTCGGTTCCGGTTTCCCCCCCCCCCCCCGCCCTTACGGCCGCGCTGGCGAAGCTGCTGGGAGGCGTGCGGTCCGGAGCCGCGTCTCCCTCCGGCGCAGCGCCCGTGCCCGGTGCGGCAGCCCCTCCGGGAGCGGCGCAGCCCCCGTCGGTCGCGGGGACGGTTACAAGCAGAGCTAAGGCGCGGTTGCGGGCGGGCTGGGTGGCGTGGCGAGCGGGGCGCCGCTTCGGCGGGAGCTCGGGGCGAGCCCCGGCGGGTTCCGTGTCCTGCGGGCGCGGCTTTCGCGCCGCGGCTCTCTCTGTGCGCTTTTTTGTTTGGTCGCGTTTGCTTTTTGGGTTTTTTTTGGCGGGATTCCCGCGAAACGCGGCACGACCGCTCGCCCGGGGCTGCCGCGGCGGGTCTCAGTGGCGCCGTCCTGTGGGCAAAGCGCGGTGCTGCACCCGGCCGCCCCAACGCGGTGCCGCGGCGCGCCTCGGTGCTGCCGCCCTGTGGCGAAACTCGGGTACTGCAGCGCCCGGCAAGGGGGGGGGGCAGAGACGCCGATCGAGCCGCGGGGGTTCGCGGTCGGGTCTGTGCGTGCCGGTGTCCGTCCCCCCCGACGGGGGTCAGGTCCCCATTGGTGTGCAAACGACATCCCTCCCTCGGTGCCTCCTTAAACGTTTAATGACGTAAATATTGCTCCTGCTAACGTTGTCGGCGCGGCTTCTTTCCTCAGTGGATCCGTCTGGCAGTCGGTGGCCCGCGGTTGCTCGGCAACAGCAGAAGCGGATTGAAGGGACCGGCCGCTGGAGGATGCCGAAGCCTCCCGGGTCAGCGATGGGAGCAGCTTTGCGTAAAGCGAGGGGTACGTGAAGCCGGGCGTGCGGTGCCGACCGCCCAGCAGGTAAGGGAAGCTAAAGCTTTACCTCCAGGGACTTCTGCCCAGAAAGCTGAAGCAATTGCTCTCGCGTGAGCTGTAGAGTTACGCAAAGAGAAGAAGATTAGTAGCTGCACTGATTCTAAGCAGGTTTCTTGAAGGGTGCGGGCCCTTGAAGCCGTTTGAAAAGAATAAAGTGTATTAACGGCACAAGGGAGGCAGATTAAACGTGATGCTCCGGTTGCTGGAAGCTGTGCTGTTGCTAGGAGAGTTGCCGTCACGCGCTGCAACGGGCCTCAGAAGGGAAACGCTGCTCAGGAAACTGGCAATAAATTGGCAGGCGCCGCTGTAAAACCAGCCACCGAGAGGACAGAGACCGGTACGGAAGCCGCGTCTCTGAGCCCAGGTGGCCGTGTCCTCCAGCCAACGTCAGGAAACTGTAACAAAGAGGATAAGCAATTAATAGGAGATTTATAGCCCGATCAGAATTAGGGTCCAAAGGAGCCGTCACCGGCGACGGGAGAGCAGCGGCGCCTCGCGGCGCGAGGAGCTGACGCGCTCTGTCGAGATCGGACGAACAGGTAAGAGCGAATTTAGAAGCTCTGTGCGAACGAGGCAATGGGAAACGTGCCTAGAAAACCGTCTTGATGGTGCACACGGGGTACAGACAAGAGCAGCTGGACGAGGGAAACGTACCAGGACGACGCTGGCAAAGGGAGTTCTCCGAGCTGCCTGGAAAAGGGGGGTGTCGATACCGGCCGGCACGAACGGCTCCCTTCTCGGGTCGGCCGGAAGCGTTGCCGTGCCGGGGGGCGGCTGCCGGCCTGCGGGCCGGGGCTGCGGCTGTTTGGGGCGCTGCCCCCGCTTTGTTTTCCTCGGGGAGCCCCCCCACGCTCGGGGGCTTGTGGGACGTGCACGTGCGAATGACACGGTGTTCCCAGCTGCTCTGTTCTCTGCCTTGTTTTTTCAGGCGCCTGTCCCTGTTTTCTCTTCCCGCTTTTGAAGAGAAGCTGCCGAGTTAGCGTACGCTGCGGTGAAGTTCTACAAGATGCGGCCCTCAGGAACCGGTTGACGTGAGGGAAATGCTTTCTGACCGCCTGCGCGGTGAGGGGACGTTTTTCACCTTTTAGCTCCTTCTGCACGACAAGAGGGAGACGGAAGGTTAAGTAACACGTTGTTTAGGAGCTGAGAGCTTAGTTTGTATTTAACTAATAATTAAGAGACGTGTTGTCAGCGAGAAACTAAACGATTACAACTAACCTCATCAAATGAAGTAAAGACAGGCCAGCCAGGCGTGGTGGTGGAGTTGCTCTCTATGTGAGAGAGCAGCTACAGTGTACTAAATTCTGCCCAGGAGCGGATGAGGAGCGAGTTGAGAGTGTATGGGTCAGGATCAAGGGGCAGGCTGGCAGGGGTGACACTGCTGTGGGCGTCTGTTGCAGGCCAGCAGATCAGGCTGAGGAAGTTGATGAGGCCTTCTATGGGCAGCTGAGAGCGGCCTCACGGTCACAGGCCCTGGTTGTTGTGGGGGATTTTAAGTTCCCTGGTGTTTGCTGGAAGGACCGTTCAGCCAGCCAGCCACAGTCCAGGAGGTTCCTGCCGTGCATCGGTGAGAACCGCCTCATGCAGGTGGTGGAGGAGCCGACTGGGAGAGGTGCACTGCTGGATCTCATCCTCGCTAGCAAGGAGGGTCTGGTCGAAGCAGGAAAGGTTGAGGGCTGCCTGGGCTGCAGTGACCACGAGAAGGTGGAGTTCAGCATCTTGGGTGGCAGGAACAGAACAGCAAGTAGAATTGCAGCCCTGGACTTTAGCAGGGCTAACTTTGGCCTTTTCAAGCAATTGCTGGGGGAAATCCCACGGGCAAGACTGCTTGAAGGAAAAGGGGCCCGCGATAGCTGGGTTGCATTCAGAGATTGCTTCTTCCACGCTCAGGATCAGAGCATCCCCACACGAAGGGAGTCAAGGAAGGGAGCCAGGAGGCCTGCGTGGTTGAACAGGGACCTGTTGGGTATGCTCAAGCAGAAGAGGAGAGTTTGCAGGTCATGGAGGCAGGGGCTGGCCACTTGGGAGGAATATAAGGCTGCTGTTAGAGGATGCAGGAAGGCAGCTAGGATAGCCAAGGCCCCCTAGAATTACAGCTGGCGAGAGGGGTCAAGGACAGCAAAAAGAGCTTTTTCAAATCCATAGCAGATAAAACTAACACCAGAGGCAATGTAGGCCCACTGATGAACGGGGTGGGTGCCCTGGTGGCAGAAGATACAGAGGAGGCAGAATTCCTGAATGCCTTCTTTGTCTCTGTCTACTCTGCCGGAGGCCGTCCTGGGGAGCCCTGTACCCCTGAGACCCCGGATGGAGCCAGGTCAGTGGAGGAGTTTGCTTTAGTCGATGAGGACTGGGTTAGGGAGCAATTAAATAGTCTGGACATCCATAAATCCACGGGTCCGGACGGGATGCACCCGCGGGTGCTGAGGGAGCCGGCTGAAGTCACTGCTGGACCGCTCTCCGTCATCTTTGCCAAGTCTTGGGAAACGGGGGAGGTGCCCGAGGACTGGAGGAAAGCAAATGTCACTGCAGTCTTCAAAAAGGGCAAGAAGGAGGACCCGGGTAATTACAGACCGGTCAGCCTCACCTCTGTCCCTGGGAAAGTAATGGAACAGCTTCGTCTGGACAACAGAGCAGTGAGGTGGGTTGCAAACTGGCTTAAGGAGAGAAGCCAGAGAGCGGTAGTCAATGGTGTGGAGTCCAGCTGGAGGCCAGTATCCAGTGCAGTGCCTCAGGGGTCAGCGCTGGGGCCAATGTTATTCAATATATTCATTAACGATTTGGACGAGGGAATAGAGTGCACTATCGGCGAGTTTGCTGATGACACCAAGCTGGGAGGGGTGGCTGACACGCCAGAAGGCTGTGCTGCCATCAGAGACCTGGACAGGCTGGAGAGTTGGGCGGGGAGTAACCTGATGAAATTTGACAAGGGCAAGTGTAGAGTCCTGCACCTGGGCAGGAACAACCCCAGGTTCCAGTATAGGTTGGGAAATTACATGTTAGAGAGCAGTGTAGGGGAAAGGGACCTGGGGGTCCTGTTGGACAACAGGATGACCATGAGCCAGCCCTGGGCCCTTGTGGCCAGGAAGGCCAATGGCATCCTGGGGTGTATTAGAAGGGGGGTGGTTAGTAGGTGGAGAGAGGTCCTCCTTCCCCTCTGCTCCGCCCTGGTGAGACCGCATCTGGAATATTGTGTCCAGTTGTGGCCCCTCAGTTCCAGCAGGACAGGGAACTGCTGGAGAGGGTCCAGCGTAGGGCAACCAAGATGATTAAGGGAGTGGAGCATCTCCCGTGTGAGGAAAGGCTGAGGGAGCTGGGGCTCTTTAGTTTGGAGAAGAGGAGACTAAGGGGGGACCTTATCAATGTTTATAAATATATAAAGGGTGAGTGCCATGAGGACGGAGCCAGGCTCCTCTCGGTGGCAAACAATGATAGGACAAGGGGTAATGGGATCAAGCTGGAACACAAGAGGTTCCACTTAAATTTGAGAAGAAACTTCTTCTCGGTGAGGGTGGCAGAGCCTGGCCCAGGCTGCCCAGGGGGGTTGCGGAGCCTCCTTCTCTGGAGACATTCAAAACCCGCCTGGACATGCTCCTGTGCGACCTCACCTGGGCGTTCCTGCTCCATGGGGGGATTGGACTGGATGATCTTTTGAGGTCCCTTCCCGTCCCAAACATACTGTGATACTGTGAAGAATGCGGCTTAGCAGCGCTGCTGACTCTGCCGTCCCGTTCCCTTCCCCGTTTCAGCCGGCGAGGCGGCCGGAGGACCCGCTCTGTGCGGCCGCGGGGCCCGCGGAGTCGAGGGCTCTGTCGGCGCGCCCCGGGGGTTTCTCTGGAGAGACTCCTCGTCTCGGTCGCGTCGCGGCGGGGACGGACGAGGACCTCTGGCGAGGGGTCTTTCTGCGCTGGGAGCCGGGACCGGGCACGCGCTCGCGGGGCGTCCGTAAGTCGCGGTACGGAATTTAGGCAGGATAGCACGCACGGGCTTGCGAGCGCCTTACAGGCGTGCGGTGGTTGCTCGTGCGGCCAGCTTTTGGTGTCGGTTGTTCCGGCGCTCCGTCGCGGTGTAGAGCCGGCCCCGTACGTAGCGGTGAGGCGTACCGCAGTTCGGTTTGATTCTCGGATAGGCCTCGGCTCTGACTGTGCACTCGAACGCCAAAACCTACAGCGGAAGCTGCGGTGGCTTTAGCGTGCAAGGGGCGCGAGCGCCGTGAAGCCGCCCGTGTGGCCGAGCGTCCCGATCGCGGCGCTGAGCGTTAGACGGACTTGAGCCGCGTGCCGGAATTGTTTTGTTTTGGAGAGGGCGGGATAAACTTGGAGCACAACTTGTGAGGGCGGTACGTCGTGGGCAGGTTTTAGTATTGCCTGTGGAGTGCCGCTAGAAGCGTTCGTAGTTCTTGCTTGTCTCTGTTACAAGATGAGCCGTGTCGTCCTGCGTGACGCGTAACGGGAGGACGGCGCGGTAGCGGTGCTCTGCACAAGAGCCCGTTGGGGGGTATTTTAGCTGGCGGGAAAGGGATTGGGGAACCACCTGGTGGGAATGCGAGGAGAGCAGCCCTGGCGGAATCTGAGGAGCCGAGGCCGTTGTATAAATTGGACAAGGAAGGAAAGGCTGCGGGCAAAGCGCGGTACTGCACCCGGCCGCCCCAACGCGGAACTCTAATGTGGAATTCCTGTGTTTCAGAGGGGGAGCTGTGACCGCCCCGTGCTCAGCAGACCCCCCAGCCCGGGTGGGGGGAGCAGCGCCGGAGCGGGAGACGCGGCTCCGTCCTCCGTCCCCAGCGTGCCGGGGGGCGGCTGCCGGCCTGTGGGACGTGGCTGCGGCTGTTCGGGGCGCTGCCCCCCCATGTTTGGGCGCTCTGGTATGTACATAGGTAAATGGCGTTTTAAAGTAATGTGCTGCCCGCTGGGGCTGTTTTCCTTTTCTACCTTTTTTTTTTGAGTGAATAAATGGGGGGACTCGGGGGGTGACGATGACGTTACTGGAGGAGCAGGCCGGTGAGAGATGGGGGCTTTCAGCCCCAAAATGCCTGAACAATCATGGGTGGGGTGTTTAGTGGTACTGTGGGGAGGAGAAATTTCTCCCTGTCCGTTGCAGAGAAAACAGAACAATCCCACATCAAAGCTGTCCTAGAGAAGTACTTGCTGTTTGTCATTCCGGTTCTAGAGCAGCCCGATGTGCTGGTAAAGGTTGTGGTGGTGCGGGTCAGGGATCCCCAGGCTGTGCCGAGACCGCAGGACGGCTGCTGGTGGAACAAAGTCAAGGACAACTTCTCAGAGTAAGAACCTCTCTATTTGTTCTCCTCGGGACACATCCCTTTGCCTCTGGACCCCTCACAAGCTCACTCGCCACCTTGTTCCCTCAGAAACCCGTTTCCTCCCAGTTCCTCTGCGATTGCCCTGCCTGCCTTTGGGTCCCTGCAGGCTCGTTGGTGGCATCACGGTGCCTGTTTGACCTTTTGCCCCGTTAAATTCCCCTCTTTTCTCTCTTCCCCTCAAAACTTCCCCGGTTGCTCTTGTCACATCCCAGAGGCCTCATTTTCCCCTCTTGTCTCCTCTCAGGACCCCCCATCTGTTGGCCCCTGTCGAGGGTTTAGATTGCGGGGTGACAGTAAAACCCTGGCAGATGTATTGTTAACCCCGTCTCCCCCCCACTTCCCCCTTTTGCCCCTCCCTCTCCCCCCTTCCCACTCAGGACAGGCGATCCGGAGGGAAAGAAGGACAGAGAGAAGAGAGTTGGAAAAACTGACAATGTTTTACTAATGCTATATTAAGAGTAGAGAAAATAATACAAAAGCAATCCTGAAAGTCTCAGCAACTGCAGAGCCGGCACCTGAAGTCCTGGACTGGACTCTGCAGCCAACCGGAGCTGGATTCAGTCTCTCAGCAGGCCTCAGTTTGCAGGGACGACTAGCAAGGTCCTCTCCTAATGTCACCATAAGCAGAAGGGACGAAAAGGGGCAAAGAGGACAAGATCCTCATGATCTGCCACTTCTATATGAAGTATTCATGTGAAGGGGATGTTATACACGGTTGGTCAGTTTGTTGGTCACCTGTTTCTTGTTGCTCCTCTTGCAAGATGTGAATCTGTCCTTATCAACAAGTAAGCATTCCATTGCAATGTTTACCAAAACATGTATGTATCTGGTTCTCCAGGAAAAGGCAGCTAATATGAAGCTTCAGCTGACAGGCAAATTCATGCTGTCTGCCTATCAGATTGCCGGAGGGGCGGGCGTCGAGGGCTGGGTACTGCGTGCCGCCCGCAGCCAATGATGGTGCGGAAGAGGCGGGCGTTGCGGTGTCCCTACTGCCCATGCCCCAGTCGCGAGCGCTGATAGGCGGAGAGGGAGATGATTGACGTGTCCCGGGGAGCGAACCGGGATGCGGCAAGGGGCGGGTGCTGCAGTCTCCCTAGTGCGCATGCCCAAACCGCGAGCGCTGATAGGTCCGCGGTGTCTCGGTGCCGGGGCCGGGGGGGGAGACCGGGAGCGAACGGGAACGGGGGTCGGGGCGGCTGCGGAGCGCTCGCTGCGGCCGGCGCCCGGGCATCGGGAGGCGGGCGGCTCAGGGCCGCCCTTCGTGAGGTTTCCCGGAGGCGGCAGGAGGGCGGAGGGGAAGGAGGGGACAGCCGGGGACCTCCCGCTGCGCGCGTGTCCGGGGCGCGGCGGCTGTCGGTGCCCGCGGAGCCCGGCGGGACGGCGGGGGAGCGCGAGGGGCACGGAGCGGCGAAAGAGGCGGCAGGTGAGTGCGGCAGCGGCGAGGGTGACCGTGCCGTTGGAACGGGGGGAGCGGGAGGGGCCGGCGCGGCGCGGCGCGGAGGCGTTCGGTTCCGGTTCCCCCCCCCCCCGCCCTTACGGCCGCGCTGGCGAAGCTGCTGGGAGGCGTGCGGTCCGGAGCCGCGTCTCCCTCCGGCGCAGCGCCCGTGCCCGGTGCGGCAGCCCCTCCGGGAGCGGCGCAGCCCCCGTCGGTCGCGGGGACGGTTACAAGCAGAGCTAAGGCGCGGTTGCGGGCGGGCTGGGTGGCGTGGCGAGCGGGGCGCCGCTTCGGCGGGAGCTCGGGGCGAGCCCCGGCGGGTTCCGTGTCCTGCGGGCGCGGCTTTCGCGCCGCGGCTCTCTCTGTGCGCTTTTTTGTTTGGTCGCGTTTGTTTTTTGGGTTTTTTTTGGCGGGATTCCCGCGAAACGCGGCACGACCGCTCGCCCGGGGCTGCCGCGGCGGGTCTCAGTGGCGCCGTCCTGTGGGCAAAGCGCGGTACTGCACCCGGCCGCCCCAACGCGGTGCCGCGGCGCGCCTCGGTGCTGCCGCCCTGTGGCGAAACTCGGGTACTGCAGCGCACGGCAAGGGGGGGGGCAGAGACGCCGATCGAGCCGCGGGGGTTCGCGGTCGGGTCTGTGCGTGCCGGTGTCCGTCCCCCCCGACGGGGGTCAGGTCCCCATTGGTGTGCAAACGACATCCCTCCCTCGGGGCCTCCTTAAACGTTTAATGACGTAAATATTGCTCCTGCTAACGTTGTCGGCGCGGCTTCTTTCCTCAGTGGATCCGTCTGGCAGTCGGTGGCCCACGGTTGCTCGGCAACAGCAGAAGCGGATTGAAGGGACCGGCCGCTGGAGGATGCCGAAGCCTCCCGGGTCAGCGATGGGAGCAGCTTTGCGTAAAGCGAGGGGTACGTGAAGCCGGGCGTGCGGTGCCGACCGCCCAGCAGGTAAGGGAAGCTAAAGCTTTACCTCCAGGGACTTCTGCCCAGAAAGCTGAAGCAATTGCTCTCGCGTGAGCTGTAGAGTTACGCAAAGAGAAGAAGATTAGTAGCTGCACTGATTCTAAGCAGGTTTCTTGAACGGTGCGGCCCTTGAAGGCGTTTGAAAAGAATAAAGTGTATTAACGGCACAAGGGAGGCAGATTAAACGTGATGCTCCGGTTGCTGGAAGCTGTGCTGTTGCTAGGAGAGTTGCCGTCACGCGTTGCAACGGGCCTCAGAAGGGAAACGCTGCTCAGGAAACTGGCAATAAATTGGCAGGCGCCGCTGTAAAACCAGCCACCGAGAGGACAGAGACCGGTACGGAAGCCGCGTCTCTGAGCCCAGGTGGCCGTGTCCTCCAGCCAACGTCAGGAAACTGTAACAAAGAGGATAAGCAATTAATAGGAGATTAATAGCCCGATCAGAATTAGGGTCCAAAGGAGCCGTCACCGGCGACGGGAGAGCAGCGGCGCCTCGCGGCGCGAGGAGCTGACGCGCTCTGTCGAGATCGGACGAACAGGTAAGAGCGAGTTTAGAAGCTCTGTGCGAACGAGGCAATGGGAAACGTGCCTAGAAAACCGTCTTGATGGTGCACACGGGGTACAGACAAGAGCAGCCGGACGAGGGAAACGTACCAGGACGACGCTGGCAAAGGGAGTTCTCCGAGCTGCCTGGAAAAGGGGGGTGTCGATACCGGCCGGCACGAACGGCTCCCTTCTCGGGTCGGCCGGAAGCGTTGCCGTGCCGGGGGGCGGCTGCCGGCCTGCGGGCCGGGGCTGCGGCTGTTTGGGGCGCTGCCCCCGCTTTGTTTTCCTCGGGGAGCCCCCCCACGCTCGGGGGCTTGTGGGACGTGCACGTGCGAATGACACGGTGTTCCCAGCTGCTCTGTTCTCTGCCTTGTTTTTTCAGGTGCCTGTCCCTGTTTTCTCTTCCCGCTTTTGAAGAGAAGCTGCCGAGTCAGCGTACGCTGCGGTGAAGTTCTACAAGATGCGGCCCTCAGGAACTGGTTGACGTGAGGGAAATGCTTTCTGACCGCCTGCGCGGTGAGGGGACGTTTTTCACCTTTTAGCTCCTTCTGCACGACAAGAGGGAGACGGAAGGTTAAGTAACACGTTGTTTAGGAGCTGAGAGCTTAGTTTGTATTTAACTAATAATTAAGAGACGTGTTGTCAGCGAGAAACTAAACGATTACAACTAACCTCATCAAATGAAGTAAAGACAGGCCAGCCAGGCGTGGTGGTGGAGTTGCTCTCTATGTGAGAGAGCAGCTACAGTGTACTAAATTCTGCCCAGGAGCGGATGAGGAGCGAGTTGAGAGTGTATGGGTCAGGATCAAGGGGCAGGCTGGCAGGGGTGACACTGCTGTGGGCGTCTGTTGCAGGCCACCAGATCAGGCTGAGGAAGCTGATGAGGCCTTCTATGGGCAGCTGAGAGCGGCCTCACGGTCACAGGCCCTGGTTGTTGTGGGGGATTTTAAGTTCCCTGGTGTTTGCTGGAAGGACCGTTCAGCCAGCCAGCCACAGTCCAGGAGGTTCCTGCCGTGCATCGGTGAGAACCGCCTCATGCAGGTGGTGGAGGAGCCGACTGGGAGAGGTGCACTGCTGGATCTCATCCTCGCTAGCAAGGAGGGTCTGGTCGAAGCAGGAAAGGTTGAGGGCTGCCTGGGCTGCAGTGACCACGAGAAGGTGGAGTTCAGCATCTTGGGTGGCAGGAACAGAACAGCAAGTAGAATTGCAACCCTGGACTTTAGCAGGGCTAACTTTGGCCTTTTCAAGCAATTGCTGGGGGAAATCCCACGGGCAAGACTGCTTGAAGGAAAAGGGGCCCGAGATAGCTGGGTTGCATTCAGAGATTGCTTCTTCCACGCTCAGGATCAGAGCATCCCCACACGAAGGGAGTCAAGGAAGGGAGCCAGGAGGCCTGCGTGGTTGAACAGGGATCTGTTGGGTATGCTCAAGCAGAAGAGGAGAGTTTGCAGGTCATGGAGGCAGGGGCTGGCCACTTGGGAGGAATATAAGGCTGCTGTTAGAGGATGCAGGAAGGCAGCTAGGATAGCCAAGGCCCCCTAGAATTACAGCTGGCGAGAGGGGTCAAGGACAGCAAAAAGAACTTTTTCAAATACATAGCAGATAAAACTAACACCAGAGGCAATGTAGGCCCACTGATGAACGGGGTGGGTGCCCTGGTGGCAGAAGATACAGAGGAGGCAGAATTCCTGAATGCCTTCTTTGTCTCTGTCTACTCTGCCGGAGGCCGTCCTGGGGAGCCCTGTACCCCTGAGACCCCGGATGAAGCCAGGTCAGTGGAGGAGTTTGCTTTAGTCGATGAGGACTGGGTTAGGGAGCAATTAAATAGTCTGGACATCCATAAATCCACGGGTCCGGACGGGATGCACCCGCGGGTGCTGAGGGAGCCGGCTGAAGTCACTGCTGGACCGCTCTCCGTCATCTTTGCCAAGTCTTGGGAAACGGGGGAGGTGCCCGAGGACTGGAGGAAAGCGAATGTCACTGCAGTCTTCAAAAAGGGCAAGAAGGAGGACCCGGGTAATTACAGACCGGTCAGCCTCACCTCTGTCCCTGGGAAAGTAATGGAACAGCTTCGTCTAGACAATAGAGCAGTGAGGTGGGTTGCAAACTGGCTTAAGGAGAGAAGCCAGAGAGCGGTAGTCAATGGTGCGGAGTCCAGCTGGAGGCCAGTATCCAGTGCAGTGCCTCAGGGGGCAGCGCTGGGGCCAATGTTATTCAGTATATTCATTAACGATTTGGACGAGGGAATAGAGTGCACTATCGGCAAGTTTGCTGATGACACCAAGCTGGGAGGGGTGGCTGACACGCCAGAAGGCTGTGCTGCCATCAGAGACCTGGACAGGCTGGAGAGTTGGGCGGGGAATAACCTGATGAAATTTGACAAGGGCAAGTGTAGAGTCCTGCACCTGGGCAGGAACAACCCCAGGTTCCAGTATAGGTTGGGAAATTACATGTTAGAGAGCAGTGTAGGGGAAAGGGACCTGGGGGTCCTGTTGGACAACAGGATGACCATGAGCCAGCCCTGGGCCCTTGTGGCCAGGAAGGCCAATGGCATCCTGGGGTGTATTAGAAGGGGGGTGGTTAGTAGGTGGAGAGAGGTTCTCCTTCCCCTCTGCTCCGCCCTGGTGAGACCACATCTGGAATATTGTGTCCAGTTGTGGGCCCCTCAGTTCCAGAAGGACAGGGAACTGCTGGAGAGGGTCCAGCGTAGGGCAACCAAGATGATTAAGGGAGTGGAGCATCTCCCGTGTGAGGAAAGGCTGAGGGAG
Source organism: Columba livia (assembly GCF_036013475.1). Taxonomy (NCBI): domain Eukaryota; kingdom Metazoa; phylum Chordata; class Aves; order Columbiformes; family Columbidae; genus Columba; species Columba livia. Next base: position 111,469 of record NC_088605.1, on the reverse strand, counting down.
CTGGGGCTCTTTAGTTTGGAGAAGAGGAGACTAAGGGGGGACCTTATCAATGTTTATAAATATATAAAGGGTGAGTGCCATGAGGACGGAGCCAGGCTCCTCTCGGTGGCAAACAATGATAGGACAAGGGGTAATGGGATCAAGCTGGAACACAAGAGGTTCCACTTAAATTTGAGAAGAAACTTCTTCTCGGTGAGGGTGGCAGAGCCTGGCCCAGGCTGCCCAGGGGGGTTGCGGAGCCTCCTTCTCTGGAGACATTCAAAACCCGCCTGGACGTGCTCCTGTGCGACCTCACCTGGGCGTTCCTGCTCCATGGGGGGATTGGACTGGATGATCTTTTGAGGTCCCTTCCCGTCCCAAACATACTGTGATACTGTGAAGAATGCGGCTTAGCAGCGCTGCTGACTCTGCCGTCCCGTTCCCTTCCCCGTTTCAGCCGGCGAGGCGGCCGGAGGACCCGCTCTGTGCGGCCGCGGGGCCCGCGGAGTCGAGGGCTCTGTCGGCGCGCCCCGGGGGTTTCTCTGGAGAGACTCCTCGTCTCGGTCGCGTCGCGGCGGGGACGGACGAGGACCTCTGGCGAGGGGTCTTTCTGCGCTGGGAGCCGGGACCGGGCACGCGCTCGCGGGGCGTCCGTAAGTCGCGGCACGGAATTTAGGCAGGATAGCACGCACGGGCTTGCGAGCGCCTTACAGGCGTGCGGTGGTTGCTCGTGCGGCCAGCTTTTGGTGTCGGTTGTTCCGGCGCTCCGTCGCGGTGTAGAGCCGGCCCCGTTCGTAGCGGTGAGGCGTACCGCAGTTCGGTTTGATTCTCGGATAGGCCTCGGCTCTGACTGTGCACTCGAACGCCAAAACCTACAGCGGAAGCTGCGGTGGCTTTAGCGTGCAAGGGGCGCGAGCGCCGTGAAGCCGCCCGTGTGGCCGAGCGTCCCGATCGCGGCGCTGAGCGTTAGACGGACTTGAGCCGCGTGCCGGAATTGTTTTGTTTTGGAGAGGGCGGGATAAACTTGGAGCACAACTTGTGAGGGCGGTACGTCGTGGGCAGGTTTTAGTATTGCCTGTGGAGTGCCGCTAGAAGCGTTCGTAGTTCTTGCTTGTCTCTGTTACAAGATGAGCCGTGTCGTCCTGCGTGACGCGTAACGGGAGGACGGCGTAGTAGCGGTGCTCTGCACAAGAGCCCGTTGGGGGGTATTTTAGCTGGCGGGAAAGGGATTGGGGAACCACCTGGTGGGAATGCGAGGAGAGCAGCCCTGGCGGAATCTGAGGAGCCGAGGCCGTTGTATAAATTGGACAAGGAAGGAAAGGCTGCGGGCACAGCGCGGTGCTGCACCCGGCCGCCCCAACGCGGAACTCTAATGTGGAATTCCTGTGTTTCAGAGGGGGAGCTGTGACCGCCCCGTGCTCAGCAGACCCCCCAGCCCGGGTGGGGGGAGCAGCGCCGGAGCGGGAGACGCGGCTCCGTCCTCCGTCCCCAGCGTGCCGGGGGGCGGCTGCCGGCCTGTGGGACGTGGCTGCGGCTGTTCGGGGCGCTGCCCCCCCATGTTTGGGCGCTCTGGTATGTACATAGGTAAATGGCGTTTTAAAGTAATGTGCTGCCCGCTGGGGCTGTTTTCCTTTTCTACCTTTTTTTTTTGAGTGAATAAATGGGGGGACTCGGGGGGTGACGATGACGTTACTGGAGGAGCAGGCCGGTGAGAGATGGGGGCTTTCAGCCCCAAAATGCCTGAACAATCATGGGTGGGGTGTTTAGTGGTACTGTGGGGAGGAGAAATTTCTCCCTGTCCGTTGCAGAGAAAAAAGAACAATCCCACATCAAAGCTGTCCTAGAGAAGTACTTGCTGTTTGTCATTGCGGTTCTAGAGCAGCCCGATGTGCTGTTAAAGGTTGTGGTGGTGCGGGTCAGGGGTCCCCAGGCTGTGCCGAGACCGCAGGACGGCTGCTGGTGGAACAAAGTCAAGGACAACTTCTCAGAGTAAGAACCTCTCTATTTGTTCTCCTCGGGACACATCCCTTTGCCTCTGGACCCCTCACAAGCTCACTCGCCACCTTGTTCCCTCAGAAACCCGTTTCCTCCCAGTTCCTCTGCGATTACCCTGCCTGCCTTTGGGTCCCTGCAGGCTCGTTGGTGGCATCACGGTGCCTGTTTGACCTTTTGCCCCGTTAAATTCCCCTCTTTTCTCTCTTCCCCTCAAAACTTCCCCGGTTGCTCTTGTCACATCCCAGAGGCCTCATTTTCCCCTCTTGTCTCCTCTCAGGACCCCCATCTGTTGGCCCCTGTCGAGGGTTTAGATTGCGGGGTGACAGTAAAGCCCTGGCAGATGTATTGTTAACCCCGTCTCCCCCCCACTTCCCCCTTTTGCCCCTCCCTCTCCCCCCTTCCCACTCAGGACAGGCGATCCGGAGGGAAAGAAGGACAGAGAGAAGAGAGTTGGAAAAACTGGCAATGTTTTACTAATGCTATATTAAGAGTAGAGAAAATAATACAAAACCAATCCTGAAAGTCTCAGCAACTGCAGAGCCGGCACCTGAAGTCCTGGACTGGACTCTGCAGCCAACCGGAGCTGGATTCAGTCTCTCAGCAGGCCTCAGTTTGCAGGGACGACTAGCAAGGTCCTCTCCTAATGTCACCATAAGCAGAAGGGACGAAAAGGGGCAAAGAGGACAAGATCCTCATGATCTGCCACTTCTATATGAAGTATTCATGTGAAGGGGATGTTATACACGGTTGGTCAGTTTGTTGGTCACCTGTTTCTTGTTGCTCCTCTTGCAAGATGTGAATCTGTCCTTATCAACAAGTAAGCATTCCATTGCAATGTTTATCAAAACATGTATGTGTCTGGTTCTCCAGGAAAAGGCAGCTAATATGAAGCTTTAGCTGACAGGCAAATTCACTGAAAGAGAAACTTGTTTTTTAATGAAACCAGGACAGCCCCCTCCCCAATCCCCTCAGGACTCCTCTGATTCCCATCTGCTCCTCTCAGGACAGCTGAGCTTGTCTTTTGGGGCCCCTGAGAGCCCCCATTTACCTTCTTTTACCTACCTTTGTTGTTGTTCCCAGCCTATCCTGGTGTTTTCCATCCTTCAGGACTTACTTATTACTGTTGTGAGAGTCCGAGAGAAAAGGAGGAGTGTCTGTGACTTACAACTGTCGTTGTTGATCTACAGTGTTTTAGAGACGGATTCTTGCAGGATCTATTTCTGGTTCGTCCTTCACTCCTCCCCAGACCGCAGCGCTGGTCCGAGTTCCCCAGCACACGTGTGTGTGTCCAGCCGGGTACGCTGGGGGAGCGCGTCAGGGCGGGCAGACGGCTGAATGGACGCGCTGTCAGCGACTGCGGAACGAGCTGGGGCTGCTTTGACCGTGTCCAGCCTTGTGCGTGTGGTTTGTTTTCACTTGCAGGCTGAAACAGCAGTTTCCTTAATTAAAAACACCCCAACATGTCCCCCGGCCCCCAACAAAAATAACGCCAAAAATGCCACTGAAAGAAACACAGGGAGTTTTTAAAAAATTTCCTTTAGCTTTCTCCCCCCTCCACCCCTACCCTGCTGCGTTCAGTGCAGTGAATGACCGTGAGGAGATGGCTGTGGATCTGGCTGTTGAAGGGTGTGTGAAGGAGAAGGAGGTGTGTGTAGAGCAGGATTGGTGGTGGAGGTGAGTGCAGCTGGTTCGGGTGTGGGGCTGTAAATTCTTTTTGGAGGCTTCCTAGTTTCTGGTGTCACCTGTGGGGTGAAGTGTGACTCTGTGCAGGTTTGAAAGGTGCCACGTGCAGAGCTCCCTCATTTGCCACCAGATCTCCCAATCACAGAGACAGCGTCGCTGTGCAGCTGCTAAGGACAGCGCGTCTCGTGCAGAACAGCATCCTTTGTGCTCCGTGTGCGTGTTCCTCCTTTGAAATGAAGTTGGGCCGCCCGGTGTTCCACGTTACGTGTGGTACCTGCTGGGCTGAGTCTCCTCCCCGCGCTCCGGTCGGTTCCGTCGCGCTGCCGCAGCCCCGGCAGCACCGCGGCGTTCGCTGGACGCGTTGTTGGCGGAGCCGGCACCGACAATCTTGACACGTCGAGGCGCTGCGGTGGGTTTGCCTGGAAATTCCAAGGTAATTCCAAGGCAGACAGTAATAATCCCCAATTTATGTAGTAAAATTTAAAAGAGTGGAATATAAATACTGGAGCGCTAATTGGAAGTAATACCTGTAGAGAAAAAAACCTCTAGTTTATATCTACAATAAAAAATAATGTGTGCTAGTAAATCCGCCTGGTAGTAATGTAATGATAAAAATGTTAAAGTGTAAATAGATGAAATTATATAGGCATGAGCAAGAAGTAAATTTAATTTCAGCTATTACTTGGTGAACTAGGCAGCAGTTGTTCCCAATCTGAATGCTAGTTTAAAAAACACATTGTTTGGAATTCCTTTTAAATGATAAAGGCAGAAAACTAATATGGAGTCATTGGTAGCTTCATTTGAACAACCGTTATGAAATAAACCGCAGACACGAATGACTGCATAGGAAACAAAGTGAGGAAGCTTTAGATTTTAAACAGCATTGGAAAGTGATCGGGAGTGTTTAGTATTTAAATTATAACAGAGCCACGAGATGGGAGGCAACAAAGCTCAGAACCAAACAGAGTCAAAACGTTACATTTCTTTTTTTAAAGAGAAGTATAAAGGAACCACGAAGTAGTGGCTGTTTATAAACAGGGGTATTAAAAAGTTCCCAGGCAGTAATGATTCCCAACAGAACACTAAAAGATATTTAGATGTAAAATAATATTAGAAAACAGTTATGACAGTCTGAATTTAACCACAGCTTTTTTGGGGTTGTGCAAAAACATGACCGCTATTAATTACCTCTGAGTTAAAATAAAAAGACATCAAACTAGATGTGATTAACAACAGCTAATTTTAATTTTTCAGTGTGCTATCCAGTCCGGCTTCTCCCTCCAAGGGCGTGGTCTGAGAAAGCCACACCCCCAACTCCCCCCGTCCAAGCTCCGCCCCTGCCAGTCCGTGCCCTCCCCGAGGCGCGTGTCCCTTACAGACCCCTCCCAGCAGCATAATGCATCGAAGCCCCGCCCGCGGCTCCACCCCTAAACTCAGCCCCTGCTAAACCACGCCCCCTCAGAGCACGTGCTGTACAGAGCCCACCCTACTCTCGGCTCCACCCCTCCCTTCCTAAGCTACGCCCTCTTTGGGCGTGTCCTTCTCCCTACCCCAAGCGGCTCCTCCTATGGGGGTGTGACACACGGAGGCCCCACCCCCTGCCCAGTTTCCCCAGGTGGGCCTCCCAATGGGCGTGTCCTCCCAGTCCACGCCCCTCAGCACGGATCCCACCCCCGTGGGTGGGGCTACACCCAGCTGCGCGGTCGGCCCCCCCACCCATGCGTGACCCTAAGTAACCCCATGGCAGCCCTATGGCTGCCCCACAGGTATCGCTACAGCAGCCCTGCTCCTGCCCCGCAAGAGCTCCAGACACGCCTCTGCAGAGCCCCCACAGCAGCCACTTCAGTGCCCCACAGCTATCACCGCAGCCGCCCCATTGCGCCCCACGGCCGCCGCTGCGGGACCCCTGGAGCCCCCGGCCCCACACCCGCCCCGCAGCCCCACAGCGCGCGGTCTCGCGGCCGCGGTGCCGGTGAAGCCACGTGCCGGCCGCGGCCGGAGGAGCCGCCGGTTTTCCCCCCCGCACCCCTCGATCGCTGCTGCCGCGGCTGGAGGAGCCGCCGGTTTCCCCCCCTCACACGCCCCGATCGCTGCTGCCGCGGCCGGAGGAGCCGCCGGTTTTCCCCCCCGCACCCCCCGATCGCTGCTGCCGCGGCTGGAGGAGCCGCTGGTTTCCCGCCCACACATCCCCCGATCGCTGCTGCCGCGGCCGGAGGAGCCGCCGGTTTTCCCCCCCACACCCCCCGATCGCTGCTGCCGCGGCCGGAGGAGCCGCCGGTTTTCCCCCCCCCACACCCCGATCGCTGCTGCCGCGGCCGGAGGAGCGGCCGGAGGAGCCGCCGGTTTCCCCCCCTCACACCCCCCGATCGCTGCTGCTGCCGCGGCCGGAGGAGCCACCGGTTTTGCCCCAACATCCCCCGATCGCTGCTGCTGCCGCGGCCCGAGGAGCCGCCCGTTTCCCCCCCACATCCCCCGATCGCTGCTGCTGTCGCGGCCGGAGGAGCCGCCGGTTTCCCCCCCACACACCCCCCGATCGCTGCTGCTGCCGCGGCCGGAGGAGCCGCCGGTTTTCCGCCCAGCCCCGACTCTCCTCCTTCCTCCTAAATCGCCGCTGCATGCCGCCACGATGTCTTCTCTTCCGCCATCTTGTTTCCCCCTTCTGCGCTCATTCGCTATTTTATACCGAGGGAGGGAGGAGGCGCTCGCTGATTGGCTGACAGTGTCAGCCTCGGAAGTCGTCCATTGGCTCATCCCCACGAGGGGTTCTCCGAGGGGGTGGGAGAAAGGCGCTGATTGGTCACCGTGTCGCTGAGGGGAGGAAGGCACTGATTGGTCACTTTCCGCCGAAGTTCGCCCTCCCAGTAACAGGCGCTGATTCGCTAGCGCCCCTGAGGTAGAAAAGGCGCTGATTGGTCGGCGTTTTCTCGCCGACGTTAGCCCACAGCAACGAAGCGCTGATTGGGCAGCGCGGCTGACGGGGCGGCTCGGCCATTGGCAGGAGGGCGGGCGGGGGGCGGGACCGGGCGGGACAACGAGGTAATAAATGGGGCGGCGCAGAACGCGCGCAGGACCAGAAAGGCGGAGGCGGCAGCGGCAGCGCGAGCTCATCGGCCCCCCCCCCCCCCCGCCCCCCCGCGGCGGGAAAGCCGAGAACGGCAGGAACGGCGGCCGGAATCAGTTAACGGGGCGGGTCAGGGCGGTAATTATCGTGCGGGTGTTAATTGGGGCTCGGCGGGTTAATGAGTGACCGGCGGGCTGGGGTGTATCTGGGGGTTTTGATCGGAACTGGGGTTTTAAAGCCGCGGGTTTGGGGGGGGGGGGGGGGGGGCGGGGGCGATTAAGGCTCCCGGAGCCGCTTTAGCGGCTTAAATCTTTGTGTTGAACGCGGGAGGAGCCGGTTCGGGGCTTTTCTCAGCAATCGGGGCTGGTTTGGGTCCAATTCGGCTTTTAAAAGATGTTTTTACGTAATTTTTGGGTGCCGATTTGTGCCAGAAGGCGCCTTTGAAATCTGTTTATTGAGGGTTTATCAGGAGAATTAAAGTTTAAAGCTCGGGGAGATTTGGGGCTTTTCCCCGGGATTTTGAGTCCAAATCGTTTTTTTTAGAGCCCTTATTTATTTAAATTGTTATGTTTAAAGGGTTTATTTGAGGTTTTATTTGGAACATTTTGGGCGGGTTTGAGGCTCCTAAGATTTAATTGTTGGTTTATTATTTGATTTATTATTTCACTGCGGTTCGGGGCTCCTGAAGACGCTGAGTTGTTTCAATTATTTAGCGCTGTGAGGAGCCGTTTTGGGGCCGTTGGGGTCTAAATCGGCTTTTTAAAAGGTTTATTTAACGCGTTTAAAGTTTGAGGGGCCGATTTGCGACTTTAAAGCTTTTTGAATCTACTTATTGATAAGAATTTATACAATAGATTAATATTTAAAGCCCGGGGGGTGATTTGGGGCTGTTTCCCAGGATTGCGAGTCCAAATGCGTTTTTTTCTGTTAACCGCTTATTAATTTAAATTATTATATTTAAACGGGGCTTTTTGAGGTTTTATGAGGGTTTTTTTGAGCATTTTGGGCGGTTCTGAGGCTCCTAAAGCCGCTTAATTGTTTAAATTATTAATTGTTAAAATAATGTAAGTAGTTGTTGAAATAAGTGTGTAAGTTATTGTATTTAAAGCCGGGAGGGGCATTTCGTTGCTTTTTGGGGGGTTTTAGGGCTGAATTCACTTCATTGAACGTGTCTAGAGCTGGGGGTCCCAGATCTGGTGCTGATTTGGCCCCAAAAAAAGCTTTAAAAATGTATTTATTTATATAATTTACTGAATTAATATTTAAGCGGGAACATGTTCGGCTTTTTTAACCCGCCGCCATTTTGTCTCCCCCGTCCCGCTCTCCCTCACGCTGAGGGGGCCGAGGAGACGCTCGCTGATTGGCCGGTGCCGTCTGGCGGGAAAGCCTCCCCCGGCTCAGCCCCGCTCGGCTGTCTCCGAGGGAGAGAAAGGCGCTGATTGGTCGCTGCCTCTGAGGAGAGAAAGGCGCTGATTGGTCGCCGCCTCCCTAAACCCACGTAATTGTTTACATTCCATTTTAAAATTTATTTCTATATTTTAATTTAATTTAACTTATTTTTAATTTAATTTAAATTTAAATTATTAAAGTTAATTTTAATTTAATAGTAAATATATAGACTAAATCAATATAGCAATATGCTACTATAAACGATATAATATGATGAATAGTAGAAATATATAATATATAATCTGATATAATTAACTGATCAACTAATACTCATTGATATTATGTAATGAAATTTATAATTAATATATAATGGCATAATATAATGATATCTATAATATACTATTGTAATGATATTAAATATTAATATATACTGTATATATTATGTATAATTACTATGTAATGTATCTAATCTATTTTTACATATATATCTTATTATATAAAGCTGTGAGGGACCATATTTGGGCAGGATTTTGAGATTTTTAAGGCTGTTTGGTCTCAAATTCAATTTACTTCATTTTGGGGCTGTTTTTAGGATAATTTGTGCTCAAAGAAGCTTTCAAGATCCATTTTTTTGGCAGTTAATTTGCTCACTCGGTTAATGTTGAAGCGGGGGGATTTGGGGCTGTTTCCCAGGACTGTGACACAAATAACGGCCCTTTCCTTCCCTTTCCCACTGCAGCTCCTGCGCAGAGAACAGCGAAGGCAGCCTGGCCACGCCCCCTCCGGCTGACCACGCCCCCCGCTCCGGCTGACCGCGCGTGCCCCCCCCCCCCCCCCCCCGCAACTCGGCTGACCGCGTGCCCCCCCCAACTCCGGCTGACTGTGCCCCCCCGCCCCCCCCGGCTGACCGCGTGCCCCCCCCACTGCACTCCTGCTGACTGTGCGCCCCCCCCACCTCCTCCGGCTGGCCACATCTCCACTGCACACCATGGCGGGGATGGGGCGGGGGGGGATCACAAGGGTCTATGGGGCGGTGTGGGGGTCAGGGCGGCTGTGGGGTCAATGGGGTTGTTGTGGGGTGAAACACCCCTGAAGAGGCTGAACCCCCTACAGGTGAGTGACCCACACAGTGCCCCACAGTGCCCCATAGCACCTCCATTCTGCCCTACGGATCCACAACACTGCCCCACAGCACCCTATAGCTCCTGCTTGCTATCCCACAGCACCCCATGGCTTCTCCACTCTGCCCCATATGTCTACAGCAGTGCCACAGAGTACCTCATATGTCTTCCACTCTGCCCCATGGGTGCAGAGTGCTGCCCTACAGCACCCTATAGCTCCTGTACTCTGCCCCACAGATCCACAGTGCTGTCCCACAGCACCCTATAGCTCATTTGGCCTATAGACCCACTGTACTGCCCTACAATGCCCCATGGCTCCTACACTCTGCCCCATAGACCCACAACACTGCCTCACAACACCCCATTGCTCCTGCACTCTGCCCCATGGATGCCCAGTACTGCCCCACAGCACCATATAGGTCCTGTACTCTGCCCCATATATCCACAGGAGTGCCCTGCAGCACCCCATGGCTCCTGCACTCTGCCCCATGGATGCCCAGTACTGCCCAACAGCACCATATAGGTCCTGTACTCTGCCCCATACATCCACAGGAGTGCCCCCCAGCACCCTATGGCTCCTGCATTCTGACCCATGGATGCCCAGTACTGCCCCACAGCACCATATAGGTCCTGTACTCTGCCCCATACATCCACAGGAGTGCCCCCCAGCACCCCATGGCTCCTGCACTCTGCCCCATGGATGCCCAGTACTGCCCCACAGCACCGTATAGCTCCTCTACTCTGCCCCATACATCCACAGGAGTGCCCCCCAGCACCCCATAGTGACTCTACTCTTCCCCATAGACCCACAGTGCTGCCGCACAGGACTCTACTCTGCCCCTTAGACCCAGAGAGCTGCCCCACAGCAGCCTGTAGGTGCTGCGTTCTGCCCCATTGGTGCAAAGTGCTGCCCCACAGCGCCCCACACCTCTGTCCACCTGACCACCCTTCCCTCCTGACTGCGCCTGCGCTGCCCACTATGGGTGGGTCACAAGGGTCTATGGGGCGGTGTGGGGGTCAGGGGGGCTGTGGGGTCAATGGGGTTGTTGTGGGGTGAAACACCCCTGAAGAGGCTGAACCCCCTACAGGTGAGTGACCCACACAGTGCCCCACAGTGCCCCATAGCACCTCCATTCTGCCCTACGGATCCACAACACTGCCCCACAGCACCCTATAGCTCCTGCTTGCTATCCCACAGCACCCCATGGCTTCTCCACTCTGCCCCATATGTCTACAGCAGTGCCACAGAGTACCTCATATGTCTTCCACTCTGCCCCATGGGTGCAGAGTGCTGCCCTACAGCACCCTATAGCTCCTGTACTCTGCCCCACAGATCCACAGTGCTGTCCCATAGCACCCTATAGCTCATCTGGCCTATAGACCCACTGTACTGTCCTACAATGCCCCATGGCTCCTACACTCTGCCCCATAGACCCACAACACTGCCTCACAACACCCCATTGCTCCTGCACTCTGCCCCATGGATGCCCAGTACTGCCCCACAGCACCATATAGGTCCTGTACTCTGCCCCATATATCCACAGGAGTGCCCTGCAGCACCCCATGGCTCCTGCACTCTGCCCCATGGATGCCCAGTACTGCCCAACAGCACCATATAGGTCCTGTACTCTGCCCCATACATCCACAGGAGTGCCCCCCAGCACCCTATGGCTCCTGCATTCTGACCCATGGATGCCCAGTACTGCCCCACAGCACCATATAGGTCCTGTACTCTGCCCCATACATCCACAGGAGTGCCCCCCAGCACCCCATGGCTCCTGCACTCTGCCCCATGGATGCCCAGTACTGCCCCACAGCACCGTATAGCTCCTCTACTCTGCCCCATACATCCACAGGAGTGCCCCCCAGCACCCCATAGTGACTCTACTCTTCCCCATAGACCCACAGTGCTGCCGCACAGGACTCTACTCTGCCCCTTAGACCCAGAGAGCTGCCCCACAGCAGCCTGTAGGTGCTGCGTTCTGCCCCATTGGTGCAAAGTGCTGCCTCACAGCGCCCCACACCTCTGTCCACCTGACCACCCTTCCCTCCTGACTGCGCCTGCACTGCCCACTATGGGTGGGTCACAAGGGTCTATGGGGCGGTGTGGGGGTCAGGGGGGCTGTGGGGTCAATGGGGTTGTTGTGGTGTGAAACACCCCTGAAGAGGCTGAACCCCCTACAGGTGAGTGACCCACACAGTGACCCACAGCAGCCCATAGTCCCTCTGCCCTATAGAGTCACTGCACCCCATAGCTGCTTTTACTCTGCCCCATAAATGGACAGCAGTGCTCCACAGCACCCTATATCTCCACTGTGCCCCATAGACACACAGTGCTGTCCCACAGCACCCCATATCTTGTTCACTCTGCCCTATAGACCCACAGTGTAACCCTACAGCACCCCATAGTTCCTCTGCCCTATAGATCAACAGCACTGTCCCAGAAAACACCATAGCTTCTTCCCACTAGCCCATAGGCCAGCAATTCTGCCCTACAGCGCACTAGCTCCTGCACCCTATCCCATAGACCCACAGCAGTGCCCCACAGATCCAGTCTGCCCTATACAGCCACAGCACTGCTCTGCAGCACCATATACTTCCAGCACTCTGGCCCATTGATATGTAGCACCCCACAGCTGCTGCATTCTGCCCATAGATCGACGTTCCTGGGTCCCCTCACCCCACCAGCTGTCCTGGGTTGCGATGCTGCACGGGGCCCTGTGCACAACAAAATGAGGACAGCATGGCTGCTGGGCGCCACCCTGCTTGGAATCCAAGATGGCTGGGGGGGGAGGGCTGGCAGCCATGCTGGCACTGCCGGAGGGGCTGTTGGTCTGCGCCGTGCTCAGGCGGCAGCTCCCGGCTGTATCGGCTGCTCCTGTGGCCCTGCACCCTGCCCATGGGAACAAGGTGGCTGCCCTGATGGGCGTGGCCATCTCGGCTGCTGTGTCCCTGCTGGTGGGCGGGGCCATGGCTGTCATGGCTGCCAAGCCTGTGCTGGAAGGGTGGGGCTGAGGTGGGCGGTGCCTGCCTAGGGTGGCCATTTTGGGGTGGGGCCCAAGGTGGGTGGTGGGGCCTGTGACTCTGTTTGCCCCTGACGGCCATCTTGGAAAAGGGCAGCACTGTGCCGCTGCCATCCTGACGTTGCTCCCCCAGGGCCATGTTGGGGGATTTTTAACCTGGTTTTGGGGCCAATTCTCACCCAATAAAATTAAATAATGTAAAAAAACCTTAAGCATTTGGTTTCTTCCATTTCCAGTGAAGGATTTGGGGGTGGGGTTTAGGGTTGACGGTGGGGCTGAAGATGTGGGCAGGGCCACTGCCAACCCCACCTCCCTCCCAAGCTCTCCCCAATGTGCCTTCCCAAAGGGGTGTACCCTAATCAGGCCCCACCCCCTTTCCAAGCACCTCACCCTCCCAGCTGGGCTCCTCCCCCTTGACCCACACTTCCACCCCCATTGGTGGGCTCCCTGCAGGGGCTGTGGCCTACAGACCTACAACTCCTTCCCCTCCCCTGCTGAGCCATGTACCCGACAGGGCATGACAGGGGCAGACAAAGCTCAAGAAAGACCAACAGAGCCAGGCAGGGCCTGAGAGAGCTTGAGAAAGTCCAACAGAGCCCGACAGGGCCCGAGAGAGTTTGATGGATCCTCACAGAGCCTGACAAAGCTTGGCAGAGCCCAACAGGACCCGTCAGGGCCTGACAAATCTTGTCAGTTCCTGATAGAGCCTCAATGTGTATGACAGAGCCCTGGGGGTCTCAACAGAGCCTGAGAAATCTTGACAGGGCTCAGCAGACCCCAAGAGGTCTCGACAGAGCCCTACAGAGCCCATCAAAGCCTGACAGAGCCTGACAGACCCAAGAGGTCTCACAGGGCTTCACAAAAACCAACAGTGTCTGACAGAGCCCGACAGGAGTGCAGGTGCTGTCACTTCCAGTGAGGGTCCAGGTGATTTGATAAGGGTGGTGGGTGGGGCCGGGGTGTTTGACCCCTCCCCTTTCCCAGGGGATTGTGGGAAGGGGTGGGCGGGGCTCAGGGTATTTGAGCCCCAGTCCCCAGGTGGGGAGCTCATTCTGCTGCTGGGCTGCTTGGGTGCTGGTTCTCTGCTGCTCCTTTAGCAGTCGGCAGCTTTTGAGCTGTTTAAGCTACACGGGCAGATGTGTTTGGAGAAGTAGAGATGTCTGCTTGAGGTAGGACCTTCAGGAGCAGAGAAGTTTCAATAGCAGCTGTAGTTGAAAGTATGTTTCTAACTTTTTTTCTTCTATTGAATCAATTCCTGGTACTTTGCGTTTTCCCTAAATTCCTGATTGCAATGAAGATGGGGTGTTAATTCTTGGTTTGTATTGGTGTGTAACAAGTTGCTGATATAATCTCTCCTCCTAGGATGCTCAGGTTATCTACCAGGGGTTAGGATGAGCATCTCGTATCTGTAGGTGGAGTTTTAGCATTTCTGAAGGAAGCAGCAGGACCATAAGGCAGAGTGTCTTTCAAGCTACGGGGTGGCTCATGGCCTCCCTGATCACCCACAGAACAGTGTGTTGTCCACAGACCCTTTGCAGTGTGCGGTGGACCCTGGTAGATCATTCAAATGTAACTCCCAGAACTCCATCAAGGCGAGGAATAGCGAGGGAACTAGTACGGACAACCATGATCTGAGTGCTCATTATTGTGTATGTGTTTTTGTATTGTGGGTGATGAAGGGGAAAGTGGCAACTTTCTGGTATGTCCCAAGCAATACAGTTTTTTGCTTCTCGCCGTCGTAGGCGTCACCAGCGCTGAGGGTTTGTGACCGCGCCAGCGGCAGGACACGCCGACCGGACCGCCCTGGAGCTCAGCAGGAGGTGGGTGTCGCGGACGGACTCGGCGTTTGCCCCGCGGCGCCGTGTGCCGGCGTGGCTTAGCGAGCGCGTGCTTTCTCGTGCTCCTGCAGGCGCTGAAGAGGAACCCGGCGACGCGGGAAGACGGCCGTTGGCGCACGTGGCGTTTTCCTCTGCCGAAGATGGGTTCGGTCCCTCGGCCCTCTGAAAGCTAAGTGGAGGCGCGAGGGCTGGGAAGGGGCCGGGAATGGCAGGGACGGGGGGTTTAGCTCTGCTAAGGGCAAGGGCCGTCCAGGAACCGCGCCCTTGGCGCGGGTCAAGGGCCCGGGGACCTTTACCGTGCGATGCCAGCGTGTGCCGGGCAGGGCAGCTCCAGCCTGCGTCTGCGTTGTGGTGTAGTTCGGGAAGCCTGCCTTGCGCCTGTCAGCCGATCCTGGGGTCTCGTTGCGTTCGAGGGGCACGGAAGGCCTCTCGGGTGCCACCCCGGGATCTGGAACGCTGGTGCCGATCGGCGTAGCGCCGATCGGGCGCTGGTTTTCTGGTGTCGGCAGCCGAAAGCGTGGCGCGTTCTTGCCTTTGGGCCGTTTCTGGTCAGGGCTGATTGTGGCGTTGTCCTGGGCTGTGCCGGCAGCTCTAGCCATCCAGTCTCAGGGACTGGAACTTCAAGATGCTGGGAAGAAGTTCTTAGGTTTTTCATCAGCTTCTCGTTTGGTTGCGACGTCTCTGCTCGGTTGTGGCGCTGCCGCCGTCTCGTCAGGAGCCGTGACGTCGGGCTCCTTTTCCGTTTGAGGATGCAGGAGAGGCTCCTCTCCTCCCCGTAGATTATTGGGATCGATGCCCTTCTGGTCTCGGAGCGTCGTGTTCGTTGTGGAGCGTTTTTGGCGCTGTGGCCGTCGCGTGGTCTATAAGTGCCGCGATTGAGAGACGGGGACGCAGCTTGATGCAAGCAAGGTGTCCGCTTTATTGTTTGGCAAACATACATTTATATAGTCTAAGGCACACATGTTTCATGCTGATTGGCTAATCACTTTAACAGACATTAAGCTAGCTAAGGCGGGAATGTTGGTCAGGCAGTGTTTGCATGGTAACAAGATCGTTATCTCGTAGTCACAAGCTGTCCCCCCGCTCCAGGGCGCAGGCACCCCCACCGACCACAAGCTCCCCGCCTCCAAGTTGCCTCACAACTAGCGCAACACTTAACTTTATTCATACAGCAAACTAGCCTATTAACTCCAAATACAGAAAAATAACTCATCAACTCTAAATTCAGACAACCCACATCTCCCCCTTTTTGTTTTAATTAACTGACCCTCCCAAGGTCGGCGAACGACCAACTCGAGGACATCTTATTTCACTAACAGCTCCGTACTGGGGGTTTTCGTAATTTCGTTCTGATCTTGGTCCGCTCCTTGCTGCACAAGGAGAATCTTGTTCATTGAAGCAGTTATTGATTTTTGCAAGCATTGTAACACACATGGGATTACTATTAATAATGCACAAATCATTAAAAGAACAGAAACTCATTTGAATGTCTTTGGCATATTCAATCTTAGAATATAAAATGTCTCCAGACCTTTGTGCTACAATTTTCCCCCAATCGTTAGAATAATAATCATACCGGGGAGAATATTCTGTCTCTCTACCTGTTATCAATAACACCTGAACTGTATTCCACTCAATTGTTAGGCAGTTATCACACCAGCGTCCTACTGTATGGCGATTTAGCCACTGTGATTTTCCACAATTAGCACAAATTCTACAAATCCACGGATTACATTTTTCACATTGGGGACATTTAAGCTCCCATTCGTTAACCTCTGGAACAGAGTTCATTCAATTATTGATCGGTGGTGTCTTCTATATCAGTCGCAGGATCAGGACCAGGAATGTCTTCAGGCGGCTGCTGCAGTGTCTCTCGAAAAGGTCTCACGTTTTTAGCTGGGATCCAGCGGGGGCCTCTTTATGTGGAAACACAAGCATAGCCTCTTCCCCACGTGACAAGGGGATAGGGTCCCATTATCTTACCTGTTTCGGGGTCCCGGATCAATACTGGCGGTTTAATCTTGGGTTCAAAAAGGGTGTTTGTGCTAAAATGGCGAACTACTGGAGGATTGCTGTCTAATAGGGAACAATTCAAAAAGTTAAAAACATACAAGGCTTTCTGTATTCGCTCCTCTGGCGTAGCGGCTCCTGTTCCCCCTTTTTGTTTTAATAACAGGTGTTTTAAGGTTTGGTGGGAACGTTCTATTAAAGCTTGTCCTGTAGGAGAGTGAGGGATACCTGTAACGTGTGATATACCTCAAGAGGCAAAAAAGGTAGTTAAGGTTTTAGATACATATGCGGGGCCATTGTCAGTTTTAATTTGAGAGGGTACCCCTGAAGTAGCAAAAGCGCGCATTAGATGTTTTTGCACATCACGTGCTTTTTCTCCTATATGACAGGAGGCAAATAACATTCCTGAAAATGTATCAATAGAGCAATGAACAAACTTTAAACGACCAAATTCAGCGAAATGAGTGACATCTGTTTGCCAGAGTTGAAGGCTTTGTAGCCCTCTGGGGTTGACTCCTTCTGCTATAGAAGGGAAAGAGTGCCTTTGACAATCAGGACACACCGCAATGATATTATGGGCTTGTTGTATAGCGAGGTCAAATTGACGCTTAAGGCCTGCAGCGTTTTGATGAAAAAAGGAGTGGCTGAGTTTAGCTTGCGCTAATCGATCTGGTAACACCTGCACCGGTAGCGTAAGCAAATCCGCTTGTCGGTTCCCTTCTGCAATAAAACCAGGTAGAGAAGTGTGAGATCGAACGTGCATAATAAAATAAGGGTGAAGACGGGAATTTAACAGAAAGATGAGTTCTTGTAACAAATTAAACAGTGCCGTATGAGAAACATCTCGTAGCACAGAAGCCTCTGCTCGGCTAACAATTCCTGCAACATAAGCAGAATCAGTGATTATATTGAGAGGACTAGACCATTTTCGAAACACTCGAACAACTGCAGACAATTCTACTATTTGAGGAGAACCCTGTACAGTCTCTACATCTGAGTTCCACTGTTCTCGATGATCATCCCACCAAAGGATGACAGACTTGTGAGATTTGCCAGACCCATCCGTGAATACAGTGAGGGCTTGTAAAGGCTGGTCACTCCGCTTTGTAATAGGTAAAAGGTGAAAATCAACGCTTAACAGTTTGTGAGAAGGCGGATGAGAAGTGAGTTGGCCTGCATAGCCAGTTAGAGCTATGCCTAGTGTATCTGATTGTTGTTGTAACCATTGCAGGTAAACACTTGTTACCGGCATACATATAAGGATGAAGTCCGTGCCCGCCAGGGTAAGTAATCGCTGTCTGGCCCTGATGATTAAAGATGCAAACATCACATGTTGGGTAGAAATCGTCTTTGTGGCTTGGTTAGGCAGAAAAATCCATTCAATGATCAGTAAAGGGTCCGTTTTCTGTCAGTCCCATTGGAAAATAAGTGCATGAGGCTGTCGAACAGGGTTAAGGATGATTAATTGAAAAGGCAATTCTGGTTCCCATCGATGCGCTTGTCTGGAGGTAATCGCTGCCGCAGCTTTATGCAAGGAAGTTATGGCTTCAGGACTGAGAGTTCGCGGAGCGTTTAAGTCCGAGCTTCCTTTAAGCATTTCGAATAAGGGACGAAGATCCGCATTAGTGATTCCTAACAATGGTCTGACCCAATTGATTGTTCCTAACAGTTTCTGCACATCATGTAAATTTTTTACATTTGCCTGTATTTGTAAAGGTTGCGGAGCAATAGTCTGAGCCCTTATACGCCATCCTAAGTATTTCCAAGGTGGCACTTTTTGAGTTTTTTCTGGTGCAATACAGAGGTCTGCTGATTTTACAGCAGCCACGACAAGGGCTACAGCTTCCTCCATGACTTCATGGTGCTGTGCTGCCACTAGGATGTCATCCATATAATGATATAACAATGCAGCAGGTACTACAGTTCTGACAGGACTAAGTATTTTTGCTACATACCATTGGCATATTGTAGGGCTATTTTTCATTCCCTGCGGTAGCACAACCCACTGGTATCTTTGCAGAGGGGCTTGCATGTTGACGCTAGGAACCAAAAAGGCAAATTTAGGAGCATCATCTGGATGCAATGGAATGTTGAAAAAACAATCTTTGAGGTCTGTGATGGTTAAATGCCAATCTCTAGGGATCATGGCGGGTGACGGAAGCCCAGGTTGCAGGGCCCCCATGTCTTCCATAGCGTCATTAATTTTTCTGAGGTCATGGAGCAAGCGCCACTTGCCAGTCAGTTTTTTAATAACAAAAACGGGCGAGTTCCAAGGACTTGTAGAGGGTACAATATGTCCCATAGATAGTTGTTCATTAACTATTTCTTGGAGGGTGTGAAGTTTTTCCAGCGGCAGGGACCATTGATCAATCCAAATAGGAGTATCTGTTTTCCAAGTTAACTTTAGGGTTTCACGCCCCTCAATGGCCCCACCTAAAAATGTGTCTGGATAGACATCCCCCACTGAGACAACACATCACACCCCCACAAGACCATAGGTACTGGTAAGATAAACGGTTTGACTGAGGCAACTTGTCCTTCTGAATTTTGAACTTGTATTATTTCTGCGCTTTGGCGGCTAGCTCCACACCCCCCGATTCCTGCTAATGTCTGAGAGACATCAGCTAAAGGCCACCTAGAAGGCCACTTCGCTTGAGAAATAACGGTAACATCTGCACCTGTATCAATAATTCCACTTAACATAACTTGCTGACCTCTGCGAATGAGGGTGCATTGACATATAGGACGTTTTTGTGAGATGGCTTGAACCCATAAAATTAGTGGTTCTCCCGTAGATCCAAAACTTCCCTGTCTCTGTGGGAGCAATTGGTCAGGGATTGGGACATAGTCTTCCTTAGGGATCAGTATCAGTTGAGCGATACGACTTCCCTCTGGCACTGTACAAGGAGGAAACGGGGTCCAGGCCATAATTTTAATTTCTGAATTACTGTCAGGATCGATTACTCCGGGCAATACAAAAAGTACAGAGTGGTGGACGATCTTCCTAATAATAATGCTTGCGTTTGAGGGGGCAAAGGACCTGCAATTTTGGTAGGCAGTAAGTGAACAGAGGAATCAAGTAGCGTTACTGTGTAGGCGGTTGCCAGGTCCAGGCAGGCGCTCCCTGCTGTTGCTGGGCGGAGACTGGAAACACTCCTGTTTCCCCCCCCGGCGTTTGTGGGGGTGCTGGTCGTGGAACTTGTGTCTGTGCGCGCCGCAGTCCCGCGCTCTGCAATCGGTTTCCCTGTATGGGGCGCCCTTGAGAGTCGTATTTAGATCGACATTGATTAGCATAGCGGCACCCTTTTTGGCACTTGGGACAAACCCCAGGTGTTTGGGGTCGTTTCCCAGCATTGGCACTAAAGCAATCTTTTTTAAGGTGTCCCGGTTTTCCACACCCATAGCAGTTTCGCTGTGGGTCGGCGCCCATCGGGCCGTGCATGGCCGCAAAAGCAGCAGCCATGGCCTCATATTTATGATCCATAGTGCCAATTCTATTACAGGCTTCCACCATTTCAATTAAGGTGGGGTTTTGATTTGGGAGAGACTTCAAGAGCTTTTTACAATCGGCGTTAGCGTTTTCCACAGCCAGTTTAAGGAGTAAAATCTCCCGAGCTTGTCCGTTATCAACTTGCCGCTCTAAGGCTTGTTTTAATCCATCTATAAACTGCATATACGGCTCACGGGGTTTCTGAGTGATACTAGTGAATGCTTTTTGGGGTCTGCCAGAGTCAGGAACTCTCAACAAGGCCCTTTTCGCTTCTTCTCTGCCTGCTTCCAAAGCCTCCCGAGGAATGTCCCTAGCTTGGGCTGCCGGGTCCGAAAACTGCCCTGTTCCTGTGAGGTGCTCTATAGTCACTGCAGCTAAGGCGGCATTAGCATGTCCTGCATAACCCAGCAAAACTGTCTGCAATCCCGTTCTCCATTGAGACTCCCACATTGTATATTGTGTTGGGATTAATAACAATCGCGCGAGAGATTTTAAATCATGTGGGGTCATGACATATGTATCGAATACAGAAGATAAAAGGCTTGCAAAATAAGGGGAAGACAACCCATGCTCGGTAACTGTACGGCGCAACTCCTTAATGACTGAAAAAGAAAGAGCTTCCCACTGAGCCTGAGCCCCCCCCCGTCCTTGGTATATAACGGGGGCTACTATAGTTCTGGCTATTTCCAACTCCCGCTCGTTTATCGCTTGGTGCTTAATCTTTCCCCAAACCTCATGAGGATCAGGGGGAAAAAGATCAGGTTCCTTTTCAGGGTCAATCGGACCCGGGTCAAAGGGATCATTCTCTGGGGGATATCCAGCAGCACAAGCTAATGGTGGCGCAGAGGGTTCCGCCCCACCAGCGATTTTAGAAGGGCAGGGGGGAGGTGACTGAGCTCCCTCCTCAGAGCCTCGCTGATTTTGCTCTTGTGCCTTTATGGTTTCAAAGATTTTTCTCCAACTGGGGAGCATATACTGCGCTTCCTCATCTCCTGAGGTGGCTGCGTCCCATAACTTTACCCCCACATTGTCCCAAAGTTCACGCGTAAAAATAGAAGAAGCAGTCACCGCGGGGATCTTAACCTGCACCCATTTAAGGATTAACTTAAGATCTTGTTCCGAAAGAGTCTTTTTCCCATGCTTCTTAAGTAGAGCTTTCATAAGCTCATAAGCATCTCTCTCAGGGAAAGACTCTTGATTCCCCATTTTGCTAGTTTCCCGCAGCTCACCTCTCGTTCCAGACAGAGGGATTGTTTGGCCGGCCGGCTTATCCTGCTTCCTTTCAGCAGGTCATTCCACGTTCTGCGGGACTCGTGACATGCCACCAGGTAGGTGGTTTTTCAATCCTCGGCGGTTTCGTCGCTGACGATCACGTCGGGGTCACCAATTTGCCGCGATTGAGAGACGGGGACGCAGCTTGATGCAAGCAAGGTGTCCGCTTTATTGTTTGGCAAACATACATTTATATAGTCTAAGGCACACATGTTTCATGCTGATTGGCTAATCACTTTAACAGACGTTAAGCTAGCTAAGGCGGGAATGTTGGTCAGGCAGTGTTCGCATGGTAACAAGATCGTTATCTCGTAGTCAAAAGCTGTCCCCCCGCTCCAGGGCGCAGGCACCCCCACCGACCACAAGCTCCCCGCCTCCAAGTCGCCTCACAACTAGCGCAAC
Source organism: Columba livia (assembly GCF_036013475.1). Taxonomy (NCBI): domain Eukaryota; kingdom Metazoa; phylum Chordata; class Aves; order Columbiformes; family Columbidae; genus Columba; species Columba livia. The sequence goes on along the minus strand of NC_088605.1, from coordinate 90,206 downwards.
ACTTAACTTTATTCATACAGCAAACTAGCCTATTAACTCCAAATACAGAAAACTAACTCATCAACTCTAAATTCAGACAACCCACAAGAAGGTTGCAGGAGAGGCTCCTCTCCTCCCCGTAGATTATTGGGATCGATGCCCTTCTGGTCTCGGAGCGTCGTGTTCGTCGTGGAGCGTTTTTGGCGCTGTGGCCGTCGCGTGGTCTATAAGGTTCTGCGGAGCGTCTGTCGGCCCGGGTGCGCGATTGGCTCGGAGCTGCTCTGCCCGGACGCGTAGAGGCAGGGGAGGGTGGACGGAGCTCTGGCGGTCCCCGGTTAACCTGCTGACGCGTTGAATTGCGTGGGCAGAGGCGGCGCGGTCATCTGGGATGGAGTAGCCGTGGGCAGGGGAGCGGAGGGTCCCCGCGCAGGCGTTTGAGAGCCTCCACGAGAGCTTGGGACGTTATTGCGCCACAGAAAGCAGACCTGTGGGCTGGTCAGGCTGTGGATGGGCTGCTGGGTGACTTGCAGAATCACCTGATTTCAGGAGCAGAGGGACAACTTGGCCCGGAAGAGCGACGGAGGAGGCGAGCTGTGCGCCGTAAGCAGGTGGGTCGGTGGGTGGTGCCAGAGGGGAGCTGTGCCGTGTGGCTCTAGCTAAGCTCGGTCGTTTCTCTGTTTCCTAGGTGCGAAGCGAAGAGGAAAGCGGGCTGTCGGCAGCTCAGCTCCTCGGGCCAGGTGAGCACGGAGTGCTGGGCCGAAGCGGCAGCTCGTTTCAGGTCCCGTGTTGCTGGCGCGGGTCCGAGCGTCCTTTGGTGGTGTTTTACAGGCGGCAGCTGAGCGTCTCGGCGCTCCGCGGCGTGGCAGTCAAAATCAAGGGCGGCCGGGTGGGCGAGCGGCCCAGGTAAGGGAGGGCGAGCTGGGACCGTCTGCGGGCAGGCTGTGTTTTCGGGCGGCGTCCGAGCGCGTGCCTCTGGTTTTGCGGGTGCCGCAGACGAGCCGGCAGGGGCGAAGCCGCACGCCGGCCGGCAGCCGAGAAGGTGAGGCGGCGGTGGGCGTTGCGGAGCCCGGTATTGCCCGGTCTCTCGCTTCATCTTTTCCTTCTCGCTTTGCAGGCGCTTTGTGGGCCCTCTGGACCGGGAGGAGCATTTGCGGTGAGCCGGGCTAGGGGCGAGGAGGAGCGTGGGGCCGGGGACTCGTTCCCGGCGCCACGGTTTTTTTTTGCTTCTCGCCGTCGTAGGCGTCACCAGCGCTGAGGGTTTGTGACGGCGCCAGCGGCAGGACACGCCGACCGGACCGCCCTGGAGCTCAGCAGGAGGTGGGTGTCGCGGACGGACTCGGCGTTTGCCCCGCGGCGCCGTGTGCCGGCGTGGCTTAGCGAGCGCGTGCTTTCTCGTGCTCCTGCAGGCGCTGAAGAGGAACCCGGCGACGCGGGAAGACGGCCGTTGGCGCACGTGGCGTTTTCCTCTGCCGAAGATGGGTTCGGTCCCTCGGCCCTCTGAAAGCTAAGTGGAGGCGTGAGGGCTGGGAAGGGGCCGGGAATGGCAGGGCCGGGGGGTTTAGCTCTGCTAAGGGCAAGGGCCGTCCAGGAACCGCGCCCTTGGCGCGGGTCAAGGGCCCGGGGACCTTTACCGTGCGATGCCAGCGTGTGCCGGGCAGGGCAGCTCCAGCCTGCGTCTGCGTTGTGGTGTAGTTCGGGAAGCCTGCCTTGCGCCTGTCAGCCGATCCTGGGGTCTCGTTGCGTTCGAGGGGCACGGAAGGCCTCTCGGGTGCCACCCCGGGATCTGGAACGCCGGTGCCGATCGGCGTAGCGCCGATCGGGCGCTGGTTTTCTGGTGTCGGCAGCCGAAAGCGTGGCGCGTTCTTGCCTTTGGGCCGTTTCTGGTCAGGGCTGATTGTGGCGTTGTCCTGGGCTGTGCCGGCAGCTCTAGCCATCCAGTCTCAGGGACTGGAACTTCAAGATGCTGGGAAGAAGTTCTTAGGTTTTTCATCAGCTTCTCGTTTGGTTGCGACGTCTCTGCTCGGTTGTGGCGCTGCCGCCGTCTCGTCAGGAGCCGTGACGTCGGGCTCCTTTTCCGTTTGAGGATGCAGGAGAGGCTCCTCTCCTCCCCGTAGATCATTGGGATCGATGCCCTTCTGGTCTCGGAGCGTCGTGTTCGTCGTGGAGCGTTTTTGGCGCTGTGGCCGTCGCGTGGTCTATAAGGTTCTGCGGAGCGTCTGTCGGCCCGGGTGCGCGATTGGCTCGGAGCTGCTCTGCCCGGACGCGTAGAGGCAGGGGAGGGTGGACGGAGCTCTGGCGGTCCCCGGTTAACCTGCTGACGCGTTGAATTGCGTGGGCAGAGGCGGCGCGGTCATCTGGGATGGAGTAGCCGTGGGCAGGGGAGCGGAGGGTCCCCGCGCAGGCGTTTGAGAGCCTCCACGAGAGCTTGGGACGTTATTGCGCCACAGAAAGCAGACCTGTGGGCTGGTCAGGCTGTGGATGGGCTGCTGGGTGACTTGCAGAATCACCTGATTTCAGGAGCAGAGGGACAACTTGGCCCGGAAGAGCGACGGAGGAGGCGAGCTGTGCGCCGTAAGCAGGTGGGTCGGTGGGTGGTGCCAGAGGGGAGCTGTGCCGTGTGGCTCTAGCTAAGCTCGGTCGTTTCTCTGTTTCCTAGGTGCGAAGCGAAGAGGAAAGCGGGCTGTCGGCAGCTCAGCTCCTCGGGCCAGGTGAGCACGGAGTGCTGGGCCGAAGCGGCAGCTCGTTTCAGGTCCCGTGTTGCTGGCGCGGGTCCGAGCGTCCTTTGGTGGTGTTTTACAGGCGGCAGCTGAGCGTCTCGGCGGTCCGCGGCGTGGCAGTCAAAAGCAAGGGCGGCCGGGTGGGCGAGCGGCCCAGGTAAGGGAGGGCGAGCTGGGACCGTCTGCGGGCAGGCTGTGTTTTCGGGCGGCGTCCGAGCGCGTGCCTCTGGTTTTGCGGGTGCCGCAGACGAGCCGGCAGGGGCGAAGCCGCACGCCGGCCGGCAGCCGAGAAGGTGAGGCGGCGGTGGGCGTTGCGGAGCCCGGTATTGCCCGGTCTCTCGCTTCATCTTTTCCTTCTCGCTTTGCAGGCGCTTTGTGGGCCCTCTGGACCGGGAGGAGCATTTGCGGTGAGCCGGGCTAGGGGCGAGGAGGAGCGTGGGGCCGGGGACTCGTTCCCGGCGCCACGGTTTTTTTTGCTTCTCGCCGTCGTAGGCGTCACCAGCGCTGAGGGTTTGTGACCGCGCCAGCGGCAGGACACGCCGACCGGACCGCCCTGGAGCTCAGCAGGAGGTGGGTGTCGCGGACGGACTCGGCGTTTGCCCCGCGGCGCCGTGTGCCGGCGTGGCTTAGCGAGCGCGTGCTTTCTCGTGCTCCTGCAGGCGCTGAAGAGGAACCCGGCGACGCGGGAAGACGGCCGTTGGCGCACGTGGCGTTTTCCTCTGCCGAAGATGGGTTCGGTCCCTCGGCCCTCTGAAAGCTAAGTGGAGGCGCGAGGGCTGGGAAGGGGCCGGGAATGGCAGGGACGGGGGGTTTAGCTCTGCTAAGGGCAAGGGCCGTCCAGGAACCGCGCCCTTGGCGCGGGTCAAAGGGCCCGGGGACCTTTGCCGTGCGATGCCAGCGTGTGCCGGGCAGGGCAGCTCCAGCCTGCGTCTGCGTTGTGGTGTAGTTCGGGAAGCCTGCCTTGCGCCTGTCAGCCGATCCTGGGGTCTCGTTGCGTTCGAGGGGCACGGAAGGCCTCTCGGGTGCCACCCCGGGATCTGGAACGCCGGTGCCGATCGGCGTAGCGCCGATCGGGCGCTGGTTTTCTGGTGTCGGCAGCCGAAAGCGTGGCGGGTTCTTGCCTTTGGGCCGTTTCTGGTCAGGGCTGATTGTGGCGTTGTCCTGGGCTGTGCCGGCAGCTCTAGCCATCCAGTCTCAGGGACTGGAACTTCAAGATGCTGGGAAGAAGTTCTTAGGTTTTTCATCAGCTTCTCGTTTGGTTGCGACGTCTCTGCTCGGTTGTGGCGCTGCCGCCGTCTCGTCAGGAGCCGTGACGTCGGGCTCCTTTTCCGTTTGAGGATGCAGGAGAGGCTCCTCTCCTCCCCGTAGATTATTGGGATCGATGCCCTTCTGGTCTCGGAGCGTCGTGTTCGTCGTGGAGCGTTTTTGGCGCTGTGGCCGTGGCGTGGTCTATAAGGTTCTGCGGAGCGTCTGTCGGCCCGGGTGCGCGTTTGGCTCGGAGCTGCTCTGCCCGGACGCGTAGAGGCAGGGGAGGGTGGACGGAGCTCTGGCGGTCCCCGGTTAACCTGCTGACGCGTTGAATTGCGTGGGCAGAGGCGGCGCGGTCATCTGGGATGGAGTAGCCGTGGGCAGGGGAGCGGAGGGTCCCCGCGCAGGCGTTTGAGAGCCTCCACGAGAGCTTGGGACGTTCTTGCGCCACAGAAAGCAGACCTGTGGGCTGGTCAGGCTGTCGATGGGCTGCTGGGTGACTTGCAGAATCACCTGATTTCAGGAGCAGAGGGACAGCTTGGCCCGGAAGAGCGACGGAGGAGGCGAGCTGTGCGCCGTAAGCAGGTGGGTCGGTGGGTGGTGCCAGAGGGGAGCTGTGCCGTGTGGCTCTAGCTAAGCTCGGTCGTTTCTCTGTTTCCTAGGTGCGAAGCGAAGAGGAAAGCGGGCTGTCGGCAGCTCAGCTCCTCGGGCCAGGTGAGCACGGAGTGCTGGGCCGAAGCGGCAGCTCGTTTCAGGTCCCGTGTTGCTGGCGCGGGTCCGAGCGTCCTTTGGTGGTGTTTTACAGGCGGCAGCTGAGCGTCTAGGCGGTCCGCGGCGTGGCAGTCAAAAGCAAGGGCGGCCGGGTGGGCGAGCGGCCCAGGTAAGGGAGGGCGAGCTGGGACCGTCTGCGGGCAGGCTGTGTTTTCGGGCGGCGTCCGAGCGCGTGCCTCTGGTTTTGCGGGTGCCGCAGACGAGCCGGCAGGGGCGAAGCCGCACGCCGGCCGGCAGCCGAGAAGGTGAGGCGGCGGTGGGCGTTGCGGAGCCCGGTATTGCCCGGTGTCTCGCTTCATCTTTTCCTTCTCGCTTTGCAGGCGCTTTGTGGGCCCTCTGGACCGGGAGGAGCATTTGCGGTGAGCCGGGCTAGGGGCGAGGAGGAGCGTGGGGCCGGGGACTCGTTCCCGGCGCCACGGTTTTTTTTTGCTTCTCGCCGTCGTAGGCGTCACCAGCGCTGAGGGTTTGTGACCGCGCCAGCGGCTGGACACGCCGACCGGACCGCCCTGGAGCTCAGCAGGAGGTGGGTGTCGCGGACGGACTCGGCGTTTGCCCCGCGGCGCCGTGTGCCGGCGTGGCTTAGCGAGCGCGTGCTTTCTCGTGCTCCTGCAGGCGCTGAAGAGGAACCCGGCGACGCGGGAAGACGGCCGTTGGCGCACGTGGCGTTTTCCTCTGCCGAAGATGGGTTCGGTCCCTCGGCCCTCTGAAAGCTAAGTGGAGGCGCGAGGGCTGGGAAGGGGCCGGGAATGGCAGGGCCGGGGGGTTTAGCTCTGCTAAGGGCAAGGGCCGTCCAGGAACCGCGCCCTTGGCGCGGGTCAAGGGCCCGGGGACCTTTACCGTGCGATGCCAGCGTGTGCCGGGCAGGGCAGCTCCAGCCTGCGTCTGCGTTGTGGTGTAGTTCGGGAAGCCTGCCTTGCGCCTGTCAGCCGATCCTGGGGTCTCGTTGCGTTCGAGGGGCACGGAAGGCCTCTCGGGTGCCACCCCGGGATCTGGAACGCCGGTGCCGATCGGCGTAGCGCCGATCGGGCGCTGGTTTTCTGGTGTCGGCAGCCGAAAGCGTGGCGCGTTCTTGCCTTTGGGCCGTTTCTGGTCAGGGCTGATTGTGGCGTTGTCCTGGGCTGTGCCGGCAGCTCTAGCCATCCAGTCTCAGGGACTGGAACTTCAAGATGCTGGGAAGAAGTTCTTAGGTTTTTCATCAGCTTCTCGTTTGGTTGCGACGTCTCTGCTCGGTTGTGGCGCTGCCGCCGTCTCGTCAGGAGCCGTGACGTCGGGCTCCTTTTCCGTTTGAGGATGCAGGAGAGGCTCCTCTCCTCCCCGTAGATTATTGGGATCGATGCCCTTCTGGTCTCGGAGCGTCGTGTTCGTCGTGGAGCGTTTTTGGCGCTGTGGCCGTCGCGTGGTCTATAAGGTTCTGCGGAGCGTCTGTCGGCCCGGGTGCGCGTTTGGCTCGGAGCTGCTCTGCCCGGACGCGTAGAGGCAGGGGAGGGTGGACGGAGCTCTGGCGGTCCCCGGTTAATCTGCTGACGCGTTGAATTGCGTGGGCAGAGGCGGCGCGGTCATCTGGGATGGAGTAGCCGTGGGCAGGGGAGCGGAGGGTCCCCGCGCAGGCGTTTGAGAGCCTCCACGAGAGCTTGGGACGTTATTGCGCCACAGAAAGCAGACCTGTGGGCTGGTCAGGCTGTGGATGGGCTGCTGGGTGACTTGCAGAATCACCTGATTTCAGGAGCAGAGGGACAACTTGGCCCGGAAGAGCGACGGAGGAGGCGAGCTGTGCGCCGTAAGCAGGTGGGTCAGTGGGTGGTGCCAGAGGGGAGCTGTGCCGTGTGGCTCTAGCTAAGCTCGGTCGTTTCTCTGTTTCCTAGGTGCGAAGCGAAGAGGAAAGCGGGCTGTCGGCAGCTCAGCTCCTCGGGCCAGGTGAGCACGGAGTGCTGGGCCGAAGCGGCAGCTCGTTTCAGGTCCCGTGTTGCTGGCGCGGGTCCGAGCGTCCTTTGGTGGTGTTTTACAGGCGGCAGCTGAGCGTCTCGGCGGTCCGCGGCGTGGCAGTCAAAAGCAAGGGCGGCCGGGTGGGCGAGCGGCCCAGGTAAGGGAGGGCGAGCTGGGACCGTCTGCGGGCAGGCTGTGTTTTCGGGCGGCGTCCGAGCGCGTGCCTCTGGATTTGCGGGTGCCGCAGACGAGCCGGCAGGGGCGAAGCCGCACGCTGGCCGGCAGCCGAGAAGGTGAGGCGGCGGTGGGCGTTGCGGAGCCCGGTATTGCCCGGTCTCTCGCTTCATCTTTTCCTTCTCGCTTTGCAGGCGCTTTGTGGGCCCTCTGGACCGGGAGGAGCATTTGCGGTGAGCCGGGCTAGGGGCGAGGAGGAGCGTGGGGCCGGGGACTCGTTCCCGGCGCCACGGTTTTTTTTGCTTCTCGCCGTCGTAGGCGTCACCAGCGCTGAGGGTTTGTGACCGCGCCAGCGGCAGGACACGCCGACCGGACCGCCCTGGAGCTCAGCAGGAGGTGGGTGTCGCGGACGGACTCGGCGTTTGCCCCGCGGCGCCGTGTGCCGGCGTGGCTTAGCGAGCGCGTGCTTTCTCGTGCTCCTGCAGGCGCTGAAGAGGAACCCGGCGACGCGGGAAGACGGCCGTTGGCGCACGTGGCGTTTTCCTCTGCCGAAGATGGGTTCGGTCCCTCGGCCCTCTGAAAGCTAAGTGGAGGCGCGAGGGCTGGGAAGGGGACGGGAATGGCAGGGCCGGGGGGTTTAGCTCTGCTAAGGGCAAGGGCCGTCCAGGAACCGCGTCCTTGGCGCGGGTCAAGGGCCCGGGGACCTTTACCGTGCGATGCCAGCGTGTCGGGCAGGGCAGCTCCAGCCTGCGTCTGCGTTGTGGTGTAGTTCGGGAAGCCTGCCTTGCGCCTGTCAGCCGATCCTGGGGTCTCGTTGCGTTCGAGGGGCACGGAAGGCCTCTCGGGTGCCACCCCGGGATCTGGAACGCCGGTGCCGATCGGCGTAGCGCCGATCGGGCGCTGGTTTTCTGGTGTCGGCAGCCGAAAGCGTGGCGCGTTCTTGCCTTTGGGCCGTTTCTGGTCAGGGCTGATTGTGGCGTTGTCCTGGGCTGTGCCGGCGGCTCTAGCCATCCAGTCTCAGGGACTGGAACTTCAAGATGCTGGGAAGAAGTTCTTAGGTTTTTCATCAGCTTCTCGTTTGGTTGCGACGTCTCTGCTCGGTTGTGGCGCTGCCACCGTCTCGTCAGGAGCCGTGACGTCGGGCTCCTTTTCCGTTTGAGGATGCAGGAGAGGCTCCTCTCCTCCCCGTAGATTATTGGGATCGATGCCCTTCTGGTCTCGGAGCGTCGTGTTCGTCGTGGAGCGTTTTTGGCGCTGTGGCCATCGCGTGGTCTATAAGGTTCTGCGGAGCGTCTGTCGGCCCGGGTGCGCGATTGGCTCGGAGCTGCTCTGCCCGGACGCGTAGAGGCAGGGGAGGGTGGACGGAGCTCTGGCGGTCCCCGGTTAACCTGCTGACGCGTTGAATTGCGTGGGCAGAGGCGGCGCGGTCATCTGGGATGGAGTAGCCGTGGGCAGGGGAGCGGAGGGTCCCCGCGCAGTCGTTTGAGAGCCTCCACGAGAGCTTGGGACGTTATTGCGCCACAGAAAGCAGACCTGTGGGCTGGTCAGGCTGTGGATGGGCTGCTGGGTGACTTGCAGAATCACCTGATTTCAGGAGCAGAGGGACAACTTGGCCCGGAAGAGCGACGGAGGAGGCGAGCTGTGCGCCGTAAGCAGGTGGGTCGGTGGGTGGTGCCAGAGGGGAGCTGTGCCGTGTGGCTCTAGCTAAGCTCGGTCGTTTCTCTGTTTCCTAGGTGCGAAGCGAAGAGGAAAGCGGGCTGTCGGCAGCTCAGCTCCTCGGGCCAGGTGAGCACGGAGTGCTGGGCCGAAGCGGCAGCTCGTTTCAGGTCCCGTGTTGCTGGCGCGGGTCCGAGCGTCCTTTGGTGGTGTTTTACAGGCGGCAGCTGAGCGTCTCGGCGGTCCGCGGCGTGGCAGTCAAAAGCAAGGGCGGCCGGGTGGGCGAGCGGCCCAGGTAAGGGAGGGCGAGCTGGGACCGTCTGCGGGCAGGCTGTGTTTTCGGGCGGCGTCCGAGCGCGTGCCTCTGGTTTTGCGGGTGCCGCAGACGAGCCGGCAGGGGCGAAGCCGCACGCCGGCCGGCAGCCGAGAAGGTGAGGCGGCGGTGGGCGTTGCGGAGCCCGGTATTGCCCGGTGTCTCGCTTCATCTTTTCCTTCTCGCTTTGCAGGCGCTTTGTGGGCCCTCTGGACCGGGAGGAGCATTTGCGGTGAGCCGGGCTAGGGGCGAGGAGGAGCGTGGGGCCGGGGACTCGTTCCCGGCGCCACGGTTTTTTTTTGCTTCTCGCCGTCGTAGGCGTCACCAGCGCTGAGGGTTTGTGACCGCGCCAGCGGCAGGACACGCCGACCGGACCGCCCTGGAGCTCAGCAGGAGGTGGGTGTCGCGGACGGACTCGGCGTTTGCCCCGCGGCGCCGTGTGCCGGCGTGGCTTAGCGAGCGCGTGCTTTCTCGTGCTCCTGCAGGCGCTGAAGAGGAACCCGGCGACGCGGGACGACGGCCGTTGGCGCACGTGGCGTTTTCCTCTGCCGAAGATGGGTTCGGTCCCTCGGCCCTCTGAAAGCTAAGTGGAGGCGCGAGGGCTGGGAAGGGGCCGGGAATGGCAGGGACGGGGGGTTTAGCTCTGCTAAGGGCAAGGGCCGTCCAGGAACCGCGCCCTTGGCGCGGGTCAAAGGGCCCGGGGACCTTTGCCGTGCGATGCCAGCGTGTGCCGGGCAGGGCAGCTCCAGCCTGCGTCTGCGTTGTGGTGTAGTTCGGGAAGCCTGCCTTGCGCCTGTCAGCCGATCCTGGGGTCTCGTTGCGTTCGAGGGGCACGGAAGGCCTCTCGGGTGCCACCCCGGGATCTGGAACGCCGGTGCCGATCGGCGTAGCGCCGATCGGGCGCTGGTTTTCTGGTGTCGGCAGCCGAAAGCGTGGCGGGTTCTTGCCTTTGGGCCGTTTCTGGTCAGGGCTGATTGTGGCGTTGTCCTGGGCTGTGCCGGCAGCTCTAGCCATCCAGTCTCAGGGACTGGAACTTCAAGATGCTGGGAAGAAGTTCTTAGGTTTTTCATCAGCTTCTCGTTTGGTTGCGACGTCTCTGCTCGGTTGTGGCGCTGCCGCCGTCTCGTCAGGAGCCGTGACGTCGGGCTCCTTTTCCGTTTGAGGATGCAGGAGAGGCTCCTCTCCTCCCCGTAGATCATTGGGATCGATGCCCTTCTGGTCTCGGAGCGTCGTGTTCGTCGTGGAGCGTTTTTGGCGCTGTGGCCGTCGCGTGGTCTATAAGGTTCTGCGGAGCGTCTGTCGGCCCGGGTGCGCGATTGGCTCGGAGCTGCTCTGCCCGGACGCGTAGAGGCAGGGGAGGGTGGACGGAGCTCTGGCGGTCCCCGGTTAACCTGCTGACGCGTTGAATTGCGTGGGCAGAGGCGGCGCGGTCATCTGGGATGGAGTAGCCGTGGGCAGGGGAGCGGAGGGTCCCCGCGCAGGCGTTTGAGAGCCTCCACGAGAGCTTGGGACGTTATTGCGCCACAGAAAGCAGACCTGTGGGCTGGTCAGGCTGTGGATGGGCTGCTGGGTGACTTGCAGAATCACCTGATTTCAGGAGCAGAGGGACAACTTGGCCCGGAAGAGCGACGGAGGAGGCGAGCTGTGCGCCGTAAGCAGGTGGGTCGGTGGGTGGTGCCAGAGGGGAGCTGTGCCGTGTGGCTCTAGCTAAGCTCGGTCGTTTCTCTGTTTCCTAGGTGCGAAGCGAAGAGGAAAGCGGGCTGTCGGCAGCTCAGCTCCTCGGGCCAGGTGAGCACGGAGTGCTGGGCCGAAGCGGCAGCTCGTTTCAGGTCCCGTGTTGCTGGCGCGGGTCCGAGCGTCCTTTGGTGGTGTTTTACAGGCGGCAGCTGAGCGTCTCGGCGGTCCGCGGCGTGGCAGTCAAAAGCAAGGGCGGCCGGGTGGGCGAGCGGCCCAGGTAAGGGAGGGCGAGCTGGGACCGTCTGCGGGCAGGCTGTGTTTTCGGGCGGCGTCCGAGCGCGTGCCTCTGGTTTTGCGGGTGCCGCAGACGAGCCGGCAGGGGCGAAGCCGCACGCCGGCCGGCAGCCGAGAAGGTGAGGCGGCGGTGGGCGTTGCGGAGCCCGGTATTGCCCGGTCTCTCGCTTCATCTTTTCCTTCTCGCTTTGCAGGCGCTTTGTGGGCCCTCTGGACCGGGAGGAGCATTTGCGGTGAGCCGGGCTAGGGGCGAGGAGGAGCGTGGGGCCGGGGACTCGTTCCCGGCGCCACGGTTTTTTTTGCTTCTCGCCGTCGTAGGCGTCACCAGCGCTGAGGGTTTGTGACCGCGCCAGCGGCAGGACACGCCGACCGGACCGCCCTGGAGCTCAGCAGGAGGTGGGTGTCGCGGACGGACTCGGCGTTTGCCCCGCGGCGCCGTGTGCCGGCGTTGGCTTAGCGAGCGCGTGCTTTCTCGTGCTCCTGCAGGCGCTGAAGAGGAACCCGGCGACGCGGGAAGACGGCCGTTGGCGCACGTGGCGTTTTCCTCTGCCGAAGATGGGTTCGGTCCCTCGGCCCTCTGAAAGCTAAGTGGAGGCGCGAGGGCTGGGAAGGGGCCGGGAATGGCAGGGACGGGGGGTTTAGCTCTGCTAAGGGCAAGGGCCGTCCAGGAACCGCGCCCTTGGCGCGGGTCAAAGGGCCCGGGGACCTTTGCCGTGCGATGCCAGCGTGTGCCGGGCAGGGCAGCTCCAGCCTGCGTCTGCGTTGTGGTGTAGTTCGGGAAGCCTGCCTTGCGCCTGTCAGCCGATCCTGGGGTCTCGTTGCGTTCGAGGGGCACGGAAGGCCTCTCGGGTGCCACCCCGGGATCTGGAACGCCGGTGCCGATCGGCGTAGCGCCGATCGGGCGCTGGTTTTCTGGTGTCGGCAGCCGAAAGCGTGGCGGGTTCTTGCCTTTGGGCCGTTTCTGGTCAGGGCTGATTGTGGCGTTGTCCTGGGCTGTGCCGGCAGCTCTAGCCATCCAGTCTCAGGGACTGGAACTTCAAGATGCTGGGAAGAAGTTCTTAGGTTTTTCATCAGCTTCTCGTTTGGTTGCGACGTCTCTGCTCGGTTGTGGCGCTGCCGCCGTCTCGTCAGGAGCCGTGACGTCGGGCTCCTTTTCCGTTTGAGGATGCAGGAGAGGCTCCTCTCCTCCCCGTAGATTATTGGGATCGATGCCCTTCTGGTCTCGGAGCGTCGTGTTCGTCGTGGAGCGTTTTTGGCGCTGTGGCCGTCGCGTGGTCTATAAGGTTCTGCGGAGCGTCTGTCGGCCCGGGTGCGCGTTTGGCTCGGAGCTGCTCTGCCCGGACGCGTAGAGGCAGGGGAGGGTGGACGGAGCTCTGGCGGTCCCCGGTTAACCTGCTGACGCGTTGAATTGCGTGGGCAGAGGCGGTGCGGTCATCTGGGATGGAGTAGCCGTGGGCAGGGGAGCGGAGGGTCCCCGCGCAGGCGTTTGAGAGCCTCCACGAGAGCTTGGGACGTTATTGCGCCACAGAAAGCAGACCTGTGGGCTGGTCAGGCTGTGGATGGGCTGCTGGGTGACTTGCAGAATCACCTGATTTCAGGAGCAGAGGGACAACTTGGCCCGGAAGAGCGACGGAGGAGGCGAGCTGTGCGCCGTAAGCAGGTGGGTCGGTGGGTGGTGCCAGAGGGGAGCTGTGCCGTGTGGCTCTAGCTAAGCTCGGTCGTTTCTCTGTTTCCTAGGTGCGAAGCGAAGAGGAAAGCGGGCTGTCGGCAGCTCAGCTCCTCGGGCCAGGTGAGCACGGAGTGCTGGGCCGAAGCGGCAGCTCGTTTCAGGTCCCGTGTTGCTGGCGCGGGTCCGAGCGTCCTTTGGTGGTGTTTTACAGGCGGCAGCTGAGCGTCTCGGCGGTCCGCGGCGTGGCAGTCAAAAGCAAGGGCGGCCGGGTGGGCGAGCGGCCCAGGTAAGGGAGGGCGAGCTGGGACCGTCTGCGGGCAGGCTGTGTTTTCGGGCGGCGTCCGAGCGCGTGCCTCTGGTTTTGCGGGTGCCGCAGACGAGCCGGCAGGGGCGAAGCCGCACGCCGGCCGGCAGCCGAGAAGGTGAGGCGGCGGTGGGCGTTGCGGAGCCCGGTATTGCCCGGTGTCTCGCTTCATCTTTTCCTTCTCGCTTTGCAGGCGCTTTGTGGGCCCTCTGGACCGGGAGGAGCATTTGCGGTGAGCCGGGCTAGGGGCGAGGAGGAGCGTGGGGCCGGGGACTCGTTCCCGGCGCCACGGTTTTTTTTGCTTCTCGCCGTCGTAGGCGTCACCAGCGCTGAGGGTTTGTGACCGCGCCAGCGGCAGGACACGCCGACCGGACCGCCCTGGAGCTCAGCAGGAGGTGGGTGTCGCGGACGGACTCGGCGTTTGCCCCGCGGCGCCGTGTGCCGGCGTGGCTTAGCGAGCGCGTGCTTTCTCGTGCTCCTGCAGGCGCTGAAGAGGAACCCGGCGACGCGGGAAGACGGCCGTTGGCGCACGTGGCGTTTTCCTCTGCCGAAGATGGGTTCGGTCCCTCGGCCCTCTGAAAGCTAAGTGGAGGCGCGAGGGCTGGGAAGGGGCCGGGAATGGCAGGGCCGGGGGGTTTAGCTCTGCTAAGGGCAAGGGCCGTCCAGGAACCGCGCCCTTGGCGCGGGTCAAGGGCCCGGGGACCTTTACCGTGCGATGCCAGCGTGTGCCGGGCAGGGCAGCTCCAGCCTGCGTCTGCGTTGTGGTGTAGTTCGGGAAGCCTGCCTTGCGCCTGTCAGCCGATCCTGGGGTCTCGTTGCGTTCGAGGGGCACGGAAGGCCTCTCGGGTGCCACCCCGGGATCTGGAACGCCGGTGCCGATCGGCGTAGCGCCGATCGGGCGCTGGTTTTCTGGTGTCGGCAGCCGAAAGCGTGGCGCGTTCTTGCCTTTGGGCCGTTTCTGGTCAGGGCTGATTGTGGCGTTGTCCTGGGCTGTGCCGGCAGCTCTAGCCATCCAGTCTCAGGGACTGGAACTTCAAGATGCTGGGAAGAAGTTCTTAGGTTTTTCATCAGCTTCTCGTTTGGTTGCGACGTCTCTGCTCGGTTGTGGCGCTGCCGCCGTCTCGTCAGGAGCCGTGACGTCGGGCTCCTTTTCCGTTTGAGGATGCAGGAGAGGCTCCTCTCCTCCCCGTAGATTATTGGGATCGATGCCCTTCTGGTCTCGGAGCGTCGTGTTCATCGTGGAGCGTTTTTGGCGCTGTGGCCGTCGCGTGGTCTATAAGGTTCTGCGGAGCGTCTGTCGGCCCGGGTGCGCGTTTGGCTCGGAGAGGCTCTGCCCGGACGCGTAGAGGCAGGGGAGGGTGGACGGAGCTCTGGCGGTCCCCGGTTAACCTGCTGACGCGTTGAATTGCGTGGGCAGAGGCGGCGCGGTCATCTGGGATGGAGTAGCCGTGGGCAGGGGAGCGGAGGGTCCCCGCGCAGGCGTTTGAGAGCCTCCACGAGAGCTTGGGACGTTATTGCGCCACAGAAAGCAGACCTGTGGGCTGGTCAGGCTGTGGATGGGCTGCTGGGTGACTTGCAGAATCACCTGATTTCAGGAGCAGAGGGACAGCTTGGCCCGGAAGAGCGACGGAGGAGGCGAGCTGTGCGCCGTAAGCAGGTGGGTCGGTGGGTGGTGCCAGAGGGGAGCTGTGCCGTGTGGCTCTAGCTAAGCTCGGTCGTTTCTCTGTTTCCTAGGTGCGAAGCGAAGAGGAAAGCGGGCTGTCGGCAGCTCAGCTCCTCGGGCCAGGTGAGCACGGAGTGCTGGGCCGAAGCGGCAGCTCGTTTCAGGTCCCGTGTTGCTGGCGCGGGTCCGAGCGTCCTTTGGTGGTGTTTTACAGGCGGCAGCTGAGCGTCTCGGCGGTCCGCGGCGTGGCAGTCAAAAGCAAGGGCGGCCGGGTGGGCGAGCGGCCCAGGTAAGGGAGGGCGAGCTGGGACCGTCTGCGGGCAGGCTGTGTTTTCGGGCGGCGTCCGAGCGCGTGCCTCTGGTTTTGCGGGTGCCGCAGACGAGCCGGCAGGGGCGAAGCCGCACGCCGGCCGGCAGCCGAGAAGGTGAGGCGGCGGTGGGCGTTGCGGAGCCCGGTATTGCCCGGTGTCTCGCTTCATCTTTTCCTTCTCGCTTTGCAGGCGCTTTGTGGGCCCTCTGGACCGGGAGGAGCATTTGCGGTGAGCCGGGCTAGGGGCGAGGAGGAGCGTGGGGCCGGAGACTCGTTCCCGGCGCCACGGTTTTTTTTGCTTCTCGCCGTCGTAGGCGTCACCAGCGCTGAGGGTTTGTGACCGCGCCAGCGGCAGGACACGCCGACCGGACCGCCCTGGAGCTCAGCAGGAGGTGGGTGTCGCGGACGGACTCGGCGTTTGCCCCGCGGCGCCGTGTGCCGGCGTGGCTTAGCGAGCGCGTGCTTTCTCGTGCTCCTGCAGGCGCTGAAGAGGAACCCGGCGACGCGGGAAGACGGCCGTTGGCGCACGTGGCGTTTTCCTCTGCCGAAGATGGGTTCGGTCCCTCGGCCCTCTGAAAGCTAAGTGGAGGCGCGAGGGCTGGGAAGGGGCCGGGAATGGCAGGGACGGGGGGTTTAGCTCTGCTAAGGGCAAGGGCCGTCCAGGAACCGCGCCCTTGGCGCGGGTCAAGGGCCCGGGGACCTTTACCGTGCGATGCCAGCGTGTGCCGGGCAGGGCAGCTCCAGCCTGCGTCTGCGTTGTGGTGTAGTTCGGGAAGCCTGCCTTGCGCCTGTCAGCCGATCCTGGGGTCTCGTTGCGTTCGAGGGGCACGGAAGGCCTCTCGGGTGCCACCCCGGGATCTGGAACGCCGGTGCCGATCGGCGTAGCGCCGATCGGGCGCTGGTTTTCTGGTGTCGGCAGCCGAAAGCGTGGCGGGTTCTTGCCTTTGGGCCGTTTCTGGTCAGGGCTGATTGTGGCGTTGTCCTGGGCTGTGCCGGCAGCTCTAGCCATCCAGTCTCAGGGACTGGAACTTCAAGATGCTGGGAAGAAGTTCTTAGGTTTTTCATCAGCTTCTCGTTTGGTTGCGACGTCTCTGCTCGGTTGTGGCGCTGCCGCCGTCTCGTCAGGAGCCGTGACGTCGGGCTCCTTTTCCGTTTGAGGATGCAGGAGAGGCTCCTCTCCTCCCCGTAGATTATTGGGATCGATGCCCTTCTGGTCTCGGAGCGTCGTGTTCGTCGTGGAGCGTTTTTGGCGCTGTGGCCGTCGCGTGGTCTATAAGGTTCTGCGGAGCGTCTGTCGGCCCGGGTGCGCGTTTGGCTCGGAGAGGCTCTGCCCGGACGCGTAGAGGCAGGGGAGGGTGGACGGAGCTCTGGCGGTCCCCGGTTAACCTGCTGACGCGTTGAATTGCGTGGGCAGAGGCGGTGCGGTCATCTGGGATGGAGTAGCCGTGGGCAGGGGAGCGGAGGGTCCCCGCGCAGGCGTTTGAGAGCCTCCACGAGAGCTTGGGACGTTATTGCGCCACAGAAAGCAGCCCTGTGGGCTGGTCAGGCTGTGGATGGGCTGCTGGGTGACTTGCAGAATCACCTGATTTCAGGAGCAGAGGGACAACTTGGCCCGGAAGAGCGACGGAGGAGGCGAGCTGTGCGCCGTAAGCAGGTGGGTCGGTGGGTGGTGCCAGAGGGGAGCTGTGCCGTGTGGCTCTAGCTAAGCTCGGTCGTTTCTCTGTTTCCTAGGTGCGAAGCGAAGAGGAAAGCGGGCTGTCGGCAGCTCAGCTCCTCGGGCCAGGTGAGCACGGAGTGCTGGGCCGAAGCGGCAGCTCGTTTCAGGTCCCGTGTTGCTGGCGCGGGTCCGAGCGTCCTTTGGTGGTGTTTTACAGGCGGCAGCTGAGCGTCTCGGCGGTCCGCGGCGTGGCAGTCAAAAGCAAGGGCGGCCGGGTGGGCGAGCGGCCCAGGTAAGGGAGGGCGAGCTGGGACCGTCTGCGGGCAGGCTGTGTTTTCGGGCGGCGTCCGAGCGCGTGCCTCTGGTTTTGCGGGTGCCGCAGACGAGCCGGCAGGGGCGAAGCCGCACGCCGGCCGGCAGCCGAGAAGGTGAGGCAGCGGTGGGCGTTGCGGAGCCCGGTATTGCCCGGTCTCTCGCTTCATCTTTTCCTTCTCGCTTTGCAGGCGCTTTGTGGGCCCTCTGGACCGGGAGGAGCATTTGCGGTGAGCCGGGCTAGGGGCGAGGAGGAGCGTGGGGCCGGGGACTCGTTCCCGGCGCCACGGTTTTTTTTGCTTCTCGCCGTCGTAGGCGTCACCAGCGCTGAGGGTTTGTGACCGCGCCAGCGGCAGGACACGCCGACCGGACCGCCCTGGAGCTCAGCAGGAGGTGGGTGTCGCGGACGGACTCGGCGTTTGCCCCGCGGCGCCGTGTGCCGGCGTGGCTTAGCGAGCGCGTGCTTTCTCGTGCTCCTGCAGGCGCTGAAGAGGAACCCGGCGACGCGGGAAGACGGCCGTTGGCGCACGTGGCGTTTTCCTCTGCCGAAGATGGGTTCGGTCCCTCGGCCCTCTGAAAGCTAAGTGGAGGCGCGAGGGCTGGGAAGGGGCCGGGAATGGCAGGGACGGGGGGTTTAGCTCTGCTAAGGGCAAGGGCCGTCCAGGAACCGCGCCCTTGGCGCGGGTCAAAGGGCCCGGGGACCTTTGCCGTGCGATGCCAGCGTGTGCCGGGCAGGGCAGCTCCAGCCTGCGTCTGCGTTGTGGTGTAGTTCGGGAAGCCTGCCTTGCGCCTGTCAGCCGATCCTGGGGTCTCGTTGCGTTCGAGGGGCACGGAAGGCCTCTCGGGTGCCACCCCGGGATCTGGAACGCCGGTGCCGATCGGCGTAGCGCCGATCGGGCGCTGGTTTTCTGGTGTCGGCAGCCGAAAGCGTGGCGGGTTCTTGCCTTTGGGCCGTTTCTGGTCAGGGCTGATTGTGGCGTTGTCCTGGGCTGTGCCGGCAGCTCTAGCCATCCAGTCTCAGGGACTGGAACTTCAAGATGCTGGGAAGAAGTTCTTAGGTTTTTCATCAGCTTCTCGTTTGGTTGCGACGTCTCTGCTCGGTTGTGGCGCTGCCGCCGTCTCGTCAGGAGCCGTGACGTCGGGCTCCTTTTCCGTTTGAGGATGCAGGAGAGGCTCCTCTCCTCCCCGTAGATTATTGGGATAGATGCCCTTCTGGTCTCGGAGCGTCGTGTTCGTCGTGGAGCGTTTTTGGCGCTGTGGCCGTCGCGTGGTCTATAAGGTTCTGCGGAGCGTCTGTCGGCCCGGGTGCGCGTTTGGCTCGGAGAGGCTCTGCCCGGACGCGTAGAGGCAGGGGAGGGTGGACGGAGCTCTGGCGGTCCCCGGTTAACCTGCTGACGCGTTGAATTGCGTGGGCAGAGGCGGTGCGGTCATCTGGGATGGAGTAGCCGTGGGCAGGGGAGCGGAGGGTCCCCGCGCAGGCGTTTGAGAGCCTCCACGAGAGCTTGGGACGTTATTGCGCCACAGAAAGCAGCCCTGTGGGCTGGTCAGGCTGTGGATGGGCTGCTGGGTGACTTGCAGAATCACCTGATTTCAGGAGCAGAGGGACAACTTGGCCGGAAGAGCGACGGAGGAGGCGAGCTGTGCGCCGTAAGCAGGTGGGTCGGTGGGTGGTGCCAGAGGGGAGCTGTGCCGTGTGGCTCTAGCTAAGCTCGGTCGTTTCTCTGTTTCCTAGGTGCGAAGCGAAGAGGAAAGCGGGCTGTCGGCAGCTCAGCTCCTCGGGCCAGGTGAGCACGGAGTGCTGGGCCGAAGCGGCAGCTCGTTTCAGGTCCCGTGTTGCTGGCGCGGGTCCGAGCGTCCTTTGGTGGTGTTTTACAGGCGGCAGCTGAGCGTCTCGGCGGTCCGCGGCGTGGCAGTCAAAAGCAAGGGCGGCCGGGTGGGCGAGCGGCCCAGGTAAGGGAGGGCGAGCTGGGACCGTCTGCGGGCAGGCTGTGTTTTCGGGCGGCGTCCGAGCGCGTGCCTCTGGTTTTGCGGGTGCCGCAGACGAGCCGGCAGGGGCGAAGCCGCACGCCGGCCGGCAGCCGAGAAGGTGAGGCGGCGGTGGGCGTTGCGGAGCCCGGTATTGCCCGGTCTCTCGCTTCATCTTTTCCTTCTCGCTTTGCAGGCGCTTTGTGGGCCCTCTGGACCGGGAGGAGCATTTGCGGTGAGCCGGGCTAGGGGCGAGGAGGAGCGTGGGGCCGGGGACTCGTTCCCGGCGCCACGGTTTTTTTTTGCTTCTCGCCGTCGTAGGCGTCACCAGCGCTGAGGGTTTGTGACCGCGCCAGCGGCAGGACACGCCGACCGGACCGCCCTGGAGCTCAGCAGGAGGTGGGTGTCGCGGACGGACTCGGCGTTTGCCCCGCGGCGCCTTGTGCCGGCGTGGCTTAGCGAGCGCGTGCTTTCTCGTGCTCCTGCAGGCGCTGAAGAGGAACCCGGCGACGCGGGAAGACGGCCGTTGGCGCACGTGGCGTTTTCCTCTGCCGAAGATGGGTTCGGTCCCTCGGCCCTCTGAAAGCTAAGTGGAGGCGCGAGGGCTGGGAAGGGGCCGGGAATGGCAGGGACGGGGGGTTTAGCTCTGCTAAGGGCAAGGGCCGTCCAGGAACCGCGCCCTTGGCGCGGGTCAAAGGGCCCGGGGACCTTTACCGTGCGATGCCAGCGTGTGCCGGGCAGGGCAGCTCCAGCCTGCGTCTGCGTTGTGGTGTAGTTCGGGAAGCCTGCCTTGCGCCTGTCAGCCGATCC
Organism: Columba livia; assembly: GCF_036013475.1. NCBI lineage: Eukaryota > Metazoa > Chordata > Aves > Columbiformes > Columbidae > Columba > Columba livia. The sequence goes on along the minus strand of NC_088605.1, from coordinate 70,764 downwards.
TGGGGTCTCGTTGCGTTCGAGGGGCACGGAAGGCCTCTCGGGTGCCACCCCGGGATCTGGAACGCCGGTGCCGATCGGCGTAGCGCCGATCGGGCGCTGGTTTTCTGGTGTCGGCAGCCGAAAGCGTGGCGGGTTCTTGCCTTTGGGCCGTTTCTGGTCAGGGCTGATTGTGGCGTTGTCCTGGGCTGTGCCGGCAGCTCTAGCCATCCAGTCTCAGGGACTGGAACTTCAAGATGCTGGGAAGAAGTTCTTAGGTTTTTCATCAGCTTCTCGTTTGGTTGCGACGTCTCTGCTCGGTTGTGGCGCTGCCGCCGTCTCGTCAGGAGCCGTGACGTCGGGCTCCTTTTCCGTTTGAGGATGCAGGAGAGGCTCCTCTCCTCCCCGTAGATTATTGGGATCGATGCCCTTCTGGTCTCGGAGCGTCGTGTTCGTCGTGGAGCGTTTTTGGCGCTGTGGCCGTCGCGTGGTCTATAAGGTTCTGCGGAGCGTCTGTCGGCCCGGGTGCGCGTTTGGCTCGGAGCTGCTCTGCCCGGACGCGTAGAGGCAGGGGAGGGTGGACGGAGCTCTGGCGGTCCCCGGTTAACCTGCTGACGCGTTGAATTGCGTGGGCAGAGGCGGTGCGGTCGTCTGGGATGGAGTAGCCGTGGGCAGGGGAGCGGAGGGTCCCCGCGCAGGCGTTTGAGAGCCTCCACGAGAGCTTGGGACGTTATTGCGCCACAGAAAGCAGACCTGTGGGCTGGTCAGGCTGTGGATGGGCTGCTGGGTGACTTGCAGAATCACCTGATTTCAGGAGCAGAGGGACAACTTGGCCCGGAAGAGCGACGGAGGAGGCGAGCTGTGCGCCGTAAGCAGGTGGGTCGGTGGGTGGTGCCAGAGGAGAGCTGTGCCGTGTGGCTCTAGCTAAGCTCGGTCGTTTCTCTGTTTCCTAGGTGCGAAGCGAAGAGGAAAGCGGGCTGTCGGCAGCTCAGCTCCTCGGGCCAGGTGAGCACGGAGTGCTGGGCCGAAGCGGCAGCTCGTTTCAGGTCCCGTGTTGCTGGCGCGGGTCCGAGCGTCCTTTGGTGGTGTTTTACAGGCGGCAGCTGAGCGTCTCGGCGGTCCGTGGCGTGGCAGTCAAAAGCAAGGGCGGCCGGGTGGGCGAGCGGCCCAGGTAAGGGAGGGCGAGCTGGGACCGTCTGCGGGCAGGCTGTGTTTTCGGGCGGCGTCCGAGCGCGTGCCTCTGGTTTTGCGGGTGCCGCAGACGAGCCGGCAGGGGCGAAGCCGCACGCCGGCCGGCAGCCGAGAAGGTGAGGCGGCGGTGGGCGTTGCGGAGCCCGGTATTGCCCGGTCTCTCGCTTCATCTTTTCCTTCTCGCTTTGCAGGCGCTTTGTGGGCCCTCTGGACCGGGAGGAGCATTTGCGGTGAGCCGGGCTAGGGGCGAGGAGGAGCGTGGGGCCGGGGACTCGTTCCCGGCGCCACGGTTTTTTTTGCTTCTCGCCGTCGTAGGCGTCACCAGCGCTGAGGGTTTGTGACCGCGCCAGCGGCAGGACACGCCGACCGGACCGCCCTGGAGCTCAGCAGGAGGTGGGTGTCGCGGACGGACTCGGCGTTTGCCCCGCGGCGCCTTGTGCCGGCGTGGCTTAGCGAGCGCGTGCTTTCTCGTGCTCCTGCAGGCGCTGAAGAGGAACCCGGCGACGCGGGAAGACGGCCGTTGGCGCACGTGGCGTTTTCCTCTGCCGAAGATGGGTTCGGTCCCTCGGCCCTCTGAAAGCTAAGTGGAGGCGCGAGGGCTGGGAAGGGGCCGGGAATGGCAGGGACGGGGGGTTTAGCTCTGCTAAGGGCAAGGGCCGTCCAGGAACCGCGCCCTTGGCGCGGGTCAAAGGGCCCGGGGACCTTTACCGTGCGATGCCAGCGTGTGCCGGGCAGGGCAGCTCCAGCCTGCGTCTGCGTTGTGGTGTAGTTCGGGAAGCCTGCCTTGCGCCTGTCAGCCGATCCTGGGGTCTCGTTGCGTTCGAGGGGCACGGAAGGCCTCTCGGGTGCCACCCCGGGATCTGGAACGCCGGTGCCGATCGGCGTAGCGCCGATCGGGCGCTGGTTTTCTGGTGTCGGCAGCCGAAAGCGTGGCGGGTTCTTGCCTTTGGGCCGTTTCTGGTCAGGGCTGATTGTGGCGTTGTCCTGGGCTGTGCCGGCAGCTCTAGCCATCCAGTCTCAGGGACTGGAACTTCAAGATGCTGGGAAGAAGTTCTTAGGTTTTTCATCAGCTTCTCGTTTGGTTGCGACGTCTCTGCTCGGTTGTGGCGCTGCCGCCGTCTCGTCAGGAGCCGTGACGTCGGGCTCCTTTTCCGTTTGAGGATGCAGGAGAGGCTCCTCTCCTCCCCGTAGATTATTGGGATCGATGCCCTTCTGGTCTCGGAGCGTCGTGTTCGTCGTGGAGCGTTTTTGGCGCTGTGGCCGTCGCGTGGTCTATAAGGTTCTGCGGAGCGTCTGTCGGCCCGGGTGCGCGTTTGGCTCGGAGCTGCTCTGCCCGGACGCGTAGAGGCAGGGGAGGGTGGACGGAGCTCTGGCGGTCCCCGGTTAACCTGCTGACGCGTTGAATTGCGTGGGCAGAGGCGGTGCGGTCGTCTGGGATGGAGTAGCCGTGGGCAGGGGAGCGGAGGGTCCCCGCGCAGGCGTTTGAGAGCCTCCACGAGAGCTTGGGACGTTATTGCGCCACAGAAAGCAGACCTGTGGGCTGGTCAGGCTGTGGATGGGCTGCTGGGTGACTTGCAGAATCACCTGATTTCAGGAGCAGAGGGACAACTTGGCCCGGAAGAGCGACGGAGGAGGCGAGCTGTGCGCCGTAAGCAGGTGGGTCGGTGGGTGGTGCCAGAGGGGAGCTGTGCCGTGTGGCTCTAGCTAAGCTCGGTCGTTTCTCTGTTTCCTAGGTGCGAAGCGAAGAGGAAAGCGGGCTGTCGGCAGCTCAGCTCCTCGGGCCAGGTGAGCACGGAGTGCTGGGCCGAAGCGGCAGCTCGTTTCAGGTCCCGTGTTGCTGGCGCGGGTCCGAGCGTCCTTTGGTGGTGTTTTACAGGCGGCAGCTGAGCGTCTCGGCGGTCCGCGGCGTGGCAGTCAAAAGCAAGGGCGGCCGGGTGGGCGAGCGGCCCAGGTAAGGGAGGGCGAGCTGGAACCGTCTGCGGGCAGGCTGTGTTTTCGGGCGGCGTCCGAGCGCGTGCCTCTGGTTTTGCGGGTGCCGCAGACGAGCCGGCAGGGGCGAAGCCGCACGCCGGCCGGCAGCCGAGAAGGTGAGGCAGCGGTGGGCGTTGCGGAGCCCGGTATTGCCCGGTGTCTCGCTTCATCTTTTCCTTCTCGCTTTGCAGGCGCTTTGTGGGCCCTCTGGACCGGGAGGAGCATTTGCGGTGAGCCGGGCTAGGGGCGAGGAGGAGCGTGGGGCCGGGGACTCGTTCCCGGCGCCACGGTTTTTTTTGCTTCTCGCCGTCGTAGGCGTCACCAGCGCTGAGGGTTTGTGACCGCGCCAGCGGCAGGACACGCCGACCGGACCGCCCTGGAGCTCAGCAGGAGGTGGGTGTCGCGGACGGACTCGGCGTTTGCCCCGCGGCGCCGTGTGCCGGCGTGGCTTAGCGAGCGCGTGCTTTCTCGTGCTCCTGCAGGCGCTGAAGAGGAACCCGGCGACGCGGGAAGACGGCCGTTGGCGCACGTGGCGTTTTCCTCTGCCGAAGATGGGTTCGGTCCCTCGGCCCTCTGAAAGCTAAGTGGAGGCGCGAGGGCTGGGAAGGGGCCGGGAATGGCAGGGACGGGGGGTTTAGCTCTGCTAAGGGCAAGGGCCGTCCAGGAACCGCGCCCTTGGCAGGGGTCAAAGGGCCCGGGGACCTTTGCCGTGCGATGCCAGCGTGTGCCGGGCAGGGCAGCTCCAGCCTGCGTCTGCGTTGTGGTGTAGTTCGGGAAGCCTGCCTTGCGCCTGTCAGCCGATCCTGGGGTCTCGTTGCGTTCGAGGGGCACGGAAGGCCTCTCGGGTGCCACCCCGGGATCTGGAACGCCGGTGCCGATCGGCGTAGCGCCGATCGGGCGCTGGTTTTCTGGTGTCGGCAGCCGAAAGCGTGGCGGGTTCTTGCCTTTGGGCCGTTTCTGGTCAGGGCTGATTGTGGCGTTGTCCTGGGCTGTGCCGGCAGCTCTAGCCATCCAGTCTCAGGGACTGGAACTTCAAGATGCTGGGAAGAAGTTCTTAGGTTTTTCATCAGCTTCTCGTTTGGTTGCGACGTCTCTGCTCGGTTGTGGCGCTGCCGCCGTCTCGTCAGGAGCCGTGACGTCGGGCTCCTTTTCCGTTTGAGGATGCAGGAGAGGCTCCTCTCCTCCCCGTAGATTATTGGGATAGATGCCCTTCTGGTCTCGGAGCGTCGTGTTCGTCGTGGAGCGTTTTTGGCGCTGTGGCCGTCGCGTGGTCTATAAGGTTCTGCGGAGCGTCTGTCGGCCCGGGTGCGCGTTTGGCTCGGAGAGGCTCTGCCCGGACGCGTAGAGGCAGGGGAGGGTGGACGGAGCTCTGGCGGTCCCCGGTTAACCTGCTGACGCGTTGAATTGCGTGGGCAGAGGCGGCGCGGTCATCTGGGATGGAGTAGCCGTGGGCAGGGGAGCGGAGGGTCCCCGCGCAGGCGTTTGAGAGCCTCCACGAGAGCTTGGGACGTTATTGCGCCACAGAAAGCAGCCCTGTGGGCTGGTCAGGCTGTGGATGGGCTGCTGGGTGACTTGCAGAATCACCTGATTTCAGGAGCAGAGGGACAACTTGGCCCGGAAGAGCGACGGAGGAGGCGAGCTGTGCGCCGTAAGCAGGTGGGTCGGTGGGTGGTGCCAGAGGGGAGCTGTGCCGTGTGGCTCTAGCTAAGCTCGGTCGTTTCTCTGTTTCCTAGGTGCGAAGCGAAGAGGAAAGCGGGCTGTCGGCAGCTCAGCTCCTCGGGCCAGGTGAGCACGGAGTGCTGGGCCGAAGCGGCAGCTCGTTTCAGGTCCCGTGTTGCTGGCGCGGGTCCGAGCGTCCTTTGGTGGTGTTTTACAGGCGGCAGCTGAGCGTCTCGGCGGTCCGCGGCGTGGCAGTCAAAAGCAAGGGCGGCCGGGTGGGCGAGCGGCCCAGGTAAGGGAGGGCGAGCTGGGACCGTCTGCGGGCAGGCTGTGTTTTCGGGCGGCGTCCGAGCGCGTGCCTCTGGTTTTGCGGGTGCCGCAGATGAGCCGGCAGGGGCGAAGCCGCACGCCGGCCGGCAGCCGAGAAGGTGAGGCGGCGGTGGGCGTTGCGGAGCCCGGTATTGCCCGGTCTCTCGCTTCATCTTTTCCTTCTCGCTTTGCAGGCGCTTTGTGGGCCCTCTGGACCGGGAGGAGCATTTGCGGTGAGCCGGGCTAGGGGCGAGGAGGAGCGTGGGGCCGGGGACTCGTTCCCGGCGCCACGGTTTTTTTTTGCTTCTCGCCGTCGTAGGCGTCACCAGCGCTGAGGGTTTGTGACCGCGCCAGCGGCAGGACACGCCGACCGGACCGCCCTGGAGCTCAGCAGGAGGTGGGTGTCGCGGACGGACTCGGCGTTTGCCCCGCGGCGCCGTGTGCCGGCGTGGCTTAGCGAGCGCGTGCTTTCTCGTGCTCCTGCAGGCGCTGAAGAGGAACCCGGCGACGCGGGAAGACGGCCGTTGGCGCACGTGGCGTTTTCCTCTGCCGAAGATGGGTTCGGTCCCTCGGCCCTCTGAAAGCTAAGTGGAGGCGCGAGGGCTGGGAAGGGGCCGGGAATGGCAGGGACGGGGGGTTTAGCTCTGCTAAGGGCAAGGGCCGTCCAGGAACCGCGCCCTTGGCGCGGGTCAAAGGGCCCGGGGACCTTTGCCGTGCGATGCCAGCGTGTGCCGGGCAGGGCAGCTCCAGCCTGCGTCTGCGTTGTGGTGTAGTTCGGGAAGCCTGCCTTGCGCCTGTCAGCCGATCCTGGGGTCTCGTTGCGTTCGAGGGGCACGGAAGGCCTCTCGGGTGCCACCCCGGGATCTGGAACGCCGGTGCCGATCGGCGTAGCGCCGATCGGGCGCTGGTTTTCTGGTGTCGGCAGCCGAAAGCGTGGCGGGTTTTTGCCTTTGGGCCGTTTCTGGTCAGGGCTGATTGTGGCGTTGTCCTGGGCTGTGCCGGCAGCTCTAGCCATCCAGTCTCAGGGACTGGAACTTCAAGATGCTGGGAAGAAGTTCTTAGGTTTTTCATCAGCTTCTCGTTTGGTTGCGACGTCTCTGCTCGGTTGTGGCGCTGCCGCCGTCTCGTCAGGAGCCGTGACGTCGGGCTCCTTTTCCGTTTGAGGATGCAGGAGAGGCTCCTCTCCTCCCCGTAGATTATTGGGATCGATGCCCTTCTGGTCTCGGAGCGTCGTGTTCGTCGTGGAGCGTTTTTGGCGCTGTGGCCGTCGCGTGGTCTATAAGGTTCTGCGGAGCGTCTGTCGGCCCGGGTGCGCGTTTGGCTCGGAGCTGCTCTGCCCGGACGCGTAGAGGCAGGGGAGGGTGGACGGAGCTCTGGCGGTCCCCGGTTAACCTGCTGACGCGTTGAATTGCGTGGGCAGAGGCGGTGCGGTCGTCTGGGATGGAGTAGCCGTGGGCAGGGGAGCGGAGGGTCCCCGCGCAGGCGTTTGAGAGCCTCCACGAGAGCTTGGGACGTTATTGCGCCACAGAAAGCAGCCCTGTGGGCTGGTCAGGCTGTGGATGGGCTGCTGGGTGACTTGCAGAATCACCTGATTTCAGGAGCAGAGGGACAACTTGGCCCGGAAGAGCGACGGAGGAGGCGAGCTGTGCGCCGTAAGCAGGTGGGTCGGTGGGTGGTGCCAGAGGGGAGCTGTGCCGTGTGGCTCTAGCTAAGCTCGGTCGTTTCTCTGTTTCCTAGGTGCGAAGCGAAGAGGAAAGCGGGCTGTCGGCAGCTCAGCTCCTCGGGCCAGGTGAGCACGGAGTGCTGGGCCGAAGCGGCAGCTCGTTTCAGGTCCCGTGTTGCTGGCGCGGGTCCGAGCGTCCTTTGGTGGTGTTTTACAGGCGGCAGCTGAGCGTCTCGGCGGTCCGCGGCGTGGCAGTCAAAAGCAAGGGCGGCCGGGTGGGCGAGCGGCCCAGGTAAGGGAGGGCGAGCTGGGACCGTCTGCGGGCAGGCTGTGTTTTCGGGCGGCGTCCGAGCGCGTGCCTCTGGTTTTGCGGGTGCCGCAGACGAGCCGGCAGGGGCGAAGCCGCACGCCGGCCGGCAGCCGAGAAGGTGAGGCGGCGGTGGGCGTTGAGGAGCCCGGTATTGCCCGGTCTCTCGCTTCATCTTTTCCTTCTCGCTTTGCAGGCGCTTTGTGGGCCCTCTGGACCGGGAGGAGCATTTGCGGTGAGCCGGGCTAGGGGCGAGGAGGAGCGTGGGGCCGGGGACTCGTTCCCGGCGCCACGGTTTTTTTTGCTTCTCGCCGTCGTAGGCGTCACAAGCGCTGAGGGTTTGTGACCGCGCCAGCGGCAGGACACGCCGACCGGACCGCCCTGGAGCTCAGCAGGAGGTGGGTGTCGCGGACGGACTCGGCGTTTGCCCCGCGGCGCCGTGTGCCGGCGTGGCTTAGCGAGCGCGTGCTTTCTCGTGCTCCTGCAGGCGCTGAAGAGGAACCCGGCGACGCGGGAAGACGGCCGTTGGCGCACGTGGCGTTTTCCTCTGCCGAAGATGGGTTCGGTCCCTCGGCCCTCTGAAAGCTAAGTGGAGGCGCGAGGGCTGGGAAGGGGCCGGGAATGGCAGGGCCGGGGGGTTTAGCTCTGCTAAGGGCAAGGGCCGTCCAGGAACCGCGCCCTTGGCGCGGGTCAAGGGCCCGGGGACCTTTACCGTGCGATGCCAGCGTGTGCCGGGCAGGGCAGCTCCAGCCTGCGTCCGCGTTGTGGTGTAGTTCGGGAAGCCTGCCTTGCGCCTGTCAGCCGATCCTGGGGTCTCGTTGCGTTCGAGGGGCACGGAAGGCCTCTCGGGTGCCACCCCGGGATCTGGAACGCCGGTGCCGATCGGCGTAGCGCCGATCGGGCGCTGGTTTTCTGGTGTCGGCAGCCGAAAGCGTGGCGGGTTCTTGCCTTTGGGCCGTTTCTGGTCAGGGCTGATTGTGGCGTTGTCCTGGGCTGTGCCGGCAGCTGTGCTCTCTAGCCATCCAGTCTCAGGAACTGGAACTTCAAGATGCTGGGAAGAAGTTCTTAGGTTTTTCATCAGCTTCTCGTTTGGTTGCGACGTCTCTGCTCGGTTGTGGCGCTGCCGCCGTCTCGTCAGGAGCCGTGTCGTCGGGCTCCTTTTCTGTTTGAGGATGCAGGAGAGGCTCCTCTCCTCCCCGTAGATTATTGGGATCGATGCCCTTCTGGTCTCGGAGCTTCGTGTTCGTCGTGGAGCGTTTTTGGCGCTGTGGCCGTGGCGTGGTCTATAAGGTTCTGCGGAGCGTCTGTCGGCCCGGGTGCGCGTTTGGCTCGGAGCTGCTCTGCCCGGACGCGTAGAGGCAGGGGAGGGTGGACGGAGCTCTGGCGGTCCCCGGTTAACCTGCTGACGCGTTGAATTGCGTGGGCAGAGGCGGTGCGGTCATCTGGGATGGAGTAGCCGTGGGCAGGGGAGCGGAGGGTCCCCGCGCAGGCGTTTGAGAGCCTCCACGAGAGCTTGGGACGTTATTGCGCCACAGAAAGCAGCCCTGTGGGCTGGTCAGGCTGTGGATGGGCTGCTGGGTGACTTGCAGAATCACCTGATTTCAGGAGCAGAGGGACAACTTGGCCCGGAAGAGCGACGGAGGAGGCGAGCTGTGCGCCGTAAGCAGGTGGGTCGGTGGGTGGTGCCAGAGGGGAGCTGTGCCGTGTGGCTCTAGCTAAGGTCGGTCGTTTCTCTGTTTCCTAGGTGCGAAGCGAAGAGGAAAGCGGGCTGTCGGCAGCTCAGCTCCTCGGGCCAGGTGAGCACGGAGTGCTGGGCCGAAGCGGCAGCTCGTTTCAGGTCCCGTGTTGCTGGCGCGGGTCCGAGCGTCCTTTGGTGGTGTTTTACAGGCGGCAGCTGAGCGTCTCGGCGGTCCGCGGCGTGGCAGTCAAAAGCAAGGGCGGCCGGGTGGGCGAGCGGCCCAGGTAAGGGAGGGCGAGCTGGGACCGTCTGCGGGCAGGCTGTGTTTTCGGGCGGCGTCCGAGCGCGTGCCTCTGGTTTTGCGGGTGCCGCAGACGAGCCGGCAGGGGCGAAGCCGCACGCCGGCCGGCAGCCGAGAAGGTGAGGCGGCGGTGGGCGTTGAGGAGCCCGGTATTGCCCGGTCTCTCGCTTCATCTTTTCCTTCTCGCTTTGCAGGCGCTTTGTGGGCCCTCTGGACCGGGAGGAGCATTTGCGGTGAGCCGGGCTAGGGGCGAGGAGGAGCGTGGGGCCGGGGACTCGTTCCCGGCGCCACGGTTTTTTTTTGCTTCTCGCCGTCGTAGGCGTCACCAGCGCTGAGGGTTTGTGACCGCGCCAGCGGCAGGACACGCCGACCGGACCGCCCTGGAGCTCAGCAGGAGGTGGGTGTCGCGGACGGACTCGGCGTTTGCCCCGCGGCGCCGTGTGCCGGCGTGGCTTAGCGAGCGCGTGCTTTCTCGTGCTCCTGCAGGCGCTGAAGAGGAACCCGGCGACGCGGGAAGACGGCCGTTGGCGCACGTGGCGTTTTCCTCTGCCGAAGATGGGTTCGGTCCCTCGGCCCTCTAGAAAGCTAAGTGGAGGCGCGAGGGCGGGGAAGGGGCTGGGAATGGCAGGGACGGGGGGTTTAGCTCTGCTACGGGCAAGGGCCGTCCAGGAACCGCGCCCTTGGCGCGGGTCAAGGGCCCGGGGACCTTTACCGTGCGATGCCAGCGTGTGCCGGGCAGGGCAGCTCCAGCCTGCGTCTGCGTTGTGGTGTAGTTCGGGAAGCCTGCCTTGCGCCTGTCAGCCGATCCTGGGGTCTCGTTGCGTTCGAGGGGCACGGAAGGCCTCTCGGGTGCCACCCCGGGATCTGGAACGCCGGTGCCGATCGGCGTAGCGCCGATCGGGCGCTGGTTTTCTGGTGTCGGCAGCCGAAAGCGTGGCGGGTTCTTGCCTTTGGGCCGTTTCTGGTCAGGGCTGATTGTGGCGTTGTCCTGGGCTGTGCCGCAGCTGTGCTCTCTAGCCATCCAGTCTCAGGGACTGGAACTTCAAGATGCTGGGAAGAAGTTCTTAGGTTTTTCATCAGCTTCTCGTTTGGTTGCGACGTCTCTGCTCGGTTGTGGCGCTGCCACCGTCTCGTCAGGAGCCGTGACGTCGGGCTCCTTTTCCGTTTGAGGATGCAGGAGAGGCTCCTCTCCTCCCCGTAGATTATTGGGATCGATGCCCTTCTGGTCTCGGAGCGTCGTGTTCGTTGTGGAGCGTTTTTGGCGCTGTGGCCGTGGCGTGGTCTATAAGGTTCTGCGGAGCGTCTGTCGGCCCGGGTGCGCGTTTGGCTCGGAGCTGCTCTGCCCGGACGCGCAGAGGCAGGGGAGGGTGGACGGAGCTCTGGCGGTCCCCGGTTAACCTGCTGACGCGTTGAATTGCGTGGGCAGAGGCGGTGCGGTCATCTGGGATGGAGTAGCCGTGGGCAGGGGAGCGGAGGGTCCCCGCGCAGGCGTTTGAGAGCCTCCACGAGAGCTTGGGACGTTCTTGCGCCACAGAAAGCAGACCTGTGGGCTGGTCAGGCTGTCGATGGGCTGCTGGGTGACTTGCAGAATCACCTGATTTCAGGAGCAGAGGGACAACTTGGCCCGGAAGAGCGACGGAGGAGGCGAGCTGTGCGCCGTAAGCAGGTGGGTCGGTGGGTGGTGCCAGAGGGGAGCTGTGCCGTGTGGCTCTAGCTAAGCTCGGTCGTTTCTCTGTTTCCTAGGTGCGAAGCGAAGAGGAAAGCGGGCTGTCGGCAGCTCAGCTCCTCGGGCCAGGTGAGCACGGAGTGCTGGGCCGAAGCGGCAGCTCGTTTCAGGTCCCGTGTTGCTGGCGCGGGTCCGAGCGTCCTTTGGTGGTGTTTTACAGGCGGCAGCTGAGCGTCTCGGCGGTCCGCGGCGTGGCAGTCAAAAGCAAGGGCGGCCGGGTGGGCGAGCGGCCCAGGTAAGGGAGGGCGAGCTGGGACCGTCTGCGGGCAGGCTGTGTTTTCGGGCGGCGTCCGAGCGCGTGCCTCTGGTTTTGCGGGTGCCGCAGACGAGCCGGCAGGGGCGAAGCCGCACGCCGGCCGGCAGCCGAGAAGGTGAGGCGGCGGTGGGCGTTGAGGAGCCCGGTATTGCCCGGTCTCTCGCTTCATCTTTTCCTTCTCGCTTTGCAGGCGCTTTGTGGGCCCTCTGGACCGGGAGGAGCATTTGCGGTGAGCCGGGCTAGGGGCGAGGAGGAGCGTGGGGCCGGGGACTCGTTCCCGGCGCCACGGTTTTTTTTGCTTCTCGCCGTCGTAGGCGTCACCAGCGCTGAGGGTTTGTGACCGCGCCAGCGGCAGGACACGCCGACCGGACCGCCCTGGAGCTCAGCAGGAGGTGGGTGTCGCGGACGGACTCGGCGTTTGCCCCGCGGCGCCGTGTGCCGGCGTGGCTTAGCGAGCGCGTGCTTTCTCGTGCTCCTGCAGGCGCTGAAGAGGAACCCGGCGACGCGGAAAGACGGCCGTTGGCGCACGTGGCGTTTTCCTCTGCCGAAGATGGGTTCGGTCCCTCGGCCCTCTGAAAGCTAAGTGGAGGCGCGAGGGCTGGGAAGGGGCCGGGAATGGCAGGGACGGGGGGTTTAGCTCTGCTACGGGCAAGGGCCGTCCAGGAACCGCGCCCTTGGCGCGGGTCAAGGGCCCGGGGACCTTTACCGTGCGATGCCAGCGTGTGCCGGGCAGGGCAGCTCCAGCCTGCGTCTGCGTTGTGGTGTAGTTCGGGAAGCCTGCCTTGCGCCTGTCAGCCGATCCTGGGGTCTCGTTGCGTTCGAGGGGCACGGAAGGCCTCTCGGGTGCCACCCCGGGATCTGGAACGCCGGTGCCGATCGGCGTAGCGCCGATCGGGCGCTGGTTTTCTGGTGTCGGCAGCCGAAAGCGTGGCGCGTTCTTGCCTTTGGGCCGTTTCTGGTCAGGGCTGATTGTGGCGTTGTCCTGGGCTGTGCCGGCAGCTCTAGCCATCCAGTCTCAGGGACTGGAACTTCAAGATGCTGGGAAGAAGTTCTTAGGTTTTTCATCAGCTTCTCGTTTGGTTGCGACGTCTCTGCTCGGTTGTGGCGCTGCCGCCGTCTCGTCAGGAGCCGTGACGTCGGGCTCCTTTTCCGTTTGAGGATGCAGGAGAGGCTCCTCTCCTCCCCGTAGATTATTGGGATCGATGCCCTTCTGGTCTCGGAGCGTCGTGTTCGTCGTGGAGCGTTTTTGGCGCTGTGGCCGTCGCGTGGTCTATAAGGTTCTGCGGAGCGTCTGTCGGCCCGGGTGCGCGTTTGGCTCGGAGCTGCTCTGCCCGGACGCGTAGAGGCAGGGGAGGGTGGACGGAGCTCTGGCGGTCCCCGGTTAACCTGCTGACGCGTTGAATTGCGTGGGCAGAGGCGGTGCGGTCATCTGGGATGGAGTAGCCGTGGGCAGGGGAGCGGAGGGTCCCCGCGCAGGCGTTTGAGAGCCTCCACGAGAGCTTGGGACGTTCTTGCGCCACAGAAAGCAGACCTGTGGGCTGGTCAGGCTGTCGATGGGCTGCTGGGTGACTTGCAGAATCACCTGATTTCAGGAGCAGAGGGACAACTTGGCCCGGAAGAGCGACGGAGGAGGCGAGCTGTGCGCCGTAAGCAGGTGGGTCGGTGGGTGGTGCCAGAGGGGAGCTGTGCCGTGTGGCTCTAGCTAAGCTCGGTCGTTTCTCTGTTTCCTAGGTGCGAAGCGAGGAGGAAAGCGGGCTGTCGGCAGCTCAGCTCCTCGGGCCAGGTGAGCACGGAGTGCTGGGCCGAAGCGGCAGCTCGTTTCAGGTCCCGTGTTGCTGGCGCGGGTCCGAGCGTCCTTTGGTGGTGTTTTACAGGCGGCAGCTGAGCGTCTCGGCGGTCCGCGGCGTGGCAGTCAAAAGCAAGGGCGGCCGGGTGGGCGAGCGGCCCAGGTAAGGGAGGGCGAGCTGGGACCGTCTGCGGGCAGGCTGTGTTTTCGGGCGGCGTCCGAGCGCGTGCCTCTGGTTTTGCGGGTGCCGCAGACGAGCCGGCAGGGGCGAAGCCGCACGCCGGCCGGCAGCCGAGAAGGTGAGGCGGCGGTGGGCGTTGAGGAGCCCGGTATTGCCCGGTCTCTCGCTTCATCTTTTCCTTCTCGCTTTGCAGGCGCTTTGTGGGCCCTCTGGACCGGGAGGAGCATTTGCGGTGAGCCGGGCTAGGGGCGAGGAGGAGCGTGGGGCCGGGGACTCGTTCCCGGCGCCACGGTTTTTTTTGCTTCTCGCCGTCGTAGGCGTCACCAGCGCTGAGGGTTTGTGACCGCGCCAGCGGCAGGACACGCCGACCGGACCGCCCTGGAGCTCAGCAGGAGGTGGGTGTCGCGGACGGACTCGGCGTTTGCCCCGCGGCACCGTGTGCCGGCGTGGCTTAGCGAGCGCGTGCTTTCTCGTGCTCCTGCAGGCGCTGAAGAGGAACCCGGCGACGCGGGAAGACGGCCGTTGGCGCACGTGGCGTTTTCCTCTGCCGAAGATGGGTTCGGTCCCTCGGCCCTCTGAAAGCTAAGTGGAGGCGCGAGGGCGGGGAAGGGGCTGGGAATGGCAGGGACGGGGGGTTTAGCTCTGCTACGGGCAAGGGCCGTCCAGGAACCGCGCCCTTGGCGCGGGTCAAGGGCCCGGGCACCTTTACCGTGCGATGCCAGCGTGTGCTGGGCAGGGCAGCTCCAGCCTGCGTCTGTGTTGTGGTGTAGTTCGGGAAGCCTGCCTTGCGCCTGTCAGCCGATCCTGGGGTCTCGTTGCGTTCGAGGGGCACGGAAGGCCACTCGGGTGCCACCCCGGGATCTGGAACGCCGGTGCCGATCGGCGTAGCGCCGATCGGGCGCTGGTTTTCTGGTGTCGGCAGCCGAAAGCGTGGCGGGTTCTTGCCTTTGGGCCGTTTCTGGTCAGGGCTGATTGTGGCGTTGTCCTGGGCTGTGCCGGCAGCTGTGCTCTCTAGCCATCCAGTCTCAGGGACTGGAACTTCAAGATGCTGGGAAGAAGTTCTTAGGTTTTTCATCAGCTTCTCGTTTGGTTGCGACGTCTCTGCTCGGTTGTGGCGCTGCCGCCGTCTCGTCAGGAGCCGTGACGTCGGGCTCCTTTTCTGTTTGAGGATGCAGGAGAGGCTCCTCTCCTCCCCGTAGATTATTGGGATCGATGCCCTTCTGGTCTCGGAGCGTCGTGTTCGTCGTGGAGCGTTTTTGGCGCTGTGGCCGTGGCGTGGTCTATAAGGTTCTGCGGAGCGTCTGTCGGCCCGGGTGCGCGTTTGGCTCGGAGCTGCTCTGCCTGGACGCGTAGAGGCAGGGGAGGGTGGACGGAGCTCTGGCGGTCCCCGGTTAACCTGCTGACGCGTTGAATTGCGTGGGCAGAGGCGGTGCGGTCATCTGGGATGGAGTAGCCGTGGGCAGGGGAGCGGAGGGTCCCCGCGCAGGCGTTTGAGAGCCTCCACGAGAGCTTGGGACGTTCTTGCGCCACAGAAAGCAGACCTGTGGGCTGGTCAGGCTGTCGATGGGCTGCTGGGTGACTTGCAGAATCACCTGATTTCAGGAGCAGAGGGACAACTTGGCCCGGAAGAGCGACGGAGGAGGCGAGCTGTGCGCCGTAAGCAGGTGGGTCGGTGGGTGGTGCCAGAGGGGAGCTGTGCCGTGTGGCTCTAGCTAAGCTCGGTCGTTTCTCTGTTTCCTAGGTGCGAAGCGAAGAGGAAAGCGGGCTGTCGGCAGCTCAGCTCCTCGGGCCAGGTGAGCACGGAGTGCTGGGCCGAAGCGGCAGCTCGTTTCAGGTCCCGTGTTGCTGGCGCGGGTCCGAGCGTCCTTTGGTGGTGTTTTACAGGCGGCAGCTGAGCGTCTCGGCGGTCCGCGGCGTGGCAGTCAAAAGCAAGGGCGGCCGGGTGGGCGAGCGGCCCAGGTAAGGGAGGGCGAGCTAGGGACCATCTGCGGGCAGGCTGTGTTTTCGGGCGGCGTCCGAGCGCGTGCCTCTGGTTTTGCGGGTACCGCAGACGAGCCGGCAGGGGCGAAGCCGCACGCCGGCCGGCAGCCGAGAAGGTGAGGCGGCGGTGGGCGTTGAGGAGCCCGGTATTGCCCGGTGTCTCGCTTCATCTTTTCCTTCTCGCTTTGCAGGCGCTTTGTGGGCCCTCTGGACCGGGAGGAGCATTTGCGGTGAGCCGGGCTAGGGGCGAGGAGGAGCGTGGGGCCGGGGACTCGTTCCCGGCGCCACGGTTTTTTTTGCTTCTCGCCGTCGTAGGCGTCACCAGCGCTGAGGGTTTGTGACCGCGCCAGCGGCAGGACACGCCGACCGGACCGCCCTGGAGCTCAGCAGGAGGTGGGTGTCGCGGACGGACTCAGCGTTTGCCCCGCGGCGCCGTGTGCCGGCGTGGCTTAGCGAGCGCGTGCTTTCTCGTGCTCCTGCAGGCGCTGAAGAGGAACCCGGCGACGCGGGAAGACGGCCGTTGGCGCACGTGGCGTTTTCCTCTGCCGAAGATGGGTTCGGTCCCTCGGCCCTCTGAAAGCTAAGTGGAGGCGCGAGGGCTGGGAAGGGGCCGGGAATGGCAGGGACGGGGGGTTTAGCTCTGCTACGGGCAAGGGCCGTCCAGGAACCGCGCCCTTGGCGCGGGTCAAGGGCCCGGGGACCTTTACCGTGCGATGCCAGCGTGTGCCGGGCAGGGCAGCTCCAGCCTGCGTCTGCGTTGTGGTGTAGTTCGGGAAGCCTGCCTTGCGCCTGTCAGCCGATCCTGGGGTCTCGTTGCGTTCGAGGGGCACGGAAGGCCTCTCGGGTGCCACCCCGGGATCTGGAACGCCGGTGCCGATCGGCGTAGCGCCGATCGGGCGCTGGTTTTCTGGTGTCGGCAGCCGAAAGCGTGGCGGGTTCTTGCCTTTGGGCCGTTTCTGGTCAGGGCTGATTGTGGCGTTGTCCTGGGCTGTGCCGGCAGCTCTACCCATCCAGTCTCAGGGACTGGAACTTCAAGATGCTGGGAAGAAGTTCTTAGGTTTTTCATCAGCTTCTCGTTTGGTTGCGACGTCTCTGCTCGTTTGTGGCGCTGCCGCCGTCTCGTCAGGAGCCGTGACGTCGGGCTCCTTTTCCGTTTGAGGATGCAGGAGAGGCTCCTCTCCTCCCCGTAGATTATTGGGATCGATGCCCTTCTGGTCTCGGAGCGTCGTGTTCGTTGTGGAGCGTTTTTGGCGCTGTGGCCGTCGCGTGGTCTATAACGTTCTGCGGAGCGTCTGTCGGCCCGGGTGCGCGTTTGGCTCGGAGCTGCTCTGCCCGGACGCGTAGAGGCAGGGGAGGGTGGACGGAGCTCTGGCGGTCCCCGGTTAACCTGCTGACGCGTTGAATTGCGTGGGCAGAGGCGGTGCGGTCATCTGGGATGGAGTAGCCGTGGGCAGGGGAGCGGAGGGTCCCCGCGCAGGCGTTTGAGAGCCTCCACGAGAGCTTGGGACGTTCTTGCGCCACAGAAAGCAGACCTGTGGGCTGGTCAGGCTGTCGATGGGCTGCTGGGTGACTTGCAGAATCACCTGATTTCAGGAGCAGAGGGACAACTTGGCCCGGAAGAGCGACGGAGGAGGCGAGCTGTGCGCCGTAAGCAGGTGGGTCGGTGGGTGGTGCCAGAGGGGAGCTGTGCCGTGTGGCTCTAGCTAAGCTCGGTCGTTTCTCTGTTTCCTAGGTGCGAAGCGAAGAGGAAAGCGGGCTGTCGGCAGCTCAGCTCCTCGGGCCAGGTGAGCACGGAGTGCTGGGCCGAAGCGGCAGCTCGTTTCAGGTCCCGTGTTGCTGGCGCGGGTCCGAGCGTCCTTTGGTGGTGTTTTACAGGCGGCAGCTGAGCGTCTCGGCGGTCCGCGGCGTGGCAGTCAAAAGCAAGGGCGGCCGGGTGGGCGAGCGGCCCAGGTAAGGGAGGGCGAGCTAGGGACCATCTGCGGGCAGGCTGTGTTTTCGGGCGGCGTCCGAGCGCGTGCCTCTGGTTTTGCGGGTGCCGCAGACGAGCCGGCAGGGGCGAAGCCGCACGCCGGCCGGCAGCCGAGAAGGTGAGGCGGCGGTGGGCGTTGAGGAGCCCGGTATTGCCCGGTGTCTCGCTTCATCTTTTCCTTCTCGCTTTGCAGGCGCTTTGTGGGCCCTCTGGACCGGGAGGAGCATTTGCGGTGAGCCGGGCTAGGGGCGAGGAGGAGCGTGGGGCCGGGGACTCGTTCCCGGCGCCACGGTTTTTTTTGCTTCTCGCCGTCGTAGGCGTCACCAGCGCTGAGGGTTTGTGACCGCGCCAGCGGCAGGACACGCCGACCGGACCGCCCTGGAGCTCAGCAGGAGGTGGGTGTCGCGGACGGACTCGGCGTTTGCCCCGCGGCGCCGTGTGCCGGCGTGGCTTAGCGAGCGCGTGCTTTCTCGTGCTCCTGCAGGCGCTGAAGAGGAACCCGGCGACGCGGGAAGACGGCCGTTGGCGCACGTGGCGTTTTCCTCTGCCGAAGATGGGTTCGGTCCCTCGGCCCTCTGAAAGCTAAGTGGAGGCGCGAGGGCTGGGAAGGGGCCGGGAATGGCAGGGACGGGGGGTTTAGCTCTGCTACGGGCAAGGGCCGTCCAGGAACCGCGCCCTTGGCGCGGGTCAAGGGCCCGGGGACCTTTACCGTGCGATGCCAGCGTGTGCCGGGCAGGGCAGCTCCAGCCTGCGTCTGCGTTGTGGTGTAGTTCGGGAAGCCTGCCTTGCGCCTGTCAGCCGATCCTGGGGTCTCGTTGCGTTCGAGGGGCACGGAAGGCCTCTCGGGTGCCACCCCGGGATCTGGAACGCCGGTGCCGATCGGCGTAGCGCCGATCGGGCGCTGGTTTTCTGGTGTCGGCAGCCGAAAGCGTGGCGGGTTCTTGCCTTTGGGCCGTTTCTGGTCAGGGCTGATTGTGGCGTTGTCCTGGGCTGTGCCGGCAGCTCTACCCATCCAGTCTCAGGGACTGGAACTTCAAGATGCTGGGAAGAAGTTCTTAGGTTTTTCATCAGCTTCTCGTTTGGTTGCGACGTCTCTGCTCGTTTGTGGCGCTGCCGCCGTCTCGTCAGGAGCTGTGACGTCGGGCTCCTTTTCCGTTTGAGGATGCAGGAGAGGCTCCTCTCCTCCCCGTAGATTATTGGGATCGATGCCCTTCTGGTCTCGGAGCGTCGTGTTCGTTGTGGAGCGTTTTTGGCGCTGTGGCCGTCGCGTGGTCTATAACGTTCTGCGGAGCGTCTGTCGGCCCGGGTGCGCGTTTGGCTCGGAGCTGCTCTGCCCGGACGCGTAGAGGCAGGGGAGGGTGGACGGAGCTCTGGCGGTCCCCGGTTAACCTGCTGACGCGTTGAATTGCGTGGGCAGAGGCGGTGCGGTCATCTGGGATGGAGTAGCCGTGGGCAGGGGAGCGGAGGGTCCCCGCGCAGGCGTTTGAGAGCCTCCACGAGAGCTTGGGACGTTCTTGCGCCACAGAAAGCAGACCTGTGGGCTGGTCAGGCTGTCGATGGGCTGCTGGGTGACTTGCAGAATCACCTGATTTCAGGAGCAGAGGGACAACTTGGCCCGGAAGAGCGACGGAGGAGGCGAGCTGTGCGCCGTAAGCAGGTGGGTCGGTGGGTGGTGCCAGAGGGGAGCTGTGCCGTGTGGCTCTAGCTAAGCTCGGTCGTTTCTCTGTTTCCTAGGTGCGAAGCGAAGAGGAAAGCGGGCTGTCGGCAGCTCAGCTCCTCGGGCCAGGTGAGCACGGAGTGCTGGGCCGAAGCGGCAGCTCGTTTCAGGTCCCGTGTTGCTGGCGCGGGTCCGAGCGTCCTTTGGTGGTGTTTTACAGGCGGCAGCTGAGCGTCTCGGCGGTCCGCGGCGTGGCAGTCAAAAGCAAGGGCGGCCGGGTGGGCGAGCGGCCCAGGTAAGGGAGGGCGAGCTGGGACCGTCTGCGGGCAGGCTGTGTTTTCGGGCGGCGTCCGAGCGCGTGCCTCTGGTTTTGCGGGTGCCGCAGACGAGCCGGCAGGGGCGAAGCCGCACGCCGGCCGGCAGCCGAGAAGGTGAGGCGGCGGTGGGCGTTGAGGAGCCCGGTATTGCCCGGTCTCTCGCTTCATCTTTTCCTTCTCGCTTTGCAGGCGCTTTGTGGGCCCTCTGGACCGGGAGGAGCATTTGCGGTGAGCCGGGCTAGGGGCGAGGAGGAGCGTGGGGCCGGGGACTCGTTCCCGGCGCCACGGTTTTTTTTGCTTCTCGCCGTCGTAGGCGTCACCAGCGCTGAGGGTTTGTGACCGCGCCAGCGGCAGGACACGCCGACCGGACCGCCCTGGAGCTCAGCAGGAGGTGGGTGTCGCGGACGGACTCGGCGTTTGCCCCGCGGCACCGTGTGCCGGCGTGGCTTAGCGAGCGCGTGCTTTCTCGTGCTCCTGCAGGCGCTGAAGAGGAACCCGGCGACGCGGGAAGACGGCCGTTGGCGCACGTGGCGTTTTCCTCTGCCGAAGATGGGTTCGGTCCCTCGGCCCTCTGAAAGCGAAGTGGAGGCGCGAGGGCGGGGAAGGGGCCGGGAATGGCAGGGACGGGGGGTTTAGCTCTGCTACGGGCAAGGGCCGTCCAGGAACCGCGCCCTTGGCGCGGGTCAAGGGCCCGGGGACCTTTACCGTGCGATGCCAGCGTGTGCCGGGCAGGGCAGCTCCAGCCTGCGTCTGCGTTGTGGTGTAGTTCGGGAAGCCTGCCTTGCGCCTGTCAGCCGATCCTGGGGTCTCGTTGCGTTCGAGGGGCACGGAAGGCCTCTCGGGTGCCACCCCGGGATCTGGAACGCCGGTGCCCATCGGCGTAGCGCCGATCGGGCGCTGGTTTTCTGGTGTCGGCAGCCGAAAGCATGGCGGGTTCTTGCCTTTGGGCTGTTTCTGGTCAGGGCTGATTGTGGCGTTGTCCTGGGCTGTGCCGCAGCTGTGCTCTCTAGCCATCCAGTCTCAGGGACTGGAACTTCAAGATGCTGGGAAGAAGTTCTTAGGTTTTTTATCAGCTTCTTGTTTGGTTGCGACGTCTCTGCTCGGTTGTGGCGCTGCAGCCGTCTCGTCAGGAGCCGTGACGTCGGGCTCCTTTTCTGTTTGAGGATGCAGGAGAGGCTCCTCTCCTCCCCGTAGATTATTGGGATCGATGCCCTTCTGGTCTCGGAGCGTCGTGTTCGTCGTGGAGCGTTTTTGGCGCTGTGGCCGTCGCGTGGTCTATAAGGTTCTGCGGAGCGTCTGTCGGCCCGGGTGCGCGTTTGGCTCGGAGCTGCTCTGCCCGGACGCGTAGAGGCAGGGGAGGGTGGACGGAGCTCTGGCGGTCCCCGGTTAACCTGCTGACGCGTTGAATTGCGTGGGCAGAGGCGGTGCGGTCATCTGGGATGGAGTAGCCATGGGCAGGGGAGCGGAGGGTCCCCGCGCAGGCGTTTGAGAGTCTCCACGAGAGCTTGGGACGTTATTGCGCCACAGAAAGCAGACCTGTGGGCTGGTCAGGCTGTCGATGGGCTGCTGGGTGACTTGCAGAATCACCTGATTTCAGGAGCAGAGGGACAACTTGGCCCGGAAGAGCGACGGAGGAGGCGAGCTGTGCGCCGTAAGCAGGTGGGTCGGTGGGTGGTGCCAGAGGGGAGCTGTGCCGTGTGGCTCTAGCTAAGCTCGGTCGTTTCTCTGTTTCCTAGGTGCGAAGCGAAGAGGAAAGCGGGCTGTCGGCAGCTCAGCTCCTCGGGCCAGGTGAGCACGGAGTGCTGGGCCGAAGCGGCAGCTCGTTTCAGGTCCCGTGTTGCTGGCGCGGGTCCGAGCGTCCTTTGGTGGTGTTTTACAGGCGGCAGCTGAGCGTCTCGGCGGTCCGCGGCGTGGCAGTCAAAAGCAAGGGCGGCCGGGTGGGCGAGCGGCCCAGGTAAGGGAGGGCGAGCTGGGACCGTCTGCGGGCAGGCTGTGTTTTCGTCCGGTGTCCGAGCGCGTGCCTCTGGTTTTGCGGGTGCCGCAGACGAGCCGGCAGGGGCGAAGCCGCACGCCGGCCGGCAGCCAAGAAGGTGAGGCGGTGGTGGGCGTTGAGGAGCCCGGTATTGCCCGGTCTCTCGCTTCATCTTTTCCTTCTCGCTTTGCAGGCGCTTTGTGGGCCCTCTGGACCGGGAGGAGCATTTGCGGTGAGCCGGGCTAGGGGCGAGGAGGAGCGTGGGGCCGGGGACTCGTTCCCGGCGCCACGGTTTTTTTTGCTTCTCGCCGTCGTAGGCGTCACCAGCGCTGAGGGTTTGTGACCGCGCCAGCGGCCGGACACGCCGACCGGCCCGCCCTGGAGCTCAGCAGGAGGTGGGTGTCGCGGACGGACTCGGCGTTTGCCCCGCGGCGCCGTGTGCCGGCGTGGCTTAGCGAGCGCGTGCTTTCTCGTGCTCCTGCAGGCGCTGAAGAGGAACCCGGCGACGCGGGAAGACGGCCGTTGGCGCACGTGGCGTTTTCCTCTGCCGAAGATGGGTTCGGTCCCTCGGCCCTCTGAAAGCTAAGTGGAGGCGCGAGGGCGGGGAAGGGGCTGGGAATGGCAGGGACGGGGGGTTTAGCTCTGCTAAGGGCAAGGGCCGTCCAGGAACCGCGCCCTTGGCGCGGGTCAAGGGCCCGGGCACCTTTACCGTGCGATGCCAGCGTGTGCCGGGCAGGGCAGCTCCAGCCTGCGTCTGCGTTGTGGTGTAGTTCGGGAAGCCTGCCTTGCGCCTGTCAGCCGATCCTGGGGTCTCGTTGCGTTCGAGGGGCACGGAAGGCCTCTCGGGTGCCACCCCGGGATCTGGAACGCCGGTGCCGATCGGCGTAGCGCCGATCGGGCGCTGGTTTTCTGGTGTCGGCAGCCGAAAGCGTGGCGGGTTCTTGCCTTTGGGCCGTTTCTGGTCAGGGCTGATTGTGGCGTTGTCCTGGGCTGTGCCGGCAGCTCTACCCATCCAGTCTCAGGGACTGGAACTTCAAGATGCTGGGAAGAAGTTCTTAGGTTTTTCATCAGCTTCTCGTTTGGTTGCGCCGTCTCTGCTCGGTTGTGGCGCTGCCGCCGTCTCGTCAGGAGCCGTGACGTCGGGCTCCTTTTCCGTTTGAGGATGCAGGAGAGGCTCCTCTCCTCCCCGTAGATTATTGGGATCGATGCCCTTCTGGTCTCGGAGCGTCGTGTTCGTCGTGGAGCGTTTTTGGCGCTGTGGCCGTCGCGTGGTCTATAAGGTTCTGCGGAGCGTCTGTTGGCCCGGGTGCGCGTTTGGCTCGGAGCTGCTCTGCCCGGACGCGTAGAGGCAGGGGAGGGTGGACGGAGCTCTGGCGGTCCCCGGTTAACCTGCTGACGCGTTGTATTGCGTGGGCAGAGGCGGCGCGGTCATCTGGGATGGAGTAGCCGTGGGCAGGGGAGCGGAGGGTCCCCGCGCAGGCGTTTGAGAGCCTCCACGAGAGCTTGGGACGTTATTGCGCCACAGAAAGCAGACCTGTGGGCTGGTCAGGCTGTCGATGGGCTGCTGGGTGACTTGCAGAATCACCTGTTTTCAGGAGCAGAGGGACAACTTGGCCCGGAAGAGCGACGGAGGAGGCGAGCTGTGCGCCGTAAGCAGGTGGGTCGGTGGGTGGTGCCAGAGGGGAGCTGTGCCGTGTGGCTCTAGCTAAGCTCGGTCGTTTCTCTGTTTCCTAGGTGCGAAGCGAAGAGGAAAGCGGGCTGTCGGCAGCTCAGCTCCTCGGGCCAGGTGAGCACGGAGTGCTGGGCCGAAGCGGCAGCTCGTTTCAGGTCCCGTGTTGCTGGCGCGGGTCCGAGCGTCCTTTGGTGGTGTTTTACAGGCGGCAGCTGAGCGTCTCGGCGGTCCGCGGCGTGGCAGTCAAAAGCAAGGGCGGCCGGGTGGGCGAGCGGCCCAGGTAAGGGAGGGCGAGCTGGGACCGTCTGCGGGCAGGCTGTGTTTTCGGGCGGCGTCCGAGCGCGTGCCTCTGGTTTTGCGGGTGCCGCAGACGAGCCGGCAGGGGCGAAGCCGCACGCCGGCCGGCAGCCGAGAAGGTGAGGCGGCGGTGGGCGTTGCGGAGCCCGGTATTGCCCGGTCTCTCGCTTCATCTTTTCCTTCTCGCTTTGCAGGCGCTTTGTGGGCCCTCTGGACCGGGAGGAGCATTTGCGGTGAGCCGGGCTAGGGGCGAGGAGGAGCGTGGGGCCGGGGACTCGTTCCCGGCGCCACGGTTTTTTTTGCTTCTCGCCGTCGTAGGCGTCACCAGCGCTGAGGGTTTGTGACCGCGCCAGCGGCAGGACACGCCGACCGGACCGCCCTGGAGCTCAGCAGGAGGTGGGTGTCGCGGACGGACTCGGCGTTTGCCCCGCGGCGCCGTGTGCCGGCGTGGCTTAGCGAGCGCGTGCTTTCTCGTGCTCCTGCAGGCGCTGAAGAGGAACCCGGCGACGCGGGAAGACGGCCGTTGGCGCACGTGGCGTTTTCCTCTGCCGAAGATGGGTTCGGTCCCTCGGCCCTCTGAAAGCTAAGTGGAGGCGCGAGGGCTGGGAAGGGGCCGGGAATGGCAGGGCCGGGGGGTTTAGCTCTGCTAAGGGCAAGGGCCGTCCAGGAACCGCGCCCTTGGCGCAGGTCAAGGGCCCGGGGACCTTTACCGTGCGATGCCAGCGTGTGCCGGGCAGGGCAGCTCCAGCCTGCGTCTGCGTTGTGGTGTAGTTCGGGAAGCCTGCCTTGCGCCTGTCAGCCGATCCTGGGGTCTCGTTGCGTTCGAGGGGCACGGAAGGCCTCTCGGGTGCCACCCCGGGATCTGGAACGCCGGTGCCGATCGGCGTAGCGCCGATCGGGCGCTGGTTTTCTGGTGTCGGCAGCCGAAAGCGTGGCGCGTTCTTGCCTTTCGGCCGTTTCTGGTCAGGGCTGATTGTGGCGTTGTCCTGGGCTGTGCCGGCAGCTCTAGCCATCCAGTCTCAGGGACTGGAACTTCAAGATGCTGGGAAGAAGTTCTTAGGTTTTTCATCAGCTTCTCGTTTGGTTGCGCCGTCTCTGCTCGGTTGTGGCGCTGCCGCCGTCTCGTCAGGAGCCGTGACGTCGGGCTCCTTTTCCGTTTGAGGATGCAGGAGAGGCTCCTCTCCTCCCCGTAGATTATTGGGATCGATGCCCTTCTGGTCTCGGAGCGTCGTGTTCGTCGTGGAGCGTTTTTGGCGCTGTGGCCGTCGCGTGGTCTATAAGGTTCTGCGGAGCGTCTGTCGGCCCGGGTGCGCGTTTGGCTCGGAGCTGCTCTGCCCGGACGCGTAGAGGCAGGGGAGGGTGGACGGAGCTCTGGCGGTCCCCGGTTAACCTGCTGACGCGTTGTATTGCGTGGGCAGAGGCGGCGCGGTCATCTGGGATGGAGTAGCCGTGGGCAGGGGAGCGGAGGGTCCCCGCGCAGGCGTTTGAGAGCCTCCACGAGAGCTTGGGACGTTATTGCGCCACAGAAAGCAGACCTGTGGGCTGGTCAGGCTGTTGATGGGCTGCTGGGTGACTTGCAGAATCACCTGTTTTCAGGAGCAGAGGGACAACTTGGCCCGGAAGAGCGACGGAGGAGGCGAGCTGTGCGCCGTAAGCAGGTGGGTCGGTGGGTGGTGCCAGAGGGGAGCTGTGCCGTGTGGCTCTAGCTAAGCTCGGTCGTTTCTCTGTTTCCTAGGTGCGAAGCGAAGAGGAAAGCGGGCTGTCGGCAGCTCAGCTCCTCGGGCCAGGTGAGCACGGAGTGCTGGGCCGAAGCGGCAGCTCGTTTCAGGTCCCGTGTTGCTGGCGCGGGTCCGAGCGTCCTTTGGTGGTGTTTTACAGGCGGCAGCTGAGCGTCTCGGCGGTCCGCGGCGTGGCAGTCAAAAGCAAGGGCGGCCGGGTGGGCGAGCGGCCCAGGTAAGGGAGGGCGAGCTGGGACCGTCTGCGGGCAGGCTGTGTTTTCGGGCGGCGTCCGAGCACGTGCCTCTGGTTTTGCGGGTGCCGCAGACGAGCCGGCAGGGGCGAAGCCGCACGCCGGCCGGCAGCCGAGAAGGTGAGGCGGCGGTGGGCGTTGCGGAGCCCGGTATTGCCCGGTCTCTCGCTTCATCTTTTCCTTCTCGCTTTGCAGGCGCTTTGTGGGCCCTCTGGACCGGGAGGAGCATTTGCGGTGAGCCGGGCTAGGGGCGAGGAGGAGCGTGGGGCCGGGGACTCGTTCCCGGCGCCACGGTTTTTTTTGCTTCTCGCCGTCGTAGGCGTCACCAGCGCTGAGGGTTTGTGACCGCGCCAGCGGCAGGACACGCCGACCGGACCGCCCTGGAGCTCAGCAGGAGGTGGGTGTCGCGGACGGACTCGGCGTTTGCCCCGCGGCGCCGTGTGCCGGCGTGGCTTAGCGAGCGCGTGCTTTCTCGTGCTCCTGCAGGCGCTGAAGAGGAACCCGGCGACGCGGGAAGACGGCCGTTGGCGCACGTGGCGTTTTCCTCTGCCGAAGATGGGTTCGGTCCCTCGGCCCTCTGAAAGCTAAGTGGAGGCGCGAGGGCTGGGAAGGGGCCGGGAATGGCAGGGACGGGGGGTTTAGCTCTGCTAAGGGCAAGGGCCGTCCAGGAACCGCGCCCTTGGCGCGGGTCAAGGGCCCGGGGACCTTTACCGTGCGATGCCAGCGTGTGCCGGGCAGGGCAGCTCCAGCCTGCGTCTGCGTTGTGGTGTAGTTCGGGAAGCCTGCCTTGCGCCTGTCAGCCGATCCTGGGGTCTCGTTGCGTTCGAGGGGCACGGAAGGCCTCTCGGGTGCCACCCCGGGATCTGGAACGCCGGTGCCGATCGGCGTAGCGCCGATCGGGCGCTGGTTTTCTGGTGTCGGCAGCCGAAAGCGTGGCGGGTTCTTGCCTTTCGGCCGTTTCTGGTCAGGGCTGATTGTGGCGTTGTCCTGGGCTGTGCCGGCAGCTGTGCTCTCTAGCCATCCAGTCTCAGGGACTGGAACTTCAAGATGCTGGGAAGAAGTTCTTAGGTTTTTCATCAGCTTCTCGTTTGGTTGCGACGTCTCTGCTCGGTTGTGGCGCTGCCGCCGTCTCGTCAGGAGCCGTGACGTCGGGCTCCTTTTCCGTTTGAGGATGCAGGAGAGGCTCCTCTCCTCCCCATAGATTATTGGGATCGATGCCCTTCTGGTCTCGGAGCGTCGTGTTCGTCGTGGAGCGTTTTTGGCGCTGTGGCCGTCGCGTGGTCTATAAGGTTCTGCGGAGCGTCTGTCGGCCCGGGTGCGCGATTGGCTCGGAGCTGCTCTGCCCGGACGCGTAGAGGCAGGGGAGGGTGGACGGAGCTCTGGCGGTCCCCGGTTAACCTGCTGACGCGTTGAATTGCGTGGGCAGAGGCGGCGCGGTCATCTGGGATGGAGTAGCCGTGGGCAGGGGAGCGGAGGGTCCCCGCGCAGGCGTTTGAGAGCCTCCACGAGAGCTTGGGACGTTCTTGCGCCACAGAAAGCAGACCTGTGGGCTGGTCAGGCTGTTGATGGGCTGCTGGGTGACTTGCAGAATCACCTGATTTCAGGAGCAGAGGGACAACTTGGCCCGGAAGAGCGACGGAGGAGGCGAGCTGTGCGCCGTAAGCAGGTGGGTCGGTGGGTGGTGCCAGAGGGGAGCTGTGCCGTGTGGCTCTAGCTAAGCTCGGTCGTTTCTCTGTTTCCTAGGTGCGAAGCGAAGAGGAAAGCGGGCTGTCGGCAGCTCAGCTCCTCGGGCCAGGTGAGCACGGAGTGCTGGGCCGAAGCGGCAGCTCGTTTCAGGTCCCGTGTTGCTGACGCGGGTCCGAGCGTCCTTTGGTGGTGTTTTACAGGCGGCAGCTGAGCGTCTCGGCGGTCCGCGGCGTGGCAGTCAAAAGCAAGGGCGGCCGGGTGGGCGAGCGGCCCAGGTAAGGGAGGGCGAGCTGGGACCGTCTGCGGGCAGGCTGTGTTTTCGGGCGGCGTCCGAGCGCGTGCCTCTGGTTTTGCGGGTGCCGCAGACGAGCCGGCAGGGGCGAAGCCGCACGCCGGCCGGCAGCCGAGAAGGTGAGGCGGCGGTGGGCGTTGCGGAGCCCGGTATTGCCCGGTCTCTCGCTTCATCTTTTCCTTCTCGCTTTGCAGGCGCTTTGCGGGCCCTCTGGACCGGGAGGAGCATTTGCGGTGAGCCGGGCTAGGGGCGAGGAGGAGCGTGGGGCCGGGGACTCGTTCCCGGCGCCACGGTTTTTTTTTGCTTCTCGCCGTCGTAGGCGTCACCAGCGCTGAGGGTTTGTGACCGCGCCAGCGGCAGGACACGCCGACCGGACCGCCCTGGAGCTCAGCAGGAGGTGGGTGTCGCGGACGGACTCGGCGTTTGCCCCGCGGCGCCGTGTGCCGGCGTGGCTTAGCGAGCGCGTGCTTTCTCGTGCTCCTGCAGGCGCTGAAGAGGAACCCGGCGACGCGGGAAGACGGCCGTTGGCGCACGTGGCGTTTTCCTCTGCCGAAGATGGGTTCGGTCCCTCGGCCCTCTGAAAGCTAAGTGGAGGCGCGAGGGCTGGGAAGGGGCCGGGAATGGCAGGGCCGGGGGGTTTAGCTCTGCTAAGGGCAAGGGCCGTCCAGGAACCGCGCCCTTGGCGCGGGTCAAGGGCCCGGGGACCTTTACCGTGCGATGCCAGCGTGTGCCGGGCAGGGCAGCTCCAGCCTGCGTCTGCGTTGTGGTGTAGTTCGGGAAGCCTGCCTTGCGCCTGTCAGCCGATCCTGGGGTCTCGTTGCGTTCGAGGGGCACGGAAGGCCTCTCGGGTGCCACCCCGGGATCTGGAACGCCGGTGCCGATCGGCGTAGCGCCGATCGGGCGCTGGTTTTCTGGTGTCGGCAGCCGAAAGCGTGGCGGGTTCTTGCCTTTCGGCCGTTTCTGGTCAGGGCTGATTGTGGCGTTGTCCTGGGCTGTGCCGGCAGCTCTAGCCATCCAGTCTCAGGGACTGGAACTTCAAGATGCTGGGAAGAAGTTCTTAGGTTTTTCATCAGCTTCTCGTTTGGTTGCGCCGTCTCTGCTCGGTTGTGGCGCTGCCGCCGTCTCGTCAGGAGCCGTGACGTCGGGCTCCTTTTCCGTTTGAGGATGCAGGAGAGGCTCCTCTCCTCCCCGTAGATTATTGGGATCGATGCCCTTCTGGTCTCGGAGCGTCGTGTTCGTCGTGGAGCGTTTTTGGCGCTGTGGCCGTCGCGTGGTCTATAAGGTTCTGCGGAGCGTCTGTCGGCCCGGGTGCGCGTTTGGCTCGGAGCTGCTCTGCCCGGACGCGTAGAGGCAGGGGAGGGTGGACGGAGCTCTGGCGGTCCCCGGTTAACCTGCTGACGCGTTGTATTGCATGGGCAGAGGCGGTGCGGTCATCTGGGATGGAGTAGCCGTGGGCAGGGGAGCGGAGGGTCCCCGCGCAGGCGTTTGAGAGCCTCCACGAGAGCTTGGGACGTTATTGCGCCACAGAAAGCAGACCTGTGGGCTGGTCAGGCTGTTGATGGGCTGCTGGGTGACTTGCAGAATCACCTGTTTTCAGGAGCAGAGGGACAACTTGGCCCGGAAGAGCGACGGAGGAGGCGAGCTGTGCGCCGTAAGCAGGTGGGTCGGTGGGTGGTGCCAGAGGGGAGCTGTGCCGTGTGGCTCTAGCTAAGCTCGGTCGTTTCTCTGTTTCCTAGGTGCGAAGCGAAGAGGAAAGCGGGCTGTCGGCAGCTCAGCTCCTCGGGCCAGGTGAGCACGGAGTGCTGGGCCGAAGCGGCAGCTCGTTTCAGGTCCCGTGTTGCTGGCGCGGGTCCGAGCGTCCTTTGGTGGTGTTTTACAGGCGGCAGCTGAGCGTCTCGGCGCTCCGCGGCGTGGCAGTCAAAAGCAAGGGCGGCCGGGTGGGCGAGCGGCCCAGGTAAGGGAGGGCGAGCTGGGACCGTCTGCGGGCAGGCTGTGTTTTCGGGCGGCGTCCGAGCACGTGCCTCTGGTTTTGCGGGTGCCGCAGACGAGCCGGCAGGGGCGAAGCCGCACGCCGGCCGGCAGCCGAGAAGGTGAGGCGGCGGTGGGCGTTGCGGAGCCCGGTATTGCCCGGTCTCTCGCTTCATCTTTTCCTTCTCGCTTTGCAGGCGCTTTGCGGGCCCTCTGGACCGGGAGGAGCATTTGCGGTGAGCCGGGCTAGGGGCGAGGAGGAGCGTGGGGCCGGGGACTCGTTCCCGGCGCCACGGTTTTTTTTGCTTCTCGCCGTCGTAGGCGTCACCAGCGCTGAGGGTTTGTGACCGCGCCAGCGGCAGGACACGCCGACCGGACCGCCCTGGAGCTCAGCAGGAGGTGGGTGTCGCGGACGGACTCGGCGTTTGCCCCGCGGCGCCGTGTGCCGGCGTGGCTTAGCGAGCGCGTGCTTTCTCGTGCTCCTGCAGGCGCTGAAGAGGAACCCGGCGACGCGGGAAGACGGCCGTTGGCGCACGTGGCGTTTTCCTCTGCCGAAGATGGGTTCGGTCCCTCGGCCCTCTGAAAGCTAAGTGGAGGCGCGAGGGCTGGGAAGGGGCCGGGAATGGCAGGGACGGGGGGTTTAGCTCTGCTAAGGGCAAGGGCCGTCCAGGAACCGCGCCCTTGGCGCGGGTCAAGGGCCCGGGGACCTTTACCGTGCGATGCCAGCGTGTGCCGGGCAGGGCAGCTCCAGCCTGCGTCTGCGTTGTGGTGTAGTTCGGGAAGCCTGCCTTGCGCCTGTCAGCCGATCCTGGGGTCTCGTTGCGTTCGAGGGGCACGGAAGGCCTCTCGGGTGCCACCCCGGGATCTGGAACGCCGGTGCCGATCGGCGTAGCGCCGATCGGGCGCTGGTTTTCTGGTGTCGGCAGCCGAAAGCGTGGCGGGTTCTTGCCTTTGGGCCGTTTCTGGTCAGGGCTGATTGTGGCGTTGTCCTGGGCTGTGCCGGCAGCTGTGCTCTCTAGCCATCCAGTCTCAGGGACTGGAACTTCAAGATGCTGGGAAGAAGTTCTTAGGTTTTTCATCAGCTTCTCGTTTGGTTGCGACGTCTCTGCTCGGTTGTGGCGCTGCCGCCGTCTCGTCAGGAGCCGTGACGTCGGGCTCCTTTTCCGTTTGAGGATGCAGGAGAGGCTCCTCTCCTCCCCGTAGATTATTGGGATCGATGCCCTTCTGGTCTCGGAGCGTCGTGTTCGTCGTGGAGCGTTTTTGGCGCTGTGGCCGTCGCGTGGTCTATAAGGTTCTGCGGAGCGTCTGTCGGCCCGGGTGCGCGATTGGCTCGGAGCTGCTCTGCCCGGACGCGTAGAGGCAGGGGAGGGTGGACGGAGCTCTGGCGGTCCCCGGTTAACCTGCTGACGCGTTGAATTGCGTGGGCAGAGGCGGCGCGGTCATCTGGGATGGAGTAGCCGTGGGCAGGGGAGCGGAGGGTCCCCGCGCAGGCGTTTGAGAGCCTCCACGAGAGCTTGGGACGTTATTGCGCCACAGAAAGCAGACCTGTGGGCTGGTCAGGCTGTTGATGGGCTGCTGGGTGACTTGCAGAATCACCTGATTTCAGGAGCAGAGGGACAACTTGGCCCGGAAGAGCGCCGGAGGAGGCGAGCTGTGCGCCGTAAGCAGGTGGGTCGGTGGGTGGTGCCAGAGGGGAGCTGTGCCGTGTGGCTCTAGCTAAGCTCGGTCGTTTCTCTGTTTCCTAGGTGCGAAGCGAAGAGGAAAGCGGGCTGTCGGCAGCTCAGCTCCTCGGGCCAGGTGAGCACGGAGTGCTGGGCCGAAGCGGCAGCTCGTTTCAGGTCCCGTGTTGCTGGCGCGGGTCCGAGCGTCCTTTGGTGGTGTTTTACAGGCGGCAGCTGAGCGTCTCGGCGGTCCGCGGCGTGGCAGTCAAAAGCAAGGGCGGCCGGGTGGGCGAGCGGCCCAGGTAAGGGAGGGCGAGCTGGGACCGTCTGCGGGCAGGCTGTGTTTTCGGGCGGCGTCCGAGCGTGTGCCTCTGGTTTTGCGGGTGCCGCAGACGAGCCGGCAGGGGCGAAGCCACACGCCGGCCGGCAGCCGAGAAGGTGAGGCGGCGGTGGGCGTTGCGGAGCCCGGTATTGCCCGGTCTCTCGCTTCATCTTTTCCTTCTCGCTTTGCAGACGCTTTGTGGGCCCTCTGGACCGGGAGGAGCATTTGCGGTGAGCCGGGCTAGGGGCGAGGAGGAGCGTGGGGCCGGGGACTCGTTCCCGGCGCCACGGTTTTTTTTGCTTCTCGCCGTCGTAGGCGTCACCAGCGCTGAGGGTTTGTGACCGCGCCAGCGGCAGGACACGCCGACCGGACCGCCCTGGAGCTCAGCAGGAGGTGGGTGTCGCGGACGGACTCGGCGTTTGCCCCGCGGCGCCGTGTGCCGGCGTGGCTTAGCGAGCGCGTGCTTTCTCGTGCTCCTGCAGGCGCTGAAGAGGAACCCGGCGACGCGGGAAGACGGCCGTTGGCGCACGTGGCGTTTTCCTCTGCCGAAGATGGGTTCGGTCCCTCGGCCCTCTGAAAGCTAAGTGGAGGCGCGAGGGCTGGGAAGGGGCCGGGAATGGCAGGGCCGGGGGGTTTAGCTCTGCTAAGGGCAAGGGCCGTCCAGGAACCGCGCCCTTGGCGCGGGTCAAGGGCCCGGGGACCTTTACCGTGCGATGCCAGCGTGTGCCGGGCAGGGCAGCTCCAGCCTGCGTCTGCGTTGTGGTGTAGTTCGGGAAGCCTGCCTTGCGCCTGTCAGCCGATCCTGGGGTCTCGTTGCGTTCGAGGGGCACGGAAGGCCTCTCGGGTGCCACCCCGGGATCTGGAACGCCGGTGCCGATCGGCGTAGCGCCGATCGGGCGCTGGTTTTCTGGTGTCGGCAGCCGAAAGCGTGGCGGGTTCTTGCCTTTCGGCCGTTTCTGGTCAGGGCTGATTGTGGCGTTGTCCTGGGCTGTGCCGGCAGCTCTAGCCATCCAGTCTCAGGGACTGGAACTTCAAGATGCTGGGAAGAAGTTCTTAGGTTTTTCATCAGCTTCTCGTTTGGTTGCGACGTCTCTGCTCGGTTGTGGCGCTGCCGCCGTCTCGTCAGGAGCCGTGACGTCGGGCTCCTTTTCCGTTTGAGGATGCAGGAGAGGCTCCTCTCCTCCCCGTAGATTATTGGGATCGATGCCCTTCTGGTCTCGGAGCGTCGTGTTCGTCGTGGAGCGTTTTTGGCGCTGTGGCCGTCGCGTGGTCTATAAGGTTCTGCGGAGCGTCTGTCGGCCCGGGTGCGCGATTGGCTCGGAGCTGCTCTGCCCGGACGCGTAGAGGCAGGGGAGGGTGGACGGAGCTCTGGCGGTCCCCGGTTAACCTGCTGACGCGTTGAATTGCGTGGGCAGAGGCGGCGCGGTCATCTGGGATGGAGTAGCCGTGGGCAGGGGAGCGGAGGGTCCCCGCGCAGGCGTTTGAGAGCCTCCACGAGAGCTTGGGACGTTCTTGCGCCACAGAAAGCAGACCTGTGGGCTGGTCAGGCTGTTGATGGGCTGTTGGGTGACTTGCAGAATCACCTGATTTCAGGAGCAGAGGGACAACTTGGCCCGGAAGAGCGACGGAGGAGGCGAGCTGTGCGCCGTAAGCAGGTGGGTCGGTGGGTGGTGCCAGAGGGGAGCTGTGCCGTGTGGCTCTAGCTAAGCTCGGTCGTTTCTCTGTTTCCTAGGTGCGAAGCGAAGAGGAAAGCGGGCTGTCGGCAGCTCAGCTCCTCGGGCCAGGTGAGCACGGAGTGCTGGGCCGAAGCGGCAGCTCGTTTCAGGTCCCGTGTTGCTGGCGCGGGTCCGAGCGTCCTTTGGTGGTGTTTTACAGGCGGCAGCTGAGCGTCTCGGCGCTCCGCGGCGTGGCAGTCAAAAGCAAGGGCGGCCGGGTGGGCGAGCGGCCCAGGTAAGGGAGGGCGAGCTGGGACCGTCTGCGGGCAGGCTGTGTTTTCGGGCGGCGTCCGAGCACGTGCCTCTGGTTTTGCGGGTGCCGCAGACGAGCCGGCAGGGGCGAAGCCGCACGCCGGCCGGCAGCCGAGAAGGTGAGGCGGCGGTGGGCGTTGCGGAGCCCGGTATTGCCCGGTCTCTCGCTTCATCTTTTCCTTCTCGCTTTGCAGGCGCTTTGCGGGCCCTCTGGACCGGGAGGAGCATTTGCGGTGAGCCGGGCTAGGGGCGAGGAGGAGCGTGGGGCCGGGGACTCGTTCCCGGCGCCACGGTTTTTTTTGCTTCTCGCCGTCGTAGGCGTCACCAGCGCTGAGGGTTTGTGACCGCGCCAGCGGCAGGACACGCCGACCGGACCGCCCTGGAGCTCAGCAGGAGGTGGGTGTCGCGGACGGACTCGGCGTTTGCCCCGCGGCGCCGTGTGCCGGCGTGGCTTAGCGAGCGCGTGCTTTCTCGTGCTCCTGCAGGCGCTGAAGAGGAACCCGGCGACGCGGGAAGACGGCCGTTGGCGCACGTGGCGTTTTCCTCTGCCGAAGATGGGTTCGGTCCCTCGGCCCTCTGAAAGCTAAGTGGAGGCGCGAGGGCTGGGAAGGGGCCGGGAATGGCAGGGCCGGGGGGTTTAGCTCTGCTAAGGGCAAGGGCCGTCCAGGAACCGCGCCCTTGGCGCGGGTCAAGGGCCCGGGGACCTTTACCGTGCGATGCCAGCGTGTGCCGGGCAGGGCAGCTCCAGCCTGCGTCTGCGTTGTGGTGTAGTTCGGGAAGCCTGCCTTGCGCCTGTCAGCCGATCCTGGGGTCTCGTTGCGTTCGAGGGGCACGGAAGGCCTCTCGGGTGCCACCCCGGTATCTGGAACGCCGGTGCCGATCGGCGTAGCGCCGATCGGGCGCTGGTTTTCTGGTGTCGGCAGCCGAAAGCGTGGCGCGTTCTTGCCTTTGGGCCGTTTCTGGTCAGGGCTGATTGTGGCGTTGTCCTGGGCTGTGCCGGCAGCTCTAGCCATCCAGTCTCAGGGACTGGAACTTCAAGATGCTGGGAAGAAGTTCTTAGGTTTTTCATCAGCTTCTCGTTTGGTTGCGACGTCTCTGCTCGGTTGTGGCGCTGCCGCCGTCTCGTCAGGAGCCGTGACGTCGGGCTCCTTTTCCGTTTGAGGATGCAGGAGAGGCTCCTCTCCTCCCCGTAGATTATTGGGATCGATGCCCTTCTGGTCTCGGAGCGTCGTGTTCGTCGTGGAGCGTTTTTGGCGCTGTGGCCGTCGCGTGGTCTATAAGGTTCTGCGGAGCGTCTGTCGGCCCGGGTGCGCGATTGGCTCGGAGCTGCTCTGCCCGGACGCGTAGAGGCAGGGGAGGGTGGACGGAGCTCTGGCGGTCCCCGGTTAACCTGCTGACGCGTTGAATTGCGTGGGCAGAGGCGGCGCGGTCATCTGGGATGGAGTAGCCGTGGGCAGGGGAGCGGAGGGTCCCCGCGCAGGCGTTTGAGAGCCTCCACGAGAGCTTGGGACGTTCTTGCGCCACAGAAAGCAGACCTGTGGGCTGGTCAGGCTGTTGATGGGCTGCTGGGTGACTTGCAGAATCACCTGATTTCAGGAGCAGAGGGACAACTTGGCCCGGAAGAGCGACGGAGGAGGCGAGCTGTGCGCCGTAAGCAGGTGGGTCGGTGGGTGGTGCCAGAGGGGAGCTGTGCCGTGTGGCTCTAGCTAAGCTCGGTCGTTTCTCTGTTTCCTAGGTGCGAAGCGAAGAGGAAAG
Source organism: Columba livia (assembly GCF_036013475.1). Lineage (NCBI taxonomy): Eukaryota > Metazoa > Chordata > Aves > Columbiformes > Columbidae > Columba > Columba livia. The sequence continues at coordinate 36,276 of NC_088605.1, read as the reverse complement.
CGGGCTGTCGGCAGCTCAGCTCCTCGGGCCAGGTGAGCACGGAGTGCTGGGCCGAAGCGGCAGCTCGTTTCAGGTCCCGTGTTGCTGGCGCGGGTCCGAGCGTCCTTTGGTGGTGTTTTACAGGCGGCAGCTGAGCGTCTCGGCGCTCCGCGGCGTGGCAGTCAAAAGCAAGGGCGGCCGGGTGGGCGAGCGGCCCAGGTAAGGGAGGGCGAGCTGGGACCGTCTGCGGGCAGGCTGTGTTTTCGGGCGGCGTCCGAGCACGTGCCTCTGGTTTTGCGGGTGCCGCAGACGAGCCGGCAGGGGCGAAGCCGCACGCCGGCCGGCAGCCGAGAAGGTGAGGCGGCGGTGGGCGTTGCGGAGCCCGGTATTGCCCGGTCTCTCGCTTCATCTTTTCCTTCTCGCTTTGCAGGCGCTTTGCGGGCCCTCTGGACCGGGAGGAGCATTTGCGGTGAGCCGGGCTAGGGGCGAGGAGGAGCGTGGGGCCGGGGACTCGTTCCCGGCGCCACGGTTTTTTTTGCTTCTCGCCGTCGTAGGCGTCACCAGCGCTGAGGGTTTGTGACCGCGCCAGCGGCAGGACACGCCGACCGGACCGCCCTGGAGCTCAGCAGGAGGTGGGTGTCGCGGACGGACTCGGCGTTTGCCCCGCGGCGCCGTGTGCCGGCGTGGCTTAGCGAGCGCGTGCTTTCTCGTGCTCCTGCAGGCGCTGAAGAGGAACCCGGCGACGCGGGAAGACGGCCGTTGGCGCACGTGGCGTTTTCCTCTGCCGAAGATGGGTTCGGTCCCTCGGCCCTCTGAAAGCTAAGTGGAGGCGCGAGGGCTGGGAAGGGGCCGGGAATGGCAGGGCCGGGGGGTTTAGCTCTGCTAAGGGCAAGGGCCGTCCAGGAACCGCGCCCTTGGCGCGGGTCAAGGGCCCGGGGACCTTTACCGTGCGATGCCAGCGTGTGCCGGGCAGGGCAGCTCCAGCCTGCGTCTGCGTTGTGGTGTAGTTCGGGAAGCCTGCCTTGCGCCTGTCAGCCGATCCTGGGGTCTCGTTGCGTTCGAGGGGCACGGAAGGCCTTTCGGGTGCCACCCCGGTATCTGGAACGCCGGTGCCGATCGGCGTAGCGCCGATCGGGCGCTGGTTTTCTGGTGTCGGCAGCCGAAAGCGTGGCGCGTTCTTGCCTTTGGGCCGTTTCTGGTCAGGGCTGATTGTGGCGTTGTCCTGGGCTGTGCCGGCAGCTCTAGCCATCCAGTCTCAGGGACTGGAACTTCAAGATGCTGGGAAGAAGTTCTTAGGTTTTTCATCAGCTTCTCGTTTGGTTGCGACGTCTCTGCTCGGTTGTGGCGCTGCCGCCGTCTCGTCAGGAGCCGTGACGTCGGGCTCCTTTTCCGTTTGAGGATGCAGGAGAGGCTCCTCTCCTCCCCGTAGATTATTGGGATCGATGCCCTTCTGGTCTCGGAGCGTCGTGTTCGTCGTGGAGCGTTTTTGGCGCTGTGGCCGTCGCGTGGTCTATAAGGTTCTGCGGAGCGTCTGTCGGCCCGGGTGCGCGATTGGCTCGGAGCTGCTCTGCCCGGACGCGTAGAGGCAGGGGAGGGTGGACGGAGCTCTGGCGGTCCCCGGTTAACCTGCTGACGCGTTGAATTGCGTGGGCAGAGGCGGCGCGGTCATCTGGGATGGAGTAGCCGTGGGCAGGGGAGCGGAGGGTCCCCGCGCAGGCGTTTGAGAGCCTCCACGAGAGCTTGGGACGTTATTGCGCCACAGAAAGCAGACCTGTGGGCTGGTCAGGCTGTTGATGGGCTGCTGGGTGACTTGCAGAATCACCTGATTTCAGGAGCAGAGGGACAACTTGGCCCGGAAGAGCGACGGAGGAGGCGAGCTGTGCGCCGTAAGCAGGTGGGTCGGTGGGTGGTGCCAGAGGGGAGCTGTGCCGTGTGGCTCTAGCTAAGCTCGGTCGTTTCTCTGTTTCCTAGGTGCGAAGCGAAGAGGAAAGCGGGCTGTCGGCAGCTCAGCTCCTCGGGCCAGGTGAGCACGGAGTGCTGGGCCGAAGCGGCAGCTCGTTTCAGGTCCCGTGTTGCTGGCGCGGGTCCGAGCGTCCTTTGGTGGTGTTTTACAGGCGGCAGCTGAGCGTCTCGGCGGTCCGCGGCGTGGCAGTCAAAAGCAAGGGCGGCCGGGTGGGCGAGCGGCCCAGGTAAGGGAGGGCGAGCTGGGACCGTCTGCGGGCAGGCTGTGTTTTCGGGCGGCGTCCGAGCGCGTGCCTCTGGTTTTGCGGGTGCCGCAGACGAGCCGGCAGGGGCGAAGCCGCACGCCGGCCGGCAGCCGAGAAGGTGAGGCGGCGGTGGGCGTTGCGGAGCCCGGTATTGCCCGGTCTCTCGCTTCATCTTTTCCTTCTCGCTTTGCAGGCGCTTTGCGGGCCCTCTGGACCGGGAGGAGCATTTGCGGTGAGCCGGGCTAGGGGCGAGGAGGAGCGTGGGGCCGGGGACTCGTTCCCGGCGCCACGGTTTTTTTTGCTTCTCGCCGTCGTAGGCGTCACCAGCGCTGAGGGTTTGTGACCGCGCCAGCGGCAGGACACGCCGACCGGACCGCCCTGGAGCTCAGCAGGAGGTGGGTGTCGCGGACGGACTCGGCGTTTGCCCCGCGGCGCCGTGTGCCGGCGTGGCTTAGCGAGCGCGTGCTTTCTCGTGCTCCTGCAGGCGCTGAAGAGGAACCCGGCGACGCGGGAAGACGGCCGTTGGCGCACGTGGCGTTTTCCTCTGCCGAAGATGGGTTCGGTCCCTCGGCCCTCTGAAAGCTAAGTGGAGGCGCGAGGGCTGGGAAGGGGCCGGGAATGGCAGGGACGGGGGGTTTAGCTCTGCTAAGGGCAAGGGCCGTCCAGGAACCGCGCCCTTGGCGCGGGTCAAGGGCCCGGGGACCTTTACCGTGCGATGCCAGCGTGTGCCGGGCAGGGCAGCTCCAGCCTGCGTCTGCGTTGTGGTGTAGTTCGGGAAGCCTGCCTTGCGCCTGTCAGCCGATCCTGGGGTCTCGTTGCGTTCGAGGGGCATGGAAGGCCTCTCGGGTGCCACCCCGGGATCTGGAACGCCGGTGCCGATCGGCGTAGCGCCGATCGGGCGCTGGTTTTCTGGTGTCGGCAGCCGAAAGCGTGGCGGGTTCTTGCCTTTCGGCCGTTTCTGGTCAGGGCTGATTGTGGCGTTGTCCTGGGCTGTGCCGGCAGCTCTAGCCATCCAGTCTCAGGGACTGGAACTTCAAGATGCTGGGAAGAAGTTCTTAGGTTTTTCATCAGCTTCTCGTTTGGTTGCGACGTCTCTGCTCGGTTGTGGCGCTGCCGCCGTCTCGTCAGGAGCCGTGACGTCGGGCTCCTTTTCCGTTTGAGGATGCAGGAGAGGCTCCTCTCCTCCCCGTAGATTATTGGGATCGATGCCCTTCTGGTCTCGGAGCGTCGTGTTCGTCGTGGAGCGTTTTTGGCGCTGTGGCCGTCGCGTGGTCTATAAGGTTCTGCGGAGCGTCTGTCGGCCCGGGTGCGCGATTGGCTCGGAGCTGCTCTGCCCGGACGCGTAGAGGCAGGGGAGGGTGGACGGAGCTCTGGCGGTCCCCGGTTAACCTGCTGACGCGTTGAATTGCGTGGGCAGAGGCGGCGCGGTCATCTGGGATGGAGTAGCCGTGGGCAGGGGAGCGGAGGGTCCCCGCGCAGGCGTTTGAGAGCCTCCACGAGAGCTTGGGACGTTATTGCGCCACAGAAAGCAGACCTGTGGGCTGGTCAGGCTGTTGATGGGCTGCTGGGTGACTTGCAGAATCACCTGATTTCAGGAGCAGAGGGACAACTTGGCCCGGAAGAGCGACGGAGGAGGCGAGCTGTGTGCCGTAAGCAGGTGGGTCGGTGGGTGGTGCCAGAGGGGAGCTGTGCCGTGTGGCTCTAGCTAAGCTCGGTCGTTTCTCTGTTTCCTAGGTGCGAAGCGAAGAGGAAAGCGGGCTGTCGGCAGCTCAGCTCCTCGGGCCAGGTGAGCACGGAGTGCTGGGCCGAAGCGGCAGCTCGTTTCAGGTCCCGTGTTGCTGGCGCGGGTCCGAGCGTCCTTTGGTGGTGTTTTACAGGCGGCAGCTGAGCGTCTCGGCGGTCCGCGGCGTGGCAGTCAAAAGCAAGGGCGGCCGGGTGGGCGAGCGGCCCAGGTAAGGGAGGGCGAGCTGGGACCGTCTGCGGGCAGGCTGTGTTTTCGGGCGGCGTCCGAGCGCGTGCCTCTGGTTTTGCGGGTGCCGCAGACGAGCCGGCAGGGGCGAAGCCGCACGCCGGCCGGCAGCCGAGAAGGTGAGGCGGCGGTGGGCGTTGCGGAGCCCGGTATTGCCCGGTCTCTCGCTTCATCTTTTCCTTCTCGCTTTGCAGGCGCTTTGCGGGCCCTCTGGACCGGGAGGAGCATTTGCGGTGAGCCGGGCTAGGGGCGAGGAGGAGCGTGGGGCCGGGGACTCGTTCCCGGCGCCACGGTTTTTTTTGCTTCTCGCCGTCGTAGGCGTCACCAGCGCTGAGGGTTTGTGACCGCGCCAGCGGCAGGACACGCCGACCGGACCGCCCTGGAGCTCAGCAGGAGGTGGGTGTCGCGGACGGACTCGGCGTTTGCCCCGCGGCGCCGTGTGCCGGCGTGGCTTAGCGAGCGCGTGCTTTCTCGTGCTCCTGCAGGCGCTGAAGAGGAACCCGGCGACGCGGGAAGACAGCCGTTGGCGCACGTGGCGTTTTCCTCTGCCGAAGATGGGTTCGGTCCCTCGGCCCTCTGAAAGCTAAGTGGAGGCGCGAGGGCTGGGAAGGGGCCGGGAATGGCAGGGACGGGGGGTTTAGCTCTGCTAAGGGCAAGGGCCGTCCAGGAACCGCGCCCTTGGCGCGGGTCAAGGGCCCGGGGACCTTTACCGTGCGATGCCAGCGTGTGCCGGGCAGGGCAGCTCCAGCCTGCGTCTGCGTTGTGGTGTAGTTCGGGAAGCCTGCCTTGCGCCTGTCAGCCGATCCTGGGGTCTCGTTGCGTTCGAGGGGCACGGAAGGCCTCTCGGGTGCCACCCCGGGATCTGGAACGCCGGTGCCGATCGGCGTAGCGCCGATCGGGCGCTGGTTTTCTGGTGTCGGCAGCCGAAAGCGTGGCGGGTTCTTGCCTTTCGGCCGTTTCTGGTCAGGGCTGATTGTGGCGTTGTCCTGGGCTGTGCCGGCAGCTCTAGCCATCCAGTCTCAGGGACTGGAACTTCAAGATGCTGGGAAGAAGTTCTTAGGTTTTTCATCAGCTTCTCGTTTGGTTGCGACGTCTCTGCTCGGTTGTGGCGCTGCCGCCGTCTCGTCAGGAGCCGTGACGTCGGGCTCCTTTTCCGTTTGAGGATGCAGGAGAGGCTCCTCTCCTCCCCGTAGATTATTGGGATCGATGCCCTTCTGGTCTCGGAGCGTCGTGTTCGTCGTGGAGCGTTTTTGGCGCTGTGGCCGTCGCGTGGTCTATAAGGTTCTGCGGAGCGTCTGTCGGCCCGGGTGCGCGATTGGCTCGGAGCTGCTCTGCCCGGACGCGTAGAGGCAGGGGAGGGTGGACGGAGCTCTGGCGGTCCCCGGTTAACCTGCTGACGCGTTGAATTGCGTGGGCAGAGGCGGCGCGGTCATCTGGGATGGAGTAGCCGTGGGCAGGGGAGCGGAGGGTCCCCGCGCAGGCGTTTGAGAGCCTCCACGAGAGCTTGGGACGTTATTGCGCCACAGAAAGCAGACCTGTGGGCTGGTCAGGCTGTTGATGGGCTGCTGGGTGACTTGCAGAATCACCTGATTTCAGGAGCAGAGGGACAACTTGGCCCGGAAGAGCGACGGAGGAGGCGAGCTGTGCGCCGTAAGCAGGTGGGTCGGTGGGTGGTGCCAGAGGGGAGCTGTGCCGTGTGGCTCTAGCTAAGCTCGGTCGTTTCTCTGTTTCCTAGGTGCGAAGCGAAGAGGAAAGCGGGCTGTCGGCAGCTCAGCTCCTCGGGCCAGGTGAGCACGGAGTGCTGGGCCGAAGCGGCAGCTCGTTTCAGGTCCCGTGTTGCTGGCGCGGGTCCGAGCGTCCTTTGGTGGTGTTTTACAGGCGGCAGCTGAGCGTCTCGGCGGTCCGCGGCGTGGCAGTCAAAAGCAAGGGCGGCCGGGTGGGCGAGCGGCCCAGGTAAGGGAGGGCGAGCTGGGACCGTCTGCGGGCAGGCTGTGTTTTCGGGCGGCGTCCGAGCGCGTGCCTCTGGTTTTGCGGGTGCCGCAGACGAGCCGGCAGGGGCGAAGCCGCACGCCGGCCGGCAGCCGAGAAGGTGAGGCGGCGGTGGGCGTTGCGGAGCCCGGTATTGCCCGGTCTCTCGCTTCATCTTTTCCTTCTCGCTTTGCAGGCGCTTTGCGGGCCCTCTGGACCGGGAGGAGCATTTGCGGTGAGCCGGGCTAGGGGCGAGGAGGAGCGTGGGGCCGGGGACTCGTTCCCGGCGCCACGGTTTTTTTTGCTTCTCGCCGTCGTAGGCGTCACCAGCGCTGAGGGTTTGTGACCGCGCCAGCGGCAGGACACGCCGACCGGACCGCCCTGGAGCTCAGCAGGAGGTGGGTGTCGCGGACGGACTCGGCGTTTGCCCCGCGGCGCCGTGTGCCGGCGTGGCTTAGCGAGCGCGTGCTTTCTCGTGCTCCTGCAGGCGCTGAAGAGGAACCCGGCGACGCGGGAAGACGGCCGTTGGCGCACGTGGCGTTTTCCTCTGCCGAAGATGGGTTCGGTCCCTCGGCCCTCTGAAAGCTAAGTGGAGGCGCGAGGGCTGGGAAGGGGCCGGGAATGGCAGGGACGGGGGGTTTAGCTCTGCTAAGGGCAAGGGCCGTCCAGGAACCGCGCCCTTGGCGCGGGTCAAGGGCCCGGGGACCTTTACCGTGCGATGCCAGCGTGTGCCGGGCAGGGCAGCTCCAGCCTGCGTCTGCGTTGTGGTGTAGTTCGGGAAGCCTGCCTTGCGCCTGTCAGCCGATCCTGGGGTCTCGTTGCATTCGAGGGGCATGGAAGGCCTCTCGGGTGCCACCCCGGGATCTGGAACGCCGGTGCCGATCGGCGTAGCGCCGATCGGGCGCTGGTTTTCTGGTGTCGGCAGCCGAAAGCGTGGCGGGTTCTTGCCTTTCGGCCGTTTCTGGTCAGGGCTGATTGTGGCGTTGTCCTGGGCTGTGCCGGCAGCTCTAGCCATCCAGTCTCAGGGACTGGAACTTCAAGATGCTGGGAAGAAGTTCTTAGGTTTTTCATCAGCTTCTCGTTTGGTTGCGACGTCTCTGCTCGGTTGTGGCGCTGCCGCCGTCTCGTCAGGAGCCGTGACGTCGGGCTCCTTTTCCGTTTGAGGATGCAGGAGAGGCTCCTCTCCTCCCCGTAGATTATTGGGATCGATGCCCTTCTGGTCTCGGAGCGTCGTGTTCGTCGTGGAGCGTTTTTGGCGCTGTGGCCGTCGCGTGGTCTATAAGGTTCTGCGGAGCGTCTGTCGGCCCGGGTGCGCGATTGGCTCGGAGCTGCTCTGCCCGGACGCGTAGAGGCAGGGGAGGGTGGACGGAGCTCTGGCGGTCCCCGGTTAACCTGCTGACGCGTTGAATTGCGTGGGCAGAGGCGGCGCGGTCATCTGGGATGGAGTAGCCGTGGGCAGGGGAGCGGAGGGTCCCCGCGCAGGCGTTTGAGAGCCTCCACGAGAGCTTGGGACGTTATTGCGCCACAGAAAGCAGACCTGTGGGCTGGTCAGGCTGTTGATGGGCTGCTGGGTGACTTGCAGAATCACCTGATTTCAGGAGCAGAGGGACAACTTGGCCCGGAAGAGCGACGGAGGAGGCGAGCTGTGCGCCGTAAGCAGGTGGGTCGGTGGGTGGTGCCAGAGGGGAGCTGTGCCGTGTGGCTCTAGCTAAGCTCGGTCGTTTCTCTGTTTCCTAGGTGCGAAGCGAAGAGGAAAGCGGGCTGTCGGCAGCTCAGCTCCTCGGGCCAGGTGAGCACGGAGTGCTGGGCCGAAGCGGCAGCTCGTTTCAGGTCCCGTGTTGCTGACGCGGGTCCGAGCGTCCTTTGGTGGTGTTTTACAGGCGGCAGCTGAGCGTCTCGGCGGTCCGCGGCGTGGCAGTCAAAAGCAAGGGCGGCCGGGTGGGCGAGCGGCCCAGGTAAGGGAGGGCGAGCTGGGACCGTCTGCGGGCAGGCTGTGTTTTCGGGCGGCGTCCGAGCGCGTGCCTCTGGTTTTGCGGGTGCCGCAGACGAGCCGGCAGGGGCGAAGCCGCACGCCGGCCGGCAGCCGAGAAGGTGAGGCGGCGGTGGGCGTTGCGGAGCCCGGTATTGCCCGGTCTCTCGCTTCATCTTTTCCCTCTCGCTTTGCAGGCGCTTTGTGGGCCCTCTGGACCGGGAGGAGCATTTGCGGTGAGCCGGGCTAGGGGCGAGGAGGAGCGTGGGGCCGGGGACTCGTTCCCGGCGCCACGTTTTTTTTTGCTTCTCGCCGTCGTAGGCGTCACCAGCGCTGAGGGTTTGTGACCGCGCCAGCGGCAGGACACGCCGACCGGACCGCCCTGGAGCTCAGCAGGAGGTGGGTGTCGCGGACGGACTCGGCGTTTGCCCCGCGGCGCCGTGTGCCGGCGTGGCTTAGCGAGCGCGTGCTTTCTCGTGCTCCTGCAGGCGCTGAAGAGGAACAAGGCGACGCGGGAAGACGGCCGTTGGCGCACGTGGCGTTTTCCTCTGCCGAAGATGGGTTCGGTCCCTCGGCCCTCTGAAAGCTAAGTGGAGGCGCGAGGGCTGGGAAGGGGCCGGGAATGGCAGGGCCGGGGGGTTTAGCTCTGCTAAGGGCAAGGGCCGTCCAGGAACCGCGCCCTTGGCGCGGGTCAAGGGCCCGGGGACCTTTACCGTGCGCTGCCAGCGTGTGCCGGGCAGGGCAGCTCCAGCCTGCGTCTGCGTTGTGGTGTAGTTCGGGAAGCCTGCCTTGCGCCTGTCAGCCGATCCTGGGGTCTCGTTGCGTTCGAGGGGCACGGAAGGCCTCTCGGGTGCCACCCCGGGATCTGGAACGCCGGTGCCGATCGGCGTAGCGCCGATCGGGCGCTGGTTTTCTGGTGTCGGCAGCCGAAAGCGTGGCGGGTTCTTGCCTTTCGGCCGTTTCTGGTCAGGGCTGATTGTGGCGTTGTCCTGGGCTGTGCCGGCAGCTCTAGCCATCCAGTCTCAGGGACTGGAACTTCAAGATGCTGGGAAGAAGTTCTTAGGTTTTTCATCAGCTTCTCGTTTGGTTGCGACGTCTCTGCTCGGTTGTGGCGCTGCCGCCGTCTCGTCAGGAGCCGTGACGTCGGGCTCCTTTTCCGTTTGAGGATGCAGGAGAGGCTCCTCTCCTCCCCGTAGATTATTGGGATCGATGCCCTTCTGGTCTCGGAGTGTCGTGTTCGTCGTGGAGCGTTTTTGGCGCTGTGGCCGTCGCGTGGTCTATAAGGTTCTGCGGAGCGTCTGTCGGCCCGGGTGCGCGATTGGCTCGGAGCTGCTCTGCCCGGACGCGTAGAGGCAGGGGAGGGTGGACGGAGCTCTGGCGGTCCCCGGTTAACCTGCTGACGCGTTGAATTGCGTGGGCAGAGGCGGCGCGGTCATCTGGGATGGAGTAGCCGTGGGCAGGGGAGCGGAGGGTCCCCGCGCAGGCGTTTGAGAGCCTCCACGAGAGCTTGGGACGTTATTGCGCCACAGAAAGCAGACCTGTGGGCTGGTCAGGCTGTTGATGGGCTGCTGGGTGACTTGCAGAATCACCTGATTTCAGGAGCAGAGGGACAACTTGGCCCGGAAGAGCGACGGAGGAGGCGAGCTGTGCGCCGTAAGCAGGTGGGTCGGTGGGTGGTGCCAGAGGGGAGCTGTGCCGTGTGGCTCTAGCTAAGCTCGGTCGTTTCTCTGTTTCCTAGGTGCGAAGCGAAGAGGAAAGCGGGCTGTCGGCAGCTCAGCTCCTCGGGCCAGGTGAGCACGGAGTGCTGGGCCGAAGCGGCAGCTCGTTTCAGGTCCCGTGTTGCTGGCGCGGGTCCGAGCGTCCTTTGGTGGTGTTTTACAGGCGGCAGCTGAGCGTCTCGGCGGTCCGCGGCGTGGCAGTCAAAAGCAAGGGCGGCCGGGTGGGCGAGCGGCCCAGGTAAGGGAGGGCGAGCTGGGACCGTCTGCGGGCAGGCTGTGTTTTCGGGCGGCGTCCGAGCGCGTGCCTCTGGTTTTGCGGGTGCCGCAGACGAGCCGGCAGGGGCGAAGCCGCACGCCGGCCGGCAGCCGAGAAGGTGAGGCGGCGGTGGGCGTTGCGGAGCCCGGTATTGCCCGGTCTCTCGCTTCATCTTTTCCTTCTCGCTTTGCAGGCGCTTTGCGGGCCCTCTGGACCGGGAGGAGCATTTGCGGTGAGCCGGGCTAGGGGCGAGGAGGAGCGTGGGGCCGGGGACTCGTTCCCGGCGCCACGGTTTTTTTTGCTTCTCGCCGTCGTAGGCGTCACCAGCGCTGAGGGTTTGTGACCGCGCCAGCGGCAGGACACGCCGACCGGACCGCCCTGGAGCTCAGCAGGAGGTGGGTGTCGCGGACGGACTCGGCGTTTGCCCCGCGGCGCCGTGTGCCGGCGTGGCTTAGCGAGCGCGTGCTTTCTCGTGCTCCTGCAGGCGCTGAAGAGGAACCCGGCGACGCGGGAAGACGGCCGTTGGCGCACGTGGCGTTTTCCTCTGCCGAAGATGGGTTCGGTCCCTCGGCCCTCTGAAAGCTAAGTGGAGGCGCGACGGCTGGGAAGGGGCCGGGAATGGCAGGGACGGGGGGTTTAGCTCTGCTAAGGGCAAGGGCCGTCCAGGAACCGCGCCCTTGGCGCGGGTCAAGGGCCCGGGGACCTTTACCGTGCGATGCCAGCGTGTGCCGGGCAGGGCAGCTCCAGCCTGCGTCTGCGTTGTGGTGTAGTTCGGGAAGCCTGCCTTGCGCCTGTCAGCCGATCCTGGGGTCTCGTTGCGTTCGAGGGGCATGGAAGGCCTCTCGGGTGCCACCCCGGGATCTGGAACGCCGGTGCCGATCGGCGTAGCGCCGATCGGGCGCTGGTTTTCTGGTGTCGGCAGCCGAAAGCGTGGCGGGTTCTTGCCTTTCGGCCGTTTCTGGTCAGGGCTGATTGTGGCGTTGTCCTGGGCTGTGCCGGCAGCTCTAGCCATCCAGTCTCAGGGACTGGAACTTCAAGATGCTGGGAAGAAGTTCTTAGGTTTTTCATCAGCTTCTCGTTTGGTTGCGACCTCTCTGCTCGGTTGTGGCGCTGCCGCCGTCTCGTCAGGAGCCGTGACGTCGGGCTCCTTTTCCGTTTGAGGATGCAGGAGAGGCTCCTCTCCTCCCCGTAGATTATTGGGATCGATGCCCTTCTGGTCTCGGAGCGTCGTGTTCGTCGTGGAGCGTTTTTGGCGCTGTGGCCGTCGCGTGGTCTATAAGGTTCTGCGGAGCGTCTGTCGGCCCGGGTGCGCGATTGGCTCGGAGCTGCTCTGCCCGGACGCGTAGAGGCAGGGGAGGGTGGACGGAGCTCTGGCGGTCCCCGGTTAACCTGCTGACGCGTTGAATTGCGTGGGCAGAGGCGGCGCGGTCATCTGGGATGGAGTAGCCGTGGGCAGGGGAGCGGAGGGTCCCCGCGCAGGCGTTTGAGAGCCTCCACGAGAGCTTGGGACGTTATTGCGCCACAGAAAGCAGACCTGTGGGCTGGTCAGGCTGTTGATGGGCTGCTGGGTGACTTGCAGAATCACCTGATTTCAGGAGCAGAGGGACAACTTGGCCCGGAAGAGCGACGGAGGAGGCGAGCTGTGCGCCGTAAGCAGGTGGGTCGGTGGGTGGTGCCAGAGGGGAGCTGTGCCGTGTGGCTCTAGCTAAGCTCGGTCGTTTCTCTGTTTCCTAGGTGCGAAGCGAAGAGGAAAGCGGGCTGTCGGCAGCTCAGCTCCTCGGGCCAGGTGAGCACGGAGTGCTGGGCCGAAGCGGCAGCTCGTTTCAGGTCCCGTGTTGCTGACGCGGGTCCGAGCGTCCTTTGGTGGTGTTTTACAGGCGGCAGCTGAGCGTCTCGGCGGTCCGCGGCGTGGCAGTCAAAAGCAAGGGCGGCCGGGTGGGCGAGCGGCCCAGGTAAGGGAGGGCGAGCTGGGACCGTCTGCGGGCAGGCTGTGTTTTCGGGCGGCGTCCGAGCGCGTGCCTCTGGTTTTGCGGGTGCCGCAGACGAGCCGGCAGGGGCGAAGCCGCACGCCGGCCGGCAGCCGAGAAGGTGAGGCGGCGGTGGGCGTTGCGGAGCCCGGTATTGCCCGGTCTCTCGCTTCATCTTTTCCCTCTCGCTTTGCAGGCGCTTTGTGGGCCCTCTGGACCGGGAGGAGCATTTGCGGTGAGCCGGGCTAGGGGCGAGGAGGAGCGTGGGGCCGGGGACTCGTTCCCGGCGCCACGTTTTTTTTTGCTTCTCGCCGTCGTAGGCGTCACCAGCGCTGAGGGTTTGTGACCGCGCCAGCGGCAGGACACGCCGACCGGACCGCCCTGGAGCTCAGCAGGAGGTGGGTGTCGCGGACGGACTCGGCGTTTGCCCCGCGGCGCCGTGTGCCGGCGTGGCTTAGCGAGCGCGTGCTTTCTCGTGCTCCTGCAGGCGCTGAAGAGGAACAAGGCGACGCGGGAAGACGGCCGTTGGCGCACGTGGCGTTTTCCTCTGCCGAAGATGGGTTCGGTCCCTCGGCCCTCTGAAAGCTAAGTGGAGGCGCGAGGGCTGGGAAGGGGCCGGGAATGGCAGGGCCGGGGGGTTTAGCTCTGCTAAGGGCAAGGGCCGTCCAGGAACCGCGCCCTTGGCGCGGGTCAAGGGCCCGGGGACCTTTACCGTGCGCTGCCAGCGTGTGCCGGGCAGGGCAGCTCCAGCCTGCGTCTGCGTTGTGGTGTAGTTCGGGAAGCCTGCCTTGCGCCTGTCAGCCGATCCTGGGGTCTCGTTGCGTTCGAGGGGCACGGAAGGCCTCTCGGGTGCCACCCCGGGATCTGGAACGCCGGTGCCGATCGGCGTAGCGCCGATCGGGCGCTGGTTTTCTGGTGTCGGCAGCCGAAAGCGTGGCGGGTTCTTGCCTTTCGGCCGTTTCTGGTCAGGGCTGATTGTGGCGTTGTCCTGGGCTGTGCCGGCAGCTCTAGCCATCCAGTCTCAGGGACTGGAACTTCAAGATGCTGGGAAGAAGTTCTTAGGTTTTTCATCAGCTTCTCGTTTGGTTGCGACGTCTCTGCTCGGTTGTGGCGCTGCCGCCGTCTCGTCAGGAGCCGTGACGTCGGGCTCCTTTTCCGTTTGAGGATGCAGGAGAGGCTCCTCTCCTCCCCGTAGATTATTGGGATCGATGCCCTTCTGGTCTAGGAGTGTCGTGTTCGTCGTGGAGCGTTTTTGGCGCTGTGGCCGTCGCGTGGTCTATAAGGTTCTGCGGAGCGTCTGTCGGCCCGGGTGCGCGATTGGCTCGGAGCTGCTCTGCCCGGACGCGTAGAGGCAGGGGAGGGTGGACGGAGCTCTGGCGGTCCCCGGTTAACCTGCTGACGCGTTGAATTGCGTGGGCAGAGGCGGCGCGGTCATCTGGGATGGAGTAGCCGTGGGCAGGGGAGCGGAGGGTCCCCGCGCAGGCGTTTGAGAGCCTCCACGAGAGCTTGGGACGTTATTGCGCCACAGAAAGCAGACCTGTGGGCTGGTCAGGCTGTTGATGGGCTGCTGGGTGACTTGCAGAATCACCTGATTTCAGGAGCAGAGGGACAACTTGGCCCGGAAGAGCGACGGAGGAGGCGAGCTGTGCGCCGTAAGCAGGTGGGTCGGTGGGTGGTGCCAGAGGGGAGCTGTGCCGTGTGGCTCTAGCTAAGCTCGGTCGTTTCTCTGTTTCCTAGGTGCGAAGCGAAGAGGAAAGCGGGCTGTCGGCAGCTCAGCTCCTCGGGCCAGGTGAGCACGGAGTGCTGGGCCGAAGCGGCAGCTCGTTTCAGGTCCCGTGTTGCTGGCGCGGGTCCGAGCGTCCTTTGGTGGTGTTTTACAGGCGGCAGCTGAGCGTCTCGGCGGTCCGCGGCGTGGCAGTCAAAAGCAAGGGCGGCCGGGTGGGCGAGCGGCCCAGGTAAGGGAGGGCGAGCTGGGACCGTCTGCGGGCAGGCTGTGTTTTCGGGCGGCGTCCGAGCGCGTGCCTCTGGTTTTGCGGGTGCCGCAGACGAGCCGGCAGGGGCGAAGCCGCACGCCGGCCGGCAGCCGAGAAGGTGAGGCGGCGGTGGGCGTTGCGGAGCCCGGTATTGCCCGGTCTCTCGCTTCATCTTTTCCTTCTCGCTTTGCAGGCGCTTTGCGGGCCCTCTGGACCGGGAGGAGCATTTGCGGTGAGCCGGGCTAGGGGCGAGGAGGAGCGTGGGGCCGGGGACTCGTTCCCGGCGCCACGGTTTTTTTTTGCTTCTCGCCGTCGTAGGCGTCACCAGCGCTGAGGGTTTGTGACCGCGCCAGCGGCAGGACACGCCGACCGGACCGCCCTGGAGCTCAGCAGGAGGTGGGTGTCGCGGACGGACTCGGCGTTTGCCCCGCGGCGCCGTGTGCCGGCGTGGCTTAGCGAGCGCGTGCTTTCTCGTGCTCCTGCAGGCGCTGAAGAGGAACCCGGCGACGCGGGAAGACGGCCGTTGGCGCACGTGGCGTTTTCCTCTGCCGAAGATGGGTTCGGTCCCTCGGCCCTCTGAAAGCTAAGTGGAGGCGCGACGGCTGGGAAGGGGCCGGGAATGGCAGGGACGGGGGGTTTAGCTCTGCTAAGGGCAAGGGCCGTCCAGGAACCGCGCCCTTGGCGCGGGTCAAGGGCCCGGGGACCTTTACCGTGCGATGCCAGCGTGTGCCGGGCAGGGCAGCTCCAGCCTGCGTCTGCGTTGTGGTGTAGTTCGGGAAGCCTGCCTTGCGCCTGTCAGCCGATCCTGGGGTCTCGTTGCGTTCGAGGGGCACGGAAGGCCTCTCGGGTGCCACCCCGGGATCTGGAACGCCGGTGCCGATCGGCGTAGCGCCGATCGGGCGCTGGTTTTCTGGTGTCGGCAGCCGAAAGCGTGGCGGGTTCTTGCCTTTGGGCCGTTTCTGGTCAGGGCTGATTGTGGCGTTGTCCTGGGCTGTGCCGGCAGCTCTAGCCATCCAGTCTCAGGGACTGGAACTTCAAGATGCTGGGAAGAAGTTCTTAGGTTTTTCATCAGCTTCTCGTTTGGTTGCGACGTCTCTGCTCGGTTGTGGCGCTGCCGCCGTCTCGTCAGGAGCCGTGACGTCGGGCTCCTTTTCCGTTTGAGGATGCAGGAGAGGCTCCTCTCCTCCCCGTAGATTATTGGGATCGATGCCCTTCTGGTCTCGGAGCGTCGTGTTCGTCGTGGAGCGTTTTTGGCGCTGTGGCCGTCGCGTGGTCTATAAGGTTCTGCGGAGCGTCTGTCGGCCCGGGTGCGCGATTGGCTCGGAGCTGCTCTGCCCGGACGCGTAGAGGCAGGGGAGGGTGGACGGAGCTCTGGCGGTCCCCGGTTAACCTGCTGACGCGTTGAATTGCGTGGGCAGAGGCGGCGCGGTCATCTGGGATGGAGTAGCCGTGGGCAGGGGAGCGGAGGGTCCCCGCGCAGGCGTTTGAGAGCCTCCACGAGAGCTTGGGACGTTATTGCGCCACAGAAAGCAGACCTGTGGGCTGGTCAGGCTGTTGATGGGCTGCTGGGTGACTTGCAGAATCACCTGATTTCAGGAGCAGAGGGACAACTTGGCCCGGAAGAGCGACGGAGGAGGCGAGCTGTGCGCCGTAAGCAGGTGGGTCGGTGGGTGGTGCCAGAGGGGAGCTGTGCCGTGTGGCTCTAGCTAAGCTCGGTCGTTTCTCTGTTTCCTAGGTGCGAAGCGAAGAGGAAAGCGGGCTGTCGGCAGCTCAGCTCCTCGGGCCAGGTGAGCACGGAGTGCTGGGCCGAAGCGGCAGCTCGTTTCAGGTCCCGTGTTGCTGACGCGGGTCCGAGCGTCCTTTGGTGGTGTTTTACAGGCGGCAGCTGAGCGTCTCGGCGGTCCGCGGCGTGGCAGTCAAAAGCAAGGGCGGCCGGGTGGGCGAGCGGCCCAGGTAAGGGAGGGCGAGCTGGGACCGTCTGCGGGCAGGCTGTGTTTTCGGGCGGCGTCCGAGCGCGTGCCTCTGGTTTTGCGGGTGCCGCAGACGAGCCGGCAGGGGCGAAGCCGCACGCCGGCCGGCAGCCGAGAAGGTGAGGCGGCGGTGGGCGTTGCGGAGCCCGGTATTGCCCGGTCTCTCGCTTCATCTTTTCCCTCTCGCTTTGCAGGCGCTTTGCGGGCCCTCTGGACCGGGAGGAGCATTTGCGGTGAGCCGGGCTAGGGGCGAGGAGGAGCGTGGGGCCGGGGACTCGTTCCCGGCGCCACGTTTTTTTTTGCTTCTCGCCGTCGTAGGCGTCACCAGCGCTGAGGGTTTGTGACCGCGCCAGCGGCAGGACACGCCGACCGGACCGCCCTGGAGCTCAGCAGGAGGTGGGTGTCGCGGACGGACTCGGCGTTTGCCCCGCGGCGCCGTGTGCCGGCGTGGCTTAGCGAGCGCGTGCTTTCTCGTGCTCCTGCAGGCGCTGAAGAGGAACCCGGCGACGCGGGAAGACGGCCGTTGGCGCACGTGGCGTTTTCCTCTGCCGAAGATGGGTTCGGTCCCTCGGCCCTCTGAAAGCTAAGTGGAGGCGCGAGGGCTGGGAAGGGGCCGGGAATGGCAGGGACGGGGGGTTTAGCTCTGCTAAGGGCAAGGGCCGTCCAGGAACCGCGCCCTTGGCGCGGGTCAAGGGCCCGGGGACCTTTACCGTGCGATGCCAGCGTGTGCCGGGCAGGGCAGCTCCAGCCTGCGTCTGCGTTGTGGTGTAGTTCGGGAAGCCTGCCTTGCGCCTGTCAGCCGATCCTGGGGTCTCGTTGCGTTCGAGGGGCACGGAAGGCCTCTCGGGTGCCACCCCGGGATCTGGAACGCCGGTGCCGATCGGCGTAGCGCCGATCGGGCGCTGGTTTTCTGGTGTCGGCAGCCGAAAGCGTGGCGGGTTCTTGCCTTTCGGCCGTTTCTGGTCAGGGCTGATTGTGGCGTTGTCCTGGGCTGTGCCGGCAGCTCTAGCCATCCAGTCTCAGGGACTGGAACTTCAAGATGCTGGGAAGAAGTTCTTAGGTTTTTCATCAGCTTCTCGTTTGGTTGCGACGTCTCTGCTCGGTTGTGGCGCTGCCGCCGTCTCGTCAGGAGCCGTGACGTCGGGCTCCTTTTCCGTTTGAGGATGCAGGAGAGGCTCCTCTCCTCCCCGTAGATTATTGGGATCGATGCCCTTCTGGTCTCGGAGCGTCGTGTTCGTCGTGGAGCGTTTTTGGCGCTGTGGCCGTCGCGTGGTCTATAAGGTTCTGCGGAGCGTCTGTCGGCCCGGGTGCGCGATTGGCTCGGAGCTGCTCTGCCCGGACGCGTAGAGGCAGGGGAGGGTGGACGGAGCTCTGGCGGTCCCCGGTTAACCTGCTGACGCGTTGAATTGCGTGGGCAGAGGCGGCGCGGTCATCTGGGATGGAGTAGCCGTGGGCAGGGGAGCGGAGGGTCCCCGCGCAGGCGTTTGAGAGCCTCCACGAGAGCTTGGGACGTTATTGCGCCACAGAAAGCAGACCTGTGGGCTGGTCAGGCTGTTGATGGGCTGCTGGGTGACTTGCAGAATCACCTGATTTCAGGAGCAGAGGGACAACTTGGCCCGGAAGAGCGACGGAGGAGGCGAGCTGTGCGCCGTAAGCAGGTGGGTCGGTGGGTGGTGCCAGAGGGGAGCTGTGCCGTGTGGCTCTAGCTAAGCTCGGTCGTTTCTCTGTTTCCTAGGTGCGAAGCGAAGAGGAAAGCGGGCTGTCGGCAGCTCAGCTCCTCGGGCCAGGTGAGCACGGAGTGCTGGGCCGAAGCGGCAGCTCGTTTCAGGTCCCGTGTTGCTGACGCGGGTCCGAGCGTCCTTTGGTGGTGTTTTACAGGCGGCAGCTGAGCGTCTCGGCGGTCCGCGGCGTGGCAGTCAAAAGCAAGGGCGGCCGGGTGGGCGAGCGGCCCAGGTAAGGGAGGGCGAGCTGGGACCGTCTGCGGGCAGGCTGTGTTTTCGGGCGGCGTCCGAGCGCGTGCCTCTGGTTTTGCGGGTGCCGCAGACGAGCCGGCAGGGGCGAAGCCGCACGCCGGCCGGCAGCCGAGAAGGTGAGGCGGCGGTGGGCGTTGCGGAGCCCGGTATTGCCCGGTCTCTCGCTTCATCTTTTCCCTCTCGCTTTGCAGGCGCTTTGTGGGCCCTCTGGACCGGGAGGAGCATTTGCGGTGAGCCGGGCTAGGGGCGAGGAGGAGCGTGGGGCCGGGGACTCGTTCCCGGCGCCACGTTTTTTTTTGCTTCTCGCCGTCGTAGGCGTCACCAGCGCTGAGGGTTTGTGACCGCGCCAGCGGCAGGACACGCCGACCGGACCGCCCTGGAGCTCAGCAGGAGGTGGGTGTCGCGGACGGACTCGGCGTTTGCCCCGCGGCGCCGTGTGCCGGCGTGGCTTAGCGAGCGCGTGCTTTCTCGTGCTCCTGCAGGCGCTGAAGAGGAACAAGGCGACGCGGGAAGACGGCCGTTGGCGCACGTGGCGTTTTCCTCTGCCGAAGATGGGTTCGGTCCCTCGGCCCTCTGAAAGCTAAGTGGAGGCGCGAGGGCTGGGAAGGGGCCGGGAATGGCAGGGACGGGGGGTTTAGCTCTGCTAAGGGCAAGGGCCGTCCAGGAACCGCGCCCTTGGCGCGGGTCAAGGGCCCGGGGACCTTTACCGTGCGATGCCAGCGTGTGCCGGGCAGGGCAGCTCCAGCCTGCGTCTGCGTTGTGGTGTAGTTCGGGAAGCCTGCCTTGCGCCTGTCAGCCGATCCTGGGGTCTCGTTGCGTTCGAGGGGCACGGAAGGCCTCTCGGGTGCCACCCCGGGATCTGGAACGCCGGTGCCGATCGGCGTAGCGCCGATCGGGCGCTGGTTTTCTGGTGTCGGCAGCCGAAAGCGTGGCGGGTTCTTGCCTTTCGGCCGTTTCTGGTCAGGGCTGATTGTGGCGTTGTCCTGGGCTGTGCCGGCAGCTCTAGCCATCCAGTCTCAGGGACTGGAACTTCAAGATGCTGGGAAGAAGTTCTTAGGTTTTTCATCAGCTTCTCGTTTGGTTGCGACGTCTCTGCTCGGTTGTGGCGCTGCCGCCGTCTCGTCAGGAGCCGTGACGTCGGGCTCCTTTTCCGTTTGAGGATGCAGGAGAGGCTCCTCTCCTCCCCGTAGATTATTGGGATCGATGCCCTTCTGGTCTCGGAGTGTCGTGTTCGTCGTGGAGCGTTTTTGGCGCTGTGGCCGTCGCGTGGTCTATAAGGTTCTGCGGAGCGTCTGTCGGCCCGGGTGCGCGATTGGCTCGGAGCTGCTCTGCCCGGACGCGTAGAGGCAGGGGAGGGTGGACGGAGCTCTGGCGGTCCCCGGTTAACCTGCTGACGCGTTGAATTGCGTGGGCAGAGGCGGCGCGGTCATCTGGGATGGAGT
Source organism: Columba livia (assembly GCF_036013475.1). Lineage (NCBI taxonomy): Eukaryota > Metazoa > Chordata > Aves > Columbiformes > Columbidae > Columba > Columba livia. The sequence continues at coordinate 16,885 of NC_088605.1, read as the reverse complement.
AGCCGTGGGCAGGGGAGCGGAGGGTCCCCGCGCAGGCGTTTGAGAGCCTCCACGAGAGCTTGGGACGTTATTGCGCCACAGAAAGCAGACCTGTGGGCTGGTCAGGCTGTTGATGGGCTGCTGGGTGACTTGCAGAATCACCTGATTTCAGGAGCAGAGGGACAACTTGGCCTGGAAGAGCGACGGAGGAGGCGAGCTGTGCGCCGTAAGCAGGTGGGTCGGTGGGTGGTGCCAGAGGGGAGCTGTGCCGTGTGGCTCTAGCTAAGCTCGGTCGTTTCTCTGTTTCCTAGGTGCGAAGCGAAGAGGAAAGCGGGCTGTCGGCAGCTCAGCTCCTCGGGCCAGGTGAGCACGGAGTGCTGGGCCGAAGCGGCAGCTCGTTTCAGGTCCCGTGTTGCTGGCGCGGGTCCGAGCGTCCTTTGGTGGTGTTTTACAGGCGGCAGCTGAGCGTCTCGGCGGTCCGCGGCGTGGCAGTCAAAAGCAAGGGCGGCCGGGTGGGCGAGCGGCCCAGGTAAGGGAGGGCGAGCTGGGACCGTCTGCGGGCAGGCTGTGTTTTCGGGCGGCGTCCGAGCGCGTGCCTCTGGTTTTGCGGGTGCCGCAGACGAGCCGGCAGGGGCGAAGCCGCACGCCGGCCGGCAGCCGAGAAGGTGAGGCGGCGGTGGGCGTTGCGGAGCCCGGTATTGCCCGGTCTCTCGCTTCATCTTTTCCTTCTCGCTTTGCAGGCGCTTTGCGGGCCCTCTGGACCGGGAGGAGCATTTGCGGTGAGCCGGGCTAGGGGCGAGGAGGAGCGTGGGGCCGGGGACTCGTTCCCGGCGCCACGGTTTTTTTTTGCTTCTCGCCGTCGTAGGCGTCACCAGCGCTGAGGGTTTGTGACCGCGCCAGCGGCAGGACACGCCGACCGGACCGCCCTGGAGCTCAGCAGGAGGTGGGTGTCGCGGACGGACTCGGCGTTTGCCCCGCGGCGCCGTGTGCCGGCGTGGCTTAGCGAGCGCGTGCTTTCTCGTGCTCCTGCAGGCGCTGAAGAGGAACCCGGCGACGCGGGAAGACGGCCGTTGGCGCACGTGGCGTTTTCCTCTGCCGAAGATGGGTTCGGTCCCTCGGCCCTCTGAAAGCTAAGTGGAGGCGCGACGGCTGGGAAGGGGCCGGGAATGGCAGGGACGGGGGGTTTAGCTCTGCTACGGGCAAGGGCCGTCCAGGAACCGCGCCCTTGGCGCGGGTCAAGGGCCCGGGGACCTTTACCGTGCGATGCCAGCGTGTGCCGGGCAGGGCAGCTCCAGCCTGCGTCTGCGTTGTGGTGTAGTTCGGGAAGCCTGCCTTGCGCCTGTCAGCCGATCCTGGGGTCTCGTTGCGTTCGAGGGGCACGGAAGGCCTCTCGGGTGCCACCCCGGGATCTGGAACGCCGGTGCCGATCGGCGTAGCGCCGATCGGGCGCTGGTTTTCTGGTGTCGGCAGCCGAAAGCGTGGCGGGTTCTTGCCTTTCGGCCGTTTCTGGTCAGGGCTGATTGTGGCGTTGTCCTGGGCTGTGCCGGCAGCTCTAGCCATCCAGTCTCAGGGACTGGAACTTCAAGATGCTGGGAAGAAGTTCTTAGGTTTTTCATCAGCTTCTCGTTTGGTTGCGACCTCTCTGCTCGGTTGTGGCGCTGCCGCCGTCTCGTCAGGAGCCGTGACGTCGGGCTCCTTTTCCGTTTGAGGATGCAGGAGAGGCTCCTCTCCTCCCCGTAGATTATTGGGATCGATGCCCTTCTGGTCTCGGAGCGTCGTGTTCGTCGTGGAGCGTTTTTGGCGCTGTGGCCGTCGCGTGGTCTATAAGGTTCTGCGGAGCGTCTGTCGGCCCGGGTGCGCGATTGGCTCGGAGCTGCTCTGCCCGGACGCGTAGAGGCAGGGGAGGGTGGACGGAGCTCTGGCGGTCCCCGGTTAACCTGCTGACGCGTTGAATTGCGTGGGCAGAGGCGGCGCGGTCATCTGGGATGGAGTAGCCGTGGGCAGGGGAGCGGAGGGTCCCCGCGCAGGCGTTTGAGAGCCTCCACGAGAGCTTGGGACGTTATTGCGCCACAGAAAGCAGACCTGTGGGCTGGTCAGGCTGTTGATGGGCTGCTGGGTGACTTGCAGAATCACCTGATTTCAGGAGCAGAGGGACAACTTGGCCCGGAAGAGCGACGGAGGAGGCGAGCTGTGCGCCGTAAGCAGGTGGGTCGGTGGGTGGTGCCAGAGGGGAGCTGTGCCGTGTGGCTCTAGCTAAGCTCGGTCGTTTCTCTGTTTCCTAGGTGCGAAGCGAAGAGGAAAGCGGGCTGTCGGCAGCTCAGCTCCTCGGGCCAGGTGAGCACGGAGTGCTGGGCCGAAGCGGCAGCTCGTTTCAGGTCCCGTGTTGCTGGCGCGGGTCCGAGCGTCCTTTGGTGGTGTTTTACAGGCGGCAGCTGAGCGTCTCGGCGGTCCGCGGCGTGGCAGTCAAAAGCAAGGGCGGCCGGGTGGGCGAGCGGCCCAGGTAAGGGAGGGCGAGCTGGGACCGTCTGCGGGCAGGCTGTGTTTTCGGGCGGCGTCCGAGCGCGTGCCTCTGGTTTTGCGGGTGCCGCAGACGAGCCGGCAGGGGCGAAGCCGCACGCCGGCCGGCAGCCGAGAAGGTGAGGCGGCGGTGGGCGTTGCGGAGCCCGGTATTGCCCGGTCTCTCGCTTCATCTTTTCCTTCTCGCTTTGCAGGCGCTTTGCGGGCCCTCTGGACCGGGAGGAGCATTTGCGGTGAGCCGGGCTAGGGGCGAGGAGGAGCGTGGGGCCGGGGACTCGTTCCCGGCGCCACGGTTTTTTTTGCTTCTCGCCGTCGTAGGCGTCACCAGCGCTGAGGGTTTGTGACCGCGCCAGCGGCAGGACACGCCGACCGGACCGCCCTGGAGCTCAGCAGGAGGTGGGTGTCGCGGACGGACTCGGCGTTTGCCCCGCGGCGCCGTGTGCCGGCGTGGCTTAGCGAGCGCGTGCTTTCTCGTGCTCCTGCAGGCGCTGAAGAGGAACCCGGCGACGCGGGAAGACGGCCGTTGGCGCACGTGGCGTTTTCCTCTGCCGAAGATGGGTTCGGTCCCTCGGCCCTCTGAAAGCTAAGTGGAGGCGCGAGGGCTGGGAAGGGGCCGGGAATGGCAGGGACGGGGGGTTTAGCTCTGCTAAGGGCAAGGGCCGTCCAGGAACCGCGCCCTTGGCGCGGGTCAAGGGCCCGGGGACCTTTACCGTGCGATGCCAGCGTGTGCCGGGCAGGGCAGCTCCAGCCTGCGTCTGCGTTGTGGTGTAGTTCGGGAAGCCTGCCTTGCGCCTGTCAGCCGATCCTGGGGTCTCGTTGCGTTCGAGGGGCACGGAAGGCCTCTCGGGTGCCACCCCGGGATCTGGAACGCCGGTGCCGATCGGCGTAGCGCCGATCGGGCGCTGGTTTTCTGGTGTCGGCAGCCGAAAGCGTGGCGGGTTCTTGCCTTTCGGCCGTTTCTGGTCAGGGCTGATTGTGGCGTTGTCCTGGGCTGTGCCGGCAGCTCTAGCCATCCAGTCTCAGGGACTGGAACTTCAAGATGCTGGGAAGAAGTTCTTAGGTTTTTCATCAGCTTCTCGTTTGGTTGCGACGTCTCTGCTCGGTTGTGGCGCTGCCGCCGTCTCGTCAGGAGCCGTGACGTCGGGCTCCTTTTCCGTTTGAGGATGCAGGAGAGGCTCCTCTCCTCCCCGTAGATTATTGGGATGGATGCCCTTCTGGTCTCGGAGCGTCGTGTTCGTCGTGGAGCGTTTTTGGCGCTGTGGCCGTCGCGTGGTCTATAAGGTTCTGCGGAGCGTCTGTCGGCCCGGGTGCGCGATTGGCTCGGAGCTGCTCTGCCCGGACGCGTAGAGGCAGGGGAGGGTGGACGGAGCTCTGGCGGTCCCCGGTTAACCTGCTGACGCGTTGAATTGCGTGGGCAGAGGCGGCGCGGTCATCTGGGATGGAGTAGCCGTGGGCAGGGGAGCGGAGGGTCCCCGCGCAGGCGTTTGAGAGCCTCCACGAGAGCTTGGGACGTTATTGCGCCACAGAAAGCAGACCTGTGGGCTGGTCAGGCTGTTGATGGGCTGCTGGGTGACTTGCAGAATCACCTGATTTCAGGAGCAGAGGGACAACTTGGCCCGGAAGAGCGACGGAGGAGGCGAGCTGTGCGCCGTAAGCAGGTGGGTCGGTGGGTGGTGCCAGAGGGGAGCTGTGCCGTGTGGCTCTAGCTAAGCTCGGTCGTTTCTCTGTTTCCTAGGTGCGAAGCGAAGAGGAAAGCGGGCTGTCGGCAGCTCAGCTCCTCGGGCCAGGTGAGCACGGAGTGCTGGGCCGAAGCGGCAGCTCGTTTCAGGTCCCGTGTTGCTGGCGCGGGTCCGAGCGTCCTTTGGTGGTGTTTTACAGGCGGCAGCTGAGCGTCTCGGCGGTCCGCGGCGTGGCAGTCAAAAGCAAGGGCGGCCGGGTGGGCGAGCGGCCCAGGTAAGGGAGGGCGAGCTGGGACCGTCTGCGGGCAGGCTGTGTTTTCGGGCGGCGTCCGAGCGCGTGCCTCTGGTTTTGCGGGTGCCGCAGACGAGCCGGCAGGGGCGAAGCCGCACGCCGGCCGGCAGCCGAGAAGGTGAGGCGGCGGTGGGCGTTGCGGAGCCCGGTATTGCCCGGTCTCTCGCTTCATCTTTTCCCTCTCGCTTTGCAGGCGCTTTGCGGGCCCTCTGGACCGGGAGGAGCATTTGCGGTGAGCCGGGCTAGGGGCGAGGAGGAGCGTGGGGCCGGGGACTCGTTCCCGGCGCCACGGTTTTTTTTGCTTCTCGCCGTCGTAGGCGTCACCAGCGCTGAGGGTTTGTGACCGCGCCAGCGGCAGGACACGCCGACCGGACCGCCCTGGAGCTCAGCAGGAGGTGGGTGTCGCGGACGGACTCGGCGTTTGCCCCGCGGCGCCGTGTGCCGGCGTGGCTTAGCGAGCGCGTGCTTTCTCGTGCTCCTGCAGGCGCTGAAGAGGAACAAGGCGACGCGGGAAGACGGCCGTTGGCGCACGTGGCGTTTTCCTCTGCCGAAGATGGGTTCGGTCCCTCGGCCCTCTGAAAGCTAAGTGGAGGCGCGAGGGCTGGGAAGGGGCCGGGAATGGCAGGGCCGGGGGGTTTAGCTCTGCTAAGGGCAAGGGCCGTCCAGGAACCGCGCCCTTGGCGCGGGTCAAGGGCCCGGGGACCTTTACCGTGCGCTGCCAGCGTGTGCCGGGCAGGGCAGCTCCAGCCTGCGTCTGCGTTGTGGTGTAGTTCGGGAAGCCTGCCTTGCGCCTGTCCGCCGATCCTGGGGTCTCGTTGCGTTCGAGGGGCACGGAAGGCCTCTCGGGTGCCACCCCGGGATCTGGAACGCCGGTGCCGATCGGCGTAGCGCCGATCGGGCGCTGGTTTTCTGGTGTCGGCAGCCGAAAGCGTGGCGGGTTCTTGCCTTTCGGCCGTTTCTGGTCAGGGCTGATTGTGGCGTTGTCCTGGGCTGTGCCGGCAGCTCTAGCCATCCAGTCTCAGGGACTGGAACTTCAAGATGCTGGGAAGAAGTTCTTAGGTTTTTCATCAGCTTCTCGTTTGGTTGCGACGTCTCTGCTCGGTTGTGGCGCTGCCGCCGTCTCGTCAGGAGCCGTGACGTCGGGCTCCTTTTCCGTTTGAGGATGCAGGAGAGGCTCCTCTCCTCCCCGTAGATTATTGGGATCGATGCCCTTCTGGTCTCGGAGCGTCGTGTTCGTCGTGGAGCGTTTTTGGCGCTGTGGCCGTCGCGTGGTCTATAAGGTTCTGCGGAGCGTCTGTCGGCCCGGGTGCGCGATTGGCTCGGAGCTGCTCTGCCCGGACGCGTAGAGGCAGGGGAGGGTGGACGGAGCTCTGGCGGTCCCCGGTTAACCTGCTGACGCGTTGAATTGCGTGGGCAGAGGCGGCGCGGTCATCTGGGATGGAGTAGCCGTGGGCAGGGGAGCGGAGGGTCCCCGCGCAGGCGTTTGAGAGCCTCCACGAGAGCTTGGGACGTTATTGCGCCACAGAAAGCAGACCTGTGGGCTGGTCAGGCTGTTGATGGGCTGCTGGGTGACTTGCAGAATCACCTGATTTCAGGAGCAGAGGGACAACTTGGCCCGGAAGAGCGACGGAGGAGGCGAGCTGTGCGCCGTAAGCAGGTGGGTCGGTGGGTGGTGCCAGAGGGGAGCTGTGCCGTGTGGCTCTAGCTAAGCTCGGTCGTTTCTCTGTTTCCTAGGTGCGAAGCGAAGAGGAAAGCGGGCTGTCGGCAGCTCAGCTCCTCGGGCCAGGTGAGCACGGAGTGCTGGGCCGAAGCGGCAGCTCGTTTCAGGTCCCGTGTTGCTGGCGCGGGTCCGAGCGTCCTTTGGTGGTGTTTTACAGGCGGCAGCTGAGCGTCTCGGCGGTCCGCGGCGTGGCAGTCAAAAGCAAGGGCGGCCGGGTGGGCGAGCGGCCCAGGTAAGGGAGGGCGAGCTGGGACCGTCTGCGGGCAGGCTGTGTTTTCGGGCGGCGTCCGAGCGCGTGCCTCTGGTTTTGCGGGTGCCGCAGACGAGCCGGCAGGGGCGAAGCCGCACGCCGGCCGGCAGCCGAGAAGGTGAGGCGGCGGTGGGCGTTGCGGAGCCCGGTATTGCCCGGTCTCTCGCTTCATCTTTTCCTTCTCGCTTTGCAGGCGCTTTGCGGGCCCTCTGGACCGGGAGGAGCATTTGCGGTGAGCCGGGCTAGGGGCGAGGAGGAGCGTGGGGCCGGGGACTCGTTCCCGGCGCCACGGTTTTTTTTGCTTCTCGCCGTCGTAGGCGTCACCAGCGCTGAGGGTTTGTGACCGCGCCAGCGGCAGGACACGCCGACCGGACCGCCCTGGAGCTCAGCAGGAGGTGGGTGTCGCGGACGGACTCGGCGTTTGCCCCGCGGCGCCGTGTGCCGGCGTGGCTTAGCGAGCGCGTGCTTTCTCGTGCTCCTGCAGGCGCTGAAGAGGAACCCGGCGACGCGGGAAGACGGCCGTTGGCGCACGTGGCGTTTTCCTCTGCCGAAGATGGGTTCGGTCCCTCGGCCCTCTGAAAGCTAAGTGGAGGCGCGAGGGCTGGGAAGGGGCCGGGAATGGCAGGGACGGGGGGTTTAGCTCTGCTAAGGGCAAGGGCCGTCCAGGAACCGCGCCCTTGGCGCGGGTCAAGGGCCCGGGGACCTTTACCGTGCGATGCCAGCGTGTGCCGGGCAGGGCAGCTCCAGCCTGCGTCTGCGTTGTGGTGTAGTTCGGGAAGCCTGCCTTGCGCCTGTCAGCCGATCCTGGGGTCTCGTTGCGTTCGAGGGGCACGGAAGGCCTCTCGGGTGCCACCCCGGGATCTGGAACGCCGGTGCCGATCGGCGTAGCGCCGATCGGGCGCTGGTTTTCTGGTGTCGGCAGCCGAAAGCGTGGCGGGTTCTTGCCTTTCGGCCGTTTCTGGTCAGGGCTGATTGTGGCGTTGTCCTGGGCTGTGCCGGCAGCTCTAGCCATCCAGTCTCAGGGACTGGAACTTCAAGATGCTGGGAAGAAGTTCTTAGGTTTTTCATCAGCTTCTCGTTTGGTTGCGACGTCTCTGCTCGGTTGTGGCGCTGCCGCCGTCTCGTCAGGAGCCGTGACGTCGGGCTCCTTTTCCGTTTGAGGATGCAGGAGAGGCTCCTCTCCTCCCCGTAGATTATTGGGATGGATGCCCTTCTGGTCTCGGAGCGTCGTGTTCGTCGTGGAGCGTTTTTGGCGCTGTGGCCGTCGCGTGGTCTATAAGGTTCTGCGGAGCGTCTGTCGGCCCGGGTGCGCGATTGGCTCGGAGCTGCTCTGCCCGGACGCGTAGAGGCAGGGGAGGGTGGACGGAGCTCTGGCGGTCCCCGGTTAACCTGCTGACGCGTTGAATTGCGTGGGCAGAGGCGGCGCGGTCATCTGGGATGGAGTAGCCGTGGGCAGGGGAGCGGAGGGTCCCCGCGCAGGCGTTTGAGAGCCTCCACGAGAGCTTGGGACGTTATTGCGCCACAGAAAGCAGACCTGTGGGCTGGTCAGGCTGTTGATGGGCTGCTGGGTGACTTGCAGAATCACCTGATTTCAGGAGCAGAGGGACAACTTGGCCCGGAAGAGCGACGGAGGAGGCGAGCTGTGCGCCGTAAGCAGGTGGGTCGGTGGGTGGTGCCAGAGGGGAGCTGTGCCGTGTGGCTCTAGCTAAGCTCGGTCGTTTCTCTGTTTCCTAGGTGCGAAGCGAAGAGGAAAGCGGGCTGTCGGCAGCTCAGCTCCTCGGGCCAGGTGAGCACGGAGTGCTGGGCCGAAGCGGCAGCTCGTTTCAGGTCCCGTGTTGCTGGCGCGGGTCCGAGCGTCCTTTGGTGGTGTTTTACAGGCGGCAGCTGAGCGTCTCGGCGGTCCGCGGCGTGGCAGTCAAAAGCAAGGGCGGCCGGGTGGGCGAGCGGCCCAGGTAAGGGAGGGCGAGCTGGGACCGTCTGCGGGCAGGCTGTGTTTTCGGGCGGCGTCCGAGCGCGTGCCTCTGGTTTTGCGGGTGCCGCAGACGAGCCGGCAGGGGCGAAGCCGCACGCCGGCCGGCAGCCGAGAAGGTGAGGCGGCGGTGGGCGTTGCGGAGCCCGGTATTGCCCGGTCTCTCGCTTCATCTTTTCCTTCTCGCTTTGCAGGCGCTTTGCGGGCCCTCTGGACCGGGAGGAGCATTTGCGGTGAGCCGGGCTAGGGGCGAGGAGGAGCGTGGGGCCGGGGACTCGTTCCCGGCGCCACGGTTTTTTTTTGCTTCTCGCCGTCGTAGGCGTCACCAGCGCTGAGGGTTTGTGACCGCGCCAGCGGCAGGACACGCCGACCGGACCGCCCTGGAGCTCAGCAGGAGGTGGGTGTCGCGGACGGACTCGGCGTTTGCCCCGCGGCGCCGTGTGCCGGCGTGGCTTAGCGAGCGCGTGCTTTCTCGTGCTCCTGCAGGCGCTGAAGAGGAACCCGGCGACGCGGGAAGACGGCCGTTGGCGCACGTGGCGTTTTCCTCTGCCGAAGATGGGTTCGGTCCCTCGGCCCTCTGAAAGCTAAGTGGAGGCGCGAGGGCTGGGAAGGGGCCGGGAATGGCAGGGACGGGGGGTTTAGCTCTGCTAAGGGCAAGGGCCGTCCAGGAACCGCGCCCTTGGCGCGGGTCAAGGGCCCGGGGACCTTTACCGTGCGATGCCAGCGTGTGCCGGGCAGGGCAGCTCCAGCCTGCGTCTGCGTTGTGGTGTAGTTCGGGAAGCCTGCCTTGCGCCTGTCAGCCGATCCTGGGGTCTCGTTGCGTTCGAGGGGCACGGAAGGCCTCTCGGGTGCCACCCCGGGATCTGGAACGCCGGTGCCGATCGGCGTAGCGCCGATCGGGCGCTGGTTTTCTGGTGTCGGCAGCCGAAAGCGTGGCGGGTTCTTGCCTTTCGGCCGTTTCTGGTCAGGGCTGATTGTGGCGTTGTCCTGGGCTGTGCCGGCAGCTCTAGCCATCCAGTCTCAGGGACTGGAACTTCAAGATGCTGGGAAGAAGTTCTTAGGTTTTTCATCAGCTTCTCGTTTGGTTGCGACGTCTCTGCTCGGTTGTGGCGCTGCCGCCGTCTCGTCAGGAGCCGTGACGTCGGGCTCCTTTTCCGTTTGAGGATGCAGGAGAGGCTCCTCTCCTCCCCGTAGATTATTGGGATCGATGCCCTTCTGGTCTCGGAGCGTCGTGTTCGTCGTGGAGCGTTTTTGGCGCTGTGGCCGTCGCGTGGTCTATAAGGTTCTGCGGAGCGTCTGTCGGCCCGGGTGCGCGATTGGCTCGGAGCTGCTCTGCCCGGACGCGTAGAGGCAGGGGAGGGTGGACGGAGCTCTGGCGGTCCCCGGTTAACCTGCTGACGCGTTGAATTGCGTGGGCAGAGGCGGCGCGGTCATCTGGGATGGAGTAGCCGTGGGCAGGGGAGCGGAGGGTCCCCGCGCAGGCGTTTGAGAGCCTCCACGACAGCTTGGGACGTTATTGCGCCACAGAAAGCAGACCTGTGGGCTGGTCAGGCTGTTGATGGGCTGCTGGGTGACTTGCAGAATCACCTGATTTCAGGAGCAGAGGGACAACTTGGCCCGGAAGAGCGACGGAGGAGGCGAGCTGTGCGCCGTAAGCAGGTGGGTCGGTGGGTGGTGCCAGAGGGGAGCTGTGCCGTGTGGCTCTAGCTAAGCTCGGTCGTTTCTCTGTTTCCTAGGTGCGAAGCGAAGAGGAAAGCGGGCTGTCGGCAGCTCAGCTCCTCGGGCCAGGTGAGCACGGAGTGCTGGGCCGAAGCGGCAGCTCGTTTCAGGTCCCGTGTTGCTGACGCGGGTCCGAGCGTCCTTTGGTGGTGTTTTACAGGCGGCAGCTGAGCGTCTCGGCGGTCCGCGGCGTGGCAGTCAAAAGCAAGGGCGGCCGGGTGGGCGAGCGGCCCAGGTAAGGGAGGGCGAGCTGGGACCGTCTGCGGGCAGGCTGTGTTTTCGGGCGGCGTCCGAGCGCGTGCCTCTGGTTTTGCGGGTGCCGCAGACGAGCCGGCAGGGGCGAAGCCGCACGCCGGCCGGCAGCCGAGAAGGTGAGGCGGCGGTGGGCGTTGCGGAGCCCGGTATTGCCCGGTCTCTCGCTTCATCTTTTCCCTCTCGCTTTGCAGGCGCTTTGCGGGCCCTCTGGACCGGGAGGAGCATTTGCGGTGAGCCGGGCTAGGGGCGAGGAGGAGCGTGGGGCCGGGGACTCGTTCCCGGCGCCACGGTTTTTTTTGCTTCTCGCCGTCGTAGGCGTCACCAGCGCTGAGGGTTTGTGACCGCGCCAGCGGCAGGACACGCCGACCGGACCGCCCTGGAGCTCAGCAGGAGGTGGGTGTCGCGGACGGACTCGGCGTTTGCCCCGCGGCGCCGTGTGCCGGCGTGGCTTAGCGAGCGCGTGCTTTCTCGTGCTCCTGCAGGCGCTGAAGAGGAACAAGGCGACGCGGGAAGACGGCCGTTGGCGCACGTGGCGTTTTCCTCTGCCGAAGATGGGTTCGGTCCCTCGGCCCTCTGAAAGCTAAGTGGAGGCGCGAGGGCTGGGAAGGGGCCGGGAATGGCAGGGCCGGGGGGTTTAGCTCTGCTAAGGGCAAGGGCCGTCCAGGAACCGCGCCCTTGGCGCGGGTCAAGGGCCCGGGGACCTTTACCGTGCGCTGCCAGCGTGTGCCGGGCAGGGCAGCTCCAGCCTGCGTCTGCGTTGTGGTGTAGTTCGGGAAGCCTGCCTTGCGCCTGTCCGCCGATCCTGGGGTCTCGTTGCGTTCGAGGGGCACGGAAGGCCTCTCGGGTGCCACCCCGGGATCTGGAACGCCGGTGCCGATCGGCGTAGCGCCGATCGGGCGCTGGTTTTCTGGTGTCGGCAGCCGAAAGCGTGGCGGGTTCTTGCCTTTCGGCCGTTTCTGGTCAGGGCTGATTGTGGCGTTGTCCTGGGCTGTGCCGGCAGCTCTAGCCATCCAGTCTCAGGGACTGGAACTTCAAGATGCTGGGAAGAAGTTCTTAGGTTTTTCATCAGCTTCTCGTTTGGTTGCGACGTCTCTGCTCGGTTGTGGCGCTGCCGCCGTCTCGTCAGGAGCCGTGACGTCGGGCTCCTTTTCCGTTTGAGGATGCAGGAGAGGCTCCTCTCCTCCCCGTAGATTATTGGGATCGATGCCCTTCTGGTCTCGGAGCGTCGTGTTCGTCGTGGAGCGTTTTTGGCGCTGTGGCCGTCGCGTGGTCTATAAGGTTCTGCGGAGCGTCTGTCGGCCCGGGTGCGCGATTGGCTCGGAGCTGCTCTGCCCGGACGCGTAGAGGCAGGGGAGGGTGGACGGAGCTCTGGCGGTCCCCGGTTAACCTGCTGACGCGTTGAATTGCGTGGGCAGAGGCGGCGCGGTCATCTGGGATGGAGTAGCCGTGGGCAGGGGAGCGGAGGGTCCCCGCGCAGGCGTTTGAGAGCCTCCACGAGAGCTTGGGACGTTATTGCGCCACAGAAAGCAGACCTGTGGGCTGGTCAGGCTGTTGATGGGCTGCTGGGTGACTTGCAGAATCACCTGATTTCAGGAGCAGAGGGACAACTTGGCCCGGAAGAGCGACGGAGGAGGCGAGCTGTGCGCCGTAAGCAGGTGGGTCGGTGGGTGGTGCCAGAGGGGAGCTGTGCCGTGTGGCTCTAGCTAAGCTCGGTCGTTTCTCTGTTTCCTAGGTGCGAAGCGAAGAGGAAAGCGGGCTGTCGGCAGCTCAGCTCCTCGGGCCAGGTGAGCACGGAGTGCTGGGCCGAAGCGGCAGCTCGTTTCAGGTCCCGTGTTGCTGGCGCGGGTCCGAGCGTCCTTTGGTGGTGTTTTACAGGCGGCAGCTGAGCGTCTCGGCGGTCCGCGGCGTGGCAGTCAAAAGCAAGGGCGGCCGGGTGGGCGAGCGGCCCAGGTAAGGGAGGGCGAGCTGGGACCGTCTGCGGGCAGGCTGTGTTTTCGGGCGGCGTCCGAGCGCGTGCCTCTGGTTTTGCGGGTGCCGCAGACGAGCCGGCAGGGGCGAAGCCGCACGCCGGCCGGCAGCCGAGAAGGTGAGGCGGCGGTGGGCGTTGCGGAGCCCGGTATTGCCCGGTCTCTCGCTTCATCTTTTCCTTCTCGCTTTGCAGGCGCTTTGCGGGCCCTCTGGACCGGGAGGAGCATTTGCGGTGAGCCGGGCTAGGGGCGAGGAGGAGCGTGGGGCCGGGGACTCGTTCCCGGCGCCACGGTTTTTTTTGCTTCTCGCCGTCGTAGGCGTCACCAGCGCTGAGGGTTTGTGACCGCGCCAGCGGCAGGACACGCCGACCGGACCGCCCTGGAGCTCAGCAGGAGGTGGGTGTCGCGGACGGACTCGGCGTTTGCCCCGCGGCGCCGTGTGCCGGCGTGGCTTAGCGAGCGCGTGCTTTCTCGTGCTCCTGCAGGCGCTGAAGAGGAACCCGGCGACGCGGGAAGACGGCCGTTGGCGCACGTGGCGTTTTCCTCTGCCGAAGATGGGTTCGGTCCCTCGGCCCTCTGAAAGCTAAGTGGAGGCGCGAGGGCTGGGAAGGGGCCGGGAATGGCAGGGACGGGGGGTTTAGCTCTGCTAAGGGCAAGGGCCGTCCAGGAACCGCGCCCTTGGCGCGGGTCAAGGGCCCGGGGACCTTTACCGTGCGATGCCAGCGTGTGCCGGGCAGGGCAGCTCCAGCCTGCGTCTGCGTTGTGGTGTAGTTCGGGAAGCCTGCCTTGCGCCTGTCAGCCGATCCTGGGGTCTCGTTGCGTTCGAGGGGCACGGAAGGCCTCTCGGGTGCCACCCCGGGATCTGGAACGCCGGTGCCGATCGGCGTAGCGCCGATCGGGCGCTGGTTTTCTGGTGTCGGCAGCCGAAAGCGTGGCGGGTTCTTGCCTTTCGGCCGTTTCTGGTCAGGGCTGATTGTGGCGTTGTCCTGGGCTGTGCCGGCAGCTCTAGCCATCCAGTCTCAGGGACTGGAACTTCAAGATGCTGGGAAGAAGTTCTTAGGTTTTTCATCAGCTTCTCGTTTGGTTGCGACGTCTCTGCTCGGTTGTGGCGCTGCCGCCGTCTCGTCAGGAGCCGTGACGTCGGGCTCCTTTTCCGTTTGAGGATGCAGGAGAGGCTCCTCTCCTCCCCGTAGATTATTGGGATCGATGCCCTTCTGGTCTCGGAGCGTCGTGTTCGTCGTGGAGCGTTTTTGGCGCTGTGGCCGTCGCGTGGTCTATAAGGTTCTGCGGAGCGTCTGTCGGCCCGGGTGCGCGATTGGCTCGGAGCTGCTCTGCCCGGACGCGTAGAGGCAGGGGAGGGTGGACGGAGCTCTGGCGGTCCCCGGTTAACCTGCTGACGCGTTGAATTGCGTGGGCAGAGGCGGCGCGGTCATCTGGGATGGAGTAGCCGTGGGCAGGGGAGCGGAGGGTCCCCGCGCAGGCGTTTGAGAGCCTCCACGAGAGCTTGGGACGTTATTGCGCCACAGAAAGCAGACCTGTGGGCTGGTCAGGCTGTTGATGGGCTGCTGGGTGACTTGCAGAATCACCTGATTTCAGGAGCAGAGGGACAACTTGGCCCGGAAGAGCGACGGAGGAGGCGAGCTGTGCGCCGTAAGCAGGTGGGTCGGTGGGTGGTGCCAGAGGGGAGCTGTGCCGTGTGGCTCTAGCTAAGCTCGGTCGTTTCTCTGTTTCCTAGGTGCGAAGCGAAGAGGAAAGCGGGCTGTCGGCAGCTCAGCTCCTCGGGCCAGGTGAGCACGGAGTGCTGGGCCGAAGCGGCAGCTCGTTTCAGGTCCCGTGTTGCTGACGCGGGTCCGAGCGTCCTTTGGTGGTGTTTTACAGGCGGCAGCTGAGCGTCTCGGCGGTCCGCGGCGTGGCAGTCAAAAGCAAGGGCGGCCGGGTGGGCGAGCGGCCCAGGTAAGGGAGGGCGAGCTGGGACCGTCTGCGGGCAGGCTGTGTTTTCGGGCGGCGTCCGAGCGCGTGCCTCTGGTTTTGCGGGTGCCGCAGACGAGCCGGCAGGGGCGAAGCCGCACGCCGGCCGGCAGCCGAGAAGGTGAGGCGGCGGTGGGCGTTGCGGAGCCCGGTATTGCCCGGTCTCTCGCTTCATCTTTTCCCTCTCGCTTTGCAGGCGCTTTGTGGGCCCTCTGGACCGGGAGGAGCATTTGCGGTGAGCCGGGCTAGGGGCGAGGAGGAGCGTGGGGCCGGGGACTCGTTCCCGGCGCCACGTTTTTTTTTGCTTCTCGCCGTCGTAGGCGTCACCAGCGCTGAGGGTTTGTGACCGCGCCAGCGGCAGGACACGCCGACCGGACCGCCCTGGAGCTCAGCAGGAGGTGGGTGTCGCGGACGGACTCGGCGTTTGCCCCGCGGCGCCGTGTGCCGGCGTGGCTTAGCGAGCGCGTGCTTTCTCGTGCTCCTGCAGGCGCTGAAGAGGAACAAGGCGACGCGGGAAGACGGCCGTTGGCGCACGTGGCGTTTTCCTCTGCCGAAGATGGGTTCGGTCCCTCGGCCCTCTGAAAGCTAAGTGGAGGCGCGAGGGCTGGGAAGGGGCCGGGAATGACAGGGACGGGGGGTTTAGCTCTGCTAAGGGCAAGGGCCGTCCAGGAACCGCGCCCTTGGAGCGGGTCAAGGGCCCGGGGACCTTTACCAGTGCGATGCCAGCGTGTGCCGGGCAGGGCAGCATCCAGCCTGCGTCTGCGTTGTGGTGTAGTTCGGGAAGCCTGCCTTGCGCCTGTCAGCCGATCCTGGGGTCTCGTTGCGTTCGAGGGGCACGGAAGGCCTCTCGTGTGCCACCCCGGGATCTGGAACGCCGGTGCCGATCGGCGTAGCGCCGATCGGAGCGCTGGTTTTCTGGTGTCGGCAGCCGAAAGCGTGGCGGGTTCTTGCCTTTCGGCGTTTCTGGTCAGGGCTGATTGTGGCGTTGTCCTGGGCTGTGCCGGCAGCTCTAGCCATCCAGTCTCAGGACTGGAACTTCAAGATGCTGGGAAGAAGTTCTTAGGTTTTTCATCAGCTTCTCGTTTGGTTGCGACGTCTCTGCTCGGTTGTGGCGCTGCCGCCGTCTCGTCAGGAGCCGTGACGTCGGCTCCTTTTCCGTTTGAGGATGCAGGAGAGGCTCCTCTCCTCCCCGTAGATTATTGGGATCGATGCCCTTCTGGTCTCGGAGCGTCGTGTTCGTCGTGGAGCGTTTTTGGCGCTGTGGCCGTCGCGTGGTCTATAAGGTTCTGCGGAGCGTCTGTCGGCCCGGGTGCGCGATTGGCTCGGAGCTGCTCTGCCCGGACGCGTAGAGGCAGGGGAGGGTGGACGGAGCTCTGGCGGTCCCCGGTTAACCTGCTGACGCGTTGAATTGCGTGGGCAGAGGCGGCGCGGTCATCTGGGATGGAGTAGCCGTGGGCAGGGGAGCGGAGGGTCCCCGCGCAGGCGTTTGAGAGCCTCCACGAGAGCTTGGGACGTTATTGCGCCACAGAAAGCAGACCTGTGGGCTGGTCAGGCTGTTGATGGGCTGCTGGGTGACTTGCAGAATCACCTGATTTCAGGAGCAGAGGGACAACTTGGCCCGGAAGAGCGACGGAGGAGGCGAGCTGTGCGCCGTAAGCAGGTGGGTCGGTGGGTGGTGCCAGAGGGGAGCTGTGCCGTGTGGCTCTAGCTAAGCTCGGTCGTTTCTCTGTTTCCTAGGTGCGAAGCGAAGAGGAAAGCGGCTGTCGGCAGCTCAGCTCCTCGGGCCAGGTGAGCACGGAGTGCTGGGCCGAAGCGGCAGCTCGTTTCAGGTCCCGTGTTGCTGGCGCGGGGTCCGAGCGTCCCTTGGTGTGTTTTACAGGCGGCAGCTGAGCGTCTCGGGCGGTCCGCGGCGTGGCAGTCAAAAGCAAGGCGGCCGGGGTGGGCGAGCGGCCCAGGTAAGGGAGGGCGAGCTGGGACCGTCTGCGGGCAGGCTGTGTTTTTCGGGCGGCGTCCGAGCGCGTGCCTCTGGTTTTGCGGGTGCCGCAGACGAGCCGGCAGGGGCGAAGCCGCACGCCGGCCGGCAGCAGAGAAGGTGAGGCGGCGGTGGGCGTTGCGGAGCCCCGGTATTGCCCGGTCTCTCGCTTCATCTTTTCCTTCTCGCTTTGCAGGCGCTTTGCGGGCCCTCTGGACCGGGAGGAGCATTTGCGGTGAGCCGGGCTAGGGGCGAGGAGGAGCGTGGGGCCGGGGACTCGTTCCCGGCGCCACGTTTTTTTTTTGCTTCTCGCCGTCGTAGGCGTCACCAGCGCTGAGGGTTTGTGACCGCGCCAGCGGCAGGACACGCCGACCGGACCGCCCTGGAGCTCAGCAGGAGGTGGGTGTCGCGGACGGACTCGGCGTTTGCCCCGCGGCGCCGTGTGCCGGCGTGGCTTAGCGAGCGCGTGCTTTCTCGTGCTCCTGCAGGCGCTGAAGAGGAACCCGGCGACGCGGGAAGACGGCCGTTGGCGCACGTGGCGTTTTCCTCTGCCGAAGATGGGTTCGGTCCCTCGGCCCTCTGAAAGCTAAGTGGAGGA